>NC_051159.1:140063565-140363565 GCF_013339745.2 Dermacentor silvarum | reverse complement strand
AGATTGAGAGGGTCGCCCTGAACGTCCTGCCGGCCGAACAGTTCTTTATGCCTCTAGAGCGCGCATTGCTTTACCAAATCTTTCCATCCATGAACGATTCGTTATTCTTCGAGAGCTGGCTGCAGGCTTCGAGCACGTACCAGAGACTACAGAGCCACGAGCGCTTCCGGGATTTGTACAGCAAGAGGCGGACATTCGGCCAGGAACCGCTCTCGTACAATTACTTACTTAGCGTCGTCGACGCCGCGATGGTGGCGCTAGAACCCCCGTCATACTACGTCGGAGCGCCCTTCGCCATCAACTACGCCGGGGCGGGGACGCTGTTCGCCCTCGAGATGTCCAAAAGTTTCGATGTGCTCGGCACGACCGTGGACAACCGTGGCGAGACCGTGCACTGGTGGGGCAGAGCACAGTCGGCGGAATACGACCGTCGCTTGTCTTGTGATCTCGGCGAAAACGCGACGATCCCTCTCATTCCCACAATACCGGCGCTGGAGGCGTCGTACTCGGCGTACAAAACAGCTGTCTCCCGGGCTGCTGCCCTGCGGGGTGCCAGGAAAGAGCTCAAGATTCGTGGCCTGAACATTTACAGCGAAGAGCAGATATTCTTCATGACTTACTGTTACGCGTTCTGCGGTAGCGAAGGCAGCAGGGGGCTTCTAGAAAAGTGCAACGTGCCACTCCGGCACTTCTCGCCATTCGCCGAAGTGTTCGGCTGTCCCGAAGGTTCGCCAATGAACGCTTTGAAAAAGTGCACGTTCTTTTCTTGAACACCCAGATGCACCGCTCCATACCCAGATTGTTGCAAGGTACCGGCGCAAGCAAGAAACCGCGAAACAATGCTTGTGGTCTTTTGTTTCCCACAAATGAGCAGACCGGCAGTAGCATTTCCCTGACAGTGTTTGTTTGTGTGATGTTTTTTTTTTTTCTGTATCGAGCTTTTGCTTTCTCTCTGCGCTAATTATGCCACCAGACTATAATGCAAGGGAACGTTTTGATCCTTGACTGCTTTTTCTAACGTTCTTACGGGTATGCATTCTAGCGTGTATCGTCTGTCTTCAGACTCAGCTAGATTCTGACAGTGTAGAAGCGTAGCCGATGTTCGCGCATTTTTTTGGACTACGCTTGATGAGCAATGGAGACTTTAGCTCACTAGTATTGCAGTAACGGGGCCCAAGCGAAGCCCCCATTGCAAAACTGTGTTCTGCTGTAAAATAGAATGTTCGATGAAAGATAGCGATGTTTTTTCTTGTATTTTATGTAAGGGTTTCTTCGGGCAACACATTGTAGTAAATTATTGGGTGTAATTTTCCTGTGTAATCCGTTTCCTTGGCTTTTTTTTTCTGCTACTGCAATGATGTTACTACACGGCTACAAAGTGGTCATTTGGGTGACGTTGCTGAGACGAACATGAAAAAAAAAAACCGTATGAATTTTGACAAAGAACAACGCACAGCGTAGACGCGCGATTGCATACATTATTACAGGAACATGTAAAGGACAACGTAGGGTATGCCACAGAAGCAAAGAAAATTCGTCGGCCCTTCCACTCCGTGAAGATGGTTAACCAGCGAAGCTGGAACGTGCGGCCCCGGTGTTTAACACTGCGGTGTTTAACCTAGCGTTCTATAAAGTATTTCTCACTTATGAGGTTACACACACGTTCGGCTGCGACGGAGAGAACGACGTCACTATGCCTGCAGCCCGCCATTGTCGTTTGCGTTCGATGTCTCAAGTTTGCTAGCTCGTCGGCGTGGTTAGCAGCATTCACCCGTCATTGCCACTTGCAATTCTTCGAAATTAAATTGCTTCAAAATTAAAGCTGTTCGTTACGGTAAGACAATGAATGGCTCACACCACCTTAAGCAATGGCGCATACCCCCGTAAACGCGGCCTCCCTATTACGACGACTGAAGAGAAGGGAAATTCTACGCTGGAATGATTAGCGGTAACGCAGCCAGATGTGGAAGCAGATGATGACGACGACGAATTCGCGCGAGTGGTGGCACGAGCGCGTGCCAAGCACGAGCGCTAGCGCAACCCGAGGTACAGCGTACTAGAACAGAATTCTAGTACACTGTACCCGAGGGGCGCCAACGAGCCAGCTGCCGAAGAAGACGACGACGCTCGAGACAATGCTGATGATAGTTCTCTGTATACAGGCGATTTCGCCTAGCCATATACGATATGGCTTAGCAATATAAAGCTTCACTTTAAACTTTTTTTAGCGGTACCGATATCTGCTCAGAAGCAGGACCCACACATTGCTCTCTCCACGGGAACAGACACAGACAACAGAAACGTTGATTAGTTTTGCTTGTATTGGCTGTTATCTGCTCCTTCCTGTCTCGAAACTTTCTTGTGCTGATGATAAATGTCGGTAATGAGGCAACACGCACACTCCTTTGTCACGTTTCGCCAATAATTTCTCTACGTTATCTCACGCACGAAAGGCCATAGTGCTATAATAAGTCGAGCATGCTGCAACGTCACGCCATCACGCCTACGAATTTCGTTGATGTAAACAGACGTGAACGAATTTTCGAAGGTACCAAAACAATATGACAAAGCCGAGGCACGGTAGAAAGTCTGGTTACCGCTGGTATTTGTCCAGCAAGCGAATAAAATTAAGTTGCCGATAATGCGCTCTTTAAAAGCACTGGTAGTGTAAGTAGGCGCCTTCCTCGTGCTTGTGTGATGAGATTCTTTTCACATCTAGTCTTATTTTCTCCCCATCTTTTCTACCCTTTCTCCTCCACGTTGATGCAGCGGACTAGCCAACTGGATAGTTACTCTGAATAACCTATTTGCTTTTACTTTCTCTCTGTCACTCGTTTGTCGGTTTTCCAGCATATTACTATGAAAGAAATATAGTAGGAAATTGTGCGGATTTAAACTGTTGTTATCGTACAAAGTTTTCCGAATGAGCTTTCCTTCGCATCTCCGTTAAAAAACGTTTTTCATTTCCTGAAGCTAGTGACTACGAAATCATGCCACCCTGCATAATCAGAAATAAGCGGAATCTTTTAACAGCGAAACTGTTTAAGCTAGCCGTAAGAAAGTATGGTGTTTCACAGAAAGCCAGTCGCGCCGTAGCCATGGCAACCAGCGACGCCGCAGCTGCTAGAACACCTGGCGCAGCCTTGAAGATTTCACTGGCTCGAACCGGCGGTAGTTGTAAGTCGCCGCAGAGAATGATGTCAAGCCTTCTAAAGACTTCCCTGTAGTTTTGCGTGATGTTCCTGAGCATCGTATCGACTGCATCCAGTTGATCGGCCGTTATCATGCTTATCTCGTCAATGATGACGCAACGGACGTTCTTGAAGGCGTTTCTGAAGGATGCATGGTGCCGAGGACATTTGATCGAGGCAGGTTGGATACCTATTTAGCCCAGAACTGTCGCGGTCACGCTGAGTCGAAAGAATGAAGAAGTCGTGCGTCGACGCCATCAAATCGGCCATCTTCGCTGTGTCTTAAGGCTTGCGTGGTAGAGTGCAAGCTTTCGCCTTTTTTTTTGTGCGTACCTGCGTGCGTACAGATCGTAAATTAGCGCGAGAAATATGCAAGGACGCTATCAGTAATATTTCAAAGGCAGTTAAGACACAAATATGTTCACGTTACTCTATTTGTCTTGTTTTTTTATTTTAGATCGCTGGGAAGGCTAGGAATTAATGATTATTTGCGGTGTAGTTTAAACAAACTGGCTGTAAGAATATGCGGAAGAAAGAAAAAAAGCACTTTCAAATATGCTAATAAGGCGCCAATAAGCCCGCTCATGGCTTCGCTCTTGGCAGACAAGTAATGAAGGCTTTATTCACCGATTTGAGTCTGAGTCTGCAGGATCTAACCAATTTGCGAACCAACAGGCTCCTTCCCTATGCTCATATATGCTGCTCCAATATAACAGGAAATGCAAAAGAGAGAGATAAATTATATTTCCCGCCATGCAAGCCTGTAGCACGAACGTTCACTTCTGTTTAACATTACTGCCAGCTTAGGCCTTCTGTGCAAGCTCAATTTCATTTATGGAGGAACATGCATGCCTTCGACATAAGACTCGTGCGTTAAGAACACGAAAAAAAAGAAGAAAAAAACCCTCATTTACGTGGTGATGGGTGCAATCATTTTGACGGTCGAACAGACGAGTGAAACAATTTCTACCTTTTTCTTCTTACTCAAACATGCTCGCAGTAAAAAAAAAAAAATGATAGTGAAGATCACGTGAAGAGGCTGGGGCCAAAAATTAGAATTAAGGTGGAAAGTGAGAGCAATAGAGGCGAAATACGGTGACGAGAACTGCGAAGAAACCAAAGTAATCGGCTGAACTAGTGGGACGGCGGGAGGATGGTGCTTTTGTATCGAACCACGCTAGGGGTCCATAGGGAACATGGCAAGTGGACAGGGAACATGAGGCGAAAAATGCTCTGATGGTTTTTTTTTATGGTCAATCATTTGCGCGTCCTTTTCTCTATAAGCCGCGGCTGCAGGCAGTGCGACGTAATGATCGGCTCAATGCGTCCGAATAAAAGACGAACACTGCCATGCATCCGTGGAGGCGACGACGAGGGTGGCCGCAGAAAGGTTTCGTTAGTTATCTCCGGAGTTAGTTCCACTATTATAAACCGAGACAACTTGGTGAACAAAAGAAAGAAAGAAAGGAAAACGTGTGAGCAAAGAAAAGGGCAGACCTCTTGCTCTCTTTCAGTGACGTCGGCAGGAAGCGTGCATGAATTAACTAAAGACATTAGAACAAAGTAGGTCTAGATCTATGTGCGTTGAGCAATAGTCCTATTTGATTTGTGTGTTTAGCAAAAGCGCAGGACAGCTATCTAAATTCTATTCTAAGAGATCTTTCGTTTCATTCATCTGCTGTCATCGAAGATTTCTTTGAAAGGCAAATAACCTGCCAATTGTGACTTCATTCTCTACCGCTATTCAGGCATCAACGGATAGCACGAGTGCATAGTTCTTTTTTTTGTTTTTGGCACATTCTTTCTACTTAATTGGTACAAAGAAGGAAGCATAGATTTTGTGAGGTGTATTTCATGATAGCTGTACACAATCTATCCCAAGCAGAGGAAGTTTAGGAAATTTTTTGCGCTTCTTAGCAAAGTGCTTTTCCAGCGGGAACAGTACAGTGTGTCCCGGCTAACATTAGCCAATCTGTTCAACAAAATAAAACAGACTTAGAAAGCACGGTGTAAGACACAATTCTAAGGCCTACGGTGTACTGTCCTCGGAGGTCTGACAACCGAACACCTTAGATATTAAAATCGTACCTTGCATCATGTATTTTAAGCTCTTTTTTGTTTTCGTTGAACAGCTTTGCTAACGCTACTGGGGCAGCCCATATATTGCTACTATGTTGTCTAACTGGTCAAAGACTAGTTACTGGGCTTGCAAATGTCTGAGTCAGCCATACATACAGAAGCCCTCTACTCTAAGCACCATCCCTGTACATCATTCGTTCCGGCAGAAACGAAAGCTGGGCGAATTCTTATTGACTAACTTTTAAAGCTGCGAAAATGAAAATGGAGGCGAGAGGACAAAAAGTGTCCCGCGGGTGAACAAAATTAATTCATCTTTAAGCGGCAAATTTGAAGACGAAGAGGAAGAGGACACAGATGAGAGCCCCAACTTTAAACATGAATTATCTGCCCCTGTAAAGACTCTTAGCCTTTGTATGAGTCGTTTTGTGGTGAAGCAATTTTTGCTAATAACCTTTGTGCGGAAATACGCTACTTAACAATTTAGTTTGGGCAATAATATGCGTGTCACGTTACGAGCTATAACACAAAATGCAATTTGCGCAAATTTGTGATATTAAAAGAAAGACCTAGAACTAAAGCGTGGTATAACTGATCGTATTTTTTCTTTTATGTTTCTCAGCTGTGGAAAGAAATGGCTGGGATGACCGCGGAACTGTGGGAAATTAATGTTTCTGATAATGTTAGTTGAAGCAGCATTTAAAAATATTTCTAAGGTGAATTTTCTATGGTGCGTGTGCTTGAGCCGTGCACATTCTCATTATGAAAGACTAAATGTAATCCACCAAATTAAAGAAGAAGACATAACAAAAGCAAGGTGAACATTCTTTCAAGTTATTGCAAATAAATTTGAGGTTCATGTCGCCATTTTTTTGAAAAATCA
This sequence comes from Dermacentor silvarum, assembly GCF_013339745.2. Classification (NCBI taxonomy): domain Eukaryota; kingdom Metazoa; phylum Arthropoda; class Arachnida; order Ixodida; family Ixodidae; genus Dermacentor; species Dermacentor silvarum. Next base: position 140,357,415 of record NC_051159.1, on the reverse strand, counting down.
CCAGCACTACCTTGAAGACTTCTTTCGGAGCGTGGCAGCTGCTATTCATCGCGTACAGCTTGGGAGAAGTTTTGCTCGGTTCTAGAAAATATTGTTGTTGGTATTGTTGTTGGTATTGACAACGCAGCCTTGACTCCAGAGTGTATAATTACACATAAGTTTTTGACGTCGTTGTTTCTGGCACAGCCGTAATTGGTCGCATCGATGACACAGAAGCTATGTCTATTTTAGGAGGTATACCGCCATCCCATTATAGTGCCACAAACTAAGTTCCATAAGGAGAAAAAAATTAAATGATTTTAGCCGCCATGTCTGCCGCTTATTTTGCGGCTTTGTGTCATAGTAGTTCTCTTCTTTCAAGACGCACTGACGTGCCCGCACCTACGTTTAAAAATATGAACAATGCACTGCACAGGCTACCTATTACCACTGTGTTCGGCAAGAGTGGACGGTGTTTTTTTAAATGAAGTACATGTAGGTCATTTTAAAGGCAAGCTTATGCTATATTTTTCTATCGTTTTACGCTGCAGAAACAACTTCTCTGCACACCATCAGTGCTACGCCAGTTCCGACCAGAGGAAATTAAGAAAAAACAAACAAACAAACAAATAAACATAAAAAAGATGACGGTTGAGCCTCCTCACAACTTAGTGATGATTTCTCGCTTTTACATTATTTATCTTTACTTCTTTCTTTCTTTACTGACTCACGTCGAAAAGAAAATAGAAAACTTCTAGAATGACTCGGCATAGGAGCGATCACGACCACTCTTCGAGTTGTCTCTTTATCTCTTGTAATTCTTGGGAGCCTCCGCCATAGGGATTTCTTTTTCCTGCCCTTTTGTTTGAGACTTTCGGGGTACAATTTTTTTTTTACTAAACATTCTATCTGCTCAACGCTCACAGCGTTTTTCCTCGTTTAGTTGCTTTTCGTGCCTCACATGCGACGCTTTGTAGAAAACGGAATGTCGACGAGGCTGTGAGAGAAGAGGAACTCCTGATGACAGAAAGTATGCGTTTACTTTCAAGGAAGTCAAGTAATATAAATTTGAATAATGCCCCTTTCCATGGCAAATAACAGAAGACCCTGAAAGCTTCCAGTTGTAATAAGTCTTACATTTTCTTTTAGTTTGGATGTGTCTGGCTCCATTTTGTTGTATCAGTTTTCACAGTGAAAGGCCTTCGCTGCTATGCACCAGGTGCATTTCTCAAACTATGTTGCACATAGAGAGCTGGAGGGACGAGAAGTTTTTGCTTAGTGTGATGCCCTCGGTCGAGAGCATAATGATTGCTTGCAAGGGTTTTTCTAGAAGAGGAAAAAAAAAAAAAAAAACATTAGCGTAGCTTGCACTGGATGCGCAATGCTAAAGAGACAGCGGAGCTGATAAGCACCTAGCTAGTCCTGGCTAGGTGCTTGTCCTGGCTAGCTAGTCCTGGCTAGACGCCGTGTTTGACTGCCAATAACTCCGCTTCTGCTGAACGCATTGAAGTGCTTTTTGCGGCAAAGTGATTCTGAAATAGCCTATTTTCACTTCGAATGTATTTCTCCACTTTGACAAAAAGTGGTTCAGGGCCCCTTCAATCCTATTTGTGGAAGTTGGCGGAGTGAATGAATCCTGCTTCTCCTCCGCATATCGGTGCGGTATTGCACAATCACCAGGATCGGCCCACGCATTCCTGTCCACGCGCCGTGATACGGACGTAAGCCGGCCAGGGTTTGGGGTCCGTGGCTGTGCACTTACCAGCACGTACCTATCGTATATTTTCCTTCTCGCACGTAATGCACACGTAAAATTGCTATCTATTAGGGAACTGATGCAATAAACACTCGAAAAATAGAAACAAAGGGGCAAAAAGAAGAAAAAACCGACGTACGAATTTTAGCGCAAGTATCATTGCAGCCTGAACGACATGCACAGTTCGATCGACAGTGTTTCTCTTATTGCCACATGATGCCCAAACAAGCAATCATGGACAGCACCCGACAATACGCAAGTACAGAGTAGCATTTATACGCACATGCACCTACATTACCACTGCAGAATGCGGAGGTAATAGGGTCACTATCGTATCAGCGATAGAACAGAAGTGAGACTTTTACTAAACAGTCACGTAAGGAGAAATCGAAATACAAGCTGAAGAAAAACGGCAATTTATATTCTGCCAATGCAACGCTGTCTGATCTTGAGTTAGAACAGCCGTCACGCTTTGAGGGTAGGATTTTACGGTACTTTTCAAGTGCGATGACCACTGGTAATTTTTTGACTTCCATGTATGTGCATTTGTACGCTTACGACATGCCTAAACTTAGCAACAGTGCATAACCGTAAACAGTTATACTCAGACAGTGCTAACTCAAGTATCACGATTCTTTGATAGCACGGGTTGCCTACAGCATAATAAAACAATTATGCGTGCAGATCGGGGGCCGCACTCACAAAGATTTTCTTTCGTAAGTGCTCCTTGCCATTAGCTGGCAGCCTTCGCTAACAATATGTCCAGCATCGGGTTTGGCTAATATTTTCTTTCACGAACAATTCTAGTGTAAGAAGTTCTTTTTTTGTGAAATCTGGCCCCGCTTACTAGAGGAGACCCAGTGTTTATTGAAAAAAAAAGAATGCTATGTTAAAATGAAGTTTCAGCAAAAATTCTATGCATCCTCATTGTCTGTGGTTTTAAAAGCGCAAGTAAGAACGAAGTCGCACATACTAAAAAAAGTTACAAATGTCTTAAATACACAAAGAAAATTTTCTACACGAATGGAATGTCTTGTTATGAACAAGTGCCCCCCTCCGATCCGCAAGCTCCGGATTTCCGTTAAGCGCCTTAGGTTTCCCATGAGTCGCAAAAAGGCTTCAAGTTTCAACGCAGCCGTAAGATTAACGACAACAAATGCATTAAGTTAGTCCCGAGTTTAATGATTACAAATCTGTCTGGAAGGAATGTTTTTTTTCATCATATTTATTTTCTGTGTTCTACCACAACACTATGGGCATTGCCTCCCATTGGCCTTCGGCAACAAAAATATATATAAAAGAACCAATTCCAAGATACCTTGACGTCATTGCCAGTTGCCTCATGCATTTGAGCGTACTTCCGGCCATAAGATCAAAGGAAGATGGTTCTTTAGAGAGAAAAGTACTCGACGAAGAAGTCTAGACATCCGGCTGATTTGATCTATCTCGCTAGACATGCAAAATCAATAGCGTTGCCTCTTTGAAATTGATGTTGTTAGCAGCTAAGGTATTTCGTATATGAAGCGAGACAGTAAACGAACGATCCAGCAACCTGGTAAGCTGAACGAAGTTGTTACATCTGCTGAGAGTCTGGTCCTTACTGCCGCTCATGATAATCCTCCTTAGGCCTTTTATTGAATAAGACGACTACGATATGTGCAGAAAGGTTAAGGTAGTGTCCGCATGTGACATTTACTTAAAAATCATGAATGCGTTTTTTTTTCTCCAGCAGTATTTTTGTCTTGCTCAAGCATTTCTCGCTTGAGAAATCAAAGGCACCGAATGATCGGTTGTATTACACGGATAGATGTTTTTAGAGGTTCCAGCTGAGAAAAAAGAAGAAAAAAGAAGAAAAAAAGAGGCAAAATCAGAGAATGCTAGAGCTACTTAAATTTCAAACTGTATGGTAACCAAAATAAAAATAAAGAAGGCAGTGAGGAATACGAGCATGTAAGCCACAAACAATAGTACATGCGCAAAAAAGAACGATGCGTTTTGCCGATTATTGCACAAAACATTTCCTCGCGATTCTGTTGTAGAGGGAACCGCCTCCTATGCATTACCCCTCAACTTCCCGGGATGCTGCCCGTCTCACGTTTCCGTTTAAACACCTCACGTAAAGGCGCTTAGCAGCATCACATTACACATTCATGGCCCATCGACACGTACCGGCAGTTCCGCACAACCTCACCTACATCCCGCTTTTGCTTGTTTTCATTTCCCACTCGCAGCTTTGCGAATGACTTGTCGACGTCGTTACTCGCAACCATACGGTATCTCGGTCGCAATATCCGGTGGGACTTTCACTCCTTAAAGCAGCAAGAGTGCAGCGCATCCATATTCATATTTAAAGTTTCCTCCTAGTCTTGTTTTTGTACGCTGCACGGCTGAACGAGGACACTTTTGAGTTTAGAAGGAATAAGAAGCGTACCGAATTGAGGGAGAATGCCCAAAGCTGAAACTGCTGAGAGGGAGCCGACGCCTAGAGAAGTGGCTCTGGATGAGAAAGGGAAAGGTTGGCGCTATTTTCTGCAGCCCTTGAGGAAGCAAGGCTCACCTTTTTATGGTAGAGTCAAGGGTTTCGCACGTTCGCACATTTGCCAGCGTCAAACGAACGCTTAAGCGTGCTGCGGCCTTATACGTTCCAACGATGTCTGCATGCGTGGTACGAATGCATATCCTGCAAGCGAGAAGCCGGGGCCTTGCATCGCAAAGATCGAAAACCGAGGCCGCACGAGCGCTCCTTGGTGCCGGAAGCGCGTGTCAGCCGGCTGTTGATAAAAAAAAGATTCAAAGTACCTCGTTGTTAGAACGACCTGCCATCGAACATCTTGTCCCCTGGTCGAGTGGCACACGACCTGAAGTCTAGGCTTAAAAGTACCATAGTGAAACGTGCCTTACAATCGGACAATCTCATGCGTTTTCCGTAATACTCTGACAGAAATGACATGCAATTTATATTGAATCAAGCGTTCCGTAAAATAGCACCGAAAAGTTATGTGGCAATTTGAGCTGATTGAAAAAACAAAAATCAAAAGTGAACTACGGCAATCTGCAGCGTAGGTTCGCAGAGCATTGTGCCGTGGCGCTATCGTCGCATGAATGGTAGCTGGCGCACGCGGCTTGTTCTGAGGAAAGTAAGGCTTGCGGAAATGTCGTCTCTTAAAAAATACAGGTAATGTTGGGCTACCAACACAACGTAGAAGTCTACAAAATCGAGGTGTCGAAGAAAACCATTCATTTATTTCGGCTGCCGAAGAATGCCAAAAGCCTGAGTGACAAGCCAAGAAGGAGAGCGATTGCAATAAGAACACATAAAGCGCTGCTGCATGATATGACCGAGAAGTTCCCCTGAATTCTGCAGTTGTGAAAGTTGTCAGCAGGACATGAAGGTTGTGTTTTCTGCCCCATGCAGGAACGTTTTCTTCTGACACAAAATCAATTCAAGCACAATGACACTCAGGGATAATATTCGAGCAAAGATTGTCGAAATGTATCTACTAATTCTTGTGAGCCGTGTGCAAGTGGAACTCAACGTAAAGTGAACGTAAAACGTGCTGTTTGTGAAATAGTTATTCCTGTAGTAGTGAGATTACTCCTGTGCCTATTCTTATAACTATAATGGAGGAAAATAATGTCACAAGCGCATAATTAATCAGAAGCGACGTTTCACTTTACACATTTTACTTTTCACAGTGTTATACCACGCAGCTACGCTATGCGCAGAACACCATGACTTGCTGAATTGTGTTAAGCCACGTGATGAAGTTCCCGGCTACGTCAGATTCGTGACGCCGGTATATTTGCCAGCCTTCAGACTGCTTTGCTTTAAAGTTCGCCACTGTTTGTATTATCTGAGGACTTGTCATACAAATTACAAGTCCTCGGATAGACGAGGACAAGGAAGGTCGAGGTCGTAAACGTGAGACTATACCGACAAGGCTAACAACCGCAGCACTCGCTGACCAAGGAAAGTCGGCGGCTGCGGTGAAATAACCTTATGAGCGGTTTATAGTGAACCACGGAGGGAAGTTGTGGAAGAGGATGAGGAGGAGGAGAAGGAGAATGCAGAACATTGCGCAGCAACGTCATTTGGTCGGAAAAAAGGCGACGTAGCCAGGCGTGCGTCAGACGCAGCCATGATTCTCTTTTCAAGCGTTCTTATAGCGCTCACGTCGCGTCGAAAATAACCGACCGGTACTTTTCGCTCAATGCGATGTGGAGATGAAAGGTTGGCGGAGGGTCAGACGGGTGGGAAGGGCGGATGACAGTCATAAGGTGTGAGAAAAGAGGCACTACAAAGGACGGGTGAGACGAAGGGGCACAACGCCGGAAGAAATTTGTGTCCTTGACGTGAGAGCCAAAAGATGGCCTAAAGAGGCACTCACCATGCACTAAAATTCCTCAATGGAGGAGCGGCGGACAAGAAGGACATTGAGGCATTTCACTCATCGTTCGTGTCCAGGGACGCCGCATCATTGTTTTAATGGGTGCTGTATTTTATTGTGCCGTCTTCAGCGACCTGGTTCACTGAATCACATGATCACAACCAAGGAGGAAAATACAACCAGCGATAAGAAGGGTTCCGACCATTTAGTGTGTAGGTCACGTCGGTCCTGGTGATTCTCCAGAGAAAGGTTCGCAGTGTGTCTTCTCATCCGTTCATGTGCTCCTTCCGTATACGTCTTTTTTTCTTTGACTAGATGCCTAACAAAGAAACGTTTTAAATATTGCTAGCGGGATCGCTTTTGCAGTCGTTAATGTATTCATCTCAGCTGGACAGAACAAAAGACGAGAGAAATAAAGAAAGAAAACTAAGCCTGGGAACGACATTGGCCCTTGCCTAGAGGAAGAAGACACGTTCGACTGAAATAAATATGGGAGAAATGAATTTATCTGGCTTTCTTATTTCTATAGTCTCCCTGTGCGTTGATATTTGTCGATAGCAAACACTCAGTTATTTTATACATGTTTTTTTTTCTGTTTCCTATTGCGGAAAATGCTTGCGCAATTTATTTAGTCTCCTGACGAAACGCTCTGCTTACCAGAAATCAGAGACCGGTAGCCGTGACGACAGGATGAACACAAGGCCAGGTGGTTGGTGTTGAGCTTAAATTGATTATGAAGGTTATTTACGGTTATAAATTCGTATAGCTTGAACTTCAATTATGTATGCATGGAATCAGGTGAATTCGGGTGTATTTTTGCAGTAAGGACGCCTGCATGCATGACGACAATCCAGCTCCGAAATCAATGTTTTCTAGTGATGAAGATAGAACGAATGTTCTGTCGAGCATTTTATTTTTGGATTGCCGCTTTTATTCTTTTCGTACGCACCTGTAACTGCTTCGAATCTATTGTCATGTTGTCATGTGTGCCATGGCTCGTCGTAATAGTGATGGTGTCTCATGATGCCGTCGGTATAGGTAAACTGGCAGGCCGACGAAGAAAAGTCACTGAGCGTGTAACGAAAGAGCAAGGTGGGTATGATGAGAGTGGAGAGGGTGTTGGGAAGTTGTGTCTGTACGATCCAGTTGACAGTCAACGTACATTGCAGGTAAACTGCATCACCGATATAATCTGACACCGTAAAAAGCATCCTGTTGATTTTACAGGCACGTGACTGGCATATTTGGCTGTCATGGTTTTCCTCTAAAAATAACTGCAGACTGTGTTTCTTTATAATACGGATATTGTGATATTTACCGCAGTATGTAAAAATGGCCTTTTTAGAAACATGCAGTAGTTGGTTGTTTTATTCGGATTTAAACATATATTATACAGGAATGACAAAAAGGTTCCGGCAATCTTACAGGTATTTGGTGCCCAAATTCGCCTGCAATATTGAGCAAAAAAAGCGCATTGCCCACACTATAACCGGTTTCCTTGCAATTTGCACCTTTTATTGTGATAACAATTATATAGACACTCTATAGGCGAAATTCCACCGTCATCGTCACCGTCGCCGTGAGGTTCCGCGTAACGTTTACGGGTGATAATATAGTCGCCGCGCGCCATACTCTGTATGTGCGAGCGAAAGCATGCGACAGTAAGCCGGTAATTGCGACTCGCGCACACAAGGGCAGGAAACTGGAAGGAAGCGCTGTCTTCCAGACACGCATAACGCTCTGGAGGGAGGGCAGGGACGTGGAGAGGCTACGCTTTACAGCAGCAGCGCGCTCCCGCCGCGCCGGAAGGCCTCGGGGAAGGGTAGGGAGGTGGAGGGGCCACACTTTACAGTGGCAGCGCGCTCCCGCCGGGCCGGAAGGCTTCGGAGGGAGGGGGCGGTCTGCGCCGCGAGCGGCCGCCCGCGCGGCTCTATCTTGAAAGTCATCTGCGTCGTGAGCGGAGTGCGCCCTCCCTGTGTTTTCGCGGCTAAGATCGCGTTGTTGCGAGCGCCGGCAAGAAGCTCAATTCGCTCGCTGCTGCTGCTGCTGCTGCGCTGACTCACTCCTGCGTTTTGACAGCCAGTTCCCGCGGTCCTCGAGTGAGATGCGTTCATGTTTGCTTGTGCGCGCTTGACACCATGCTTGTTAATTTAGTTAGTGTGCCTGTGTTTACAAGTTTATACAGCCGATAAAATTACTATCCGTACTTTGTATAGCCGTCAACTAATTTGCTATCGCAATCGATGGTTCGCCTTTCGGGCGAAACTGCGACATTTAACAGCGGAGCTGTTTAAGCCGACGGCCAGTCCGTGTGTCGCGAAAAAAAAAAAAAAAAAAGGAAACCTCGCTGAGTGATGATGTCACCTGCGGAGCGGCGTGTGCTTCGCCTCTTCGTGCCGTGCACATGTTGCCTTTACATGGGACGTTAAGGAGAGGGAAGGAGAGCATGCGCGCGGCGCTCGCTATGCTCGTGAGAGAGAAAGAAAGAAATGAGAGATAGAGAGAAGAAAAATGAGAGAGAGAGAGAGAGAGAAAGAAATTGTAGCAGCACCAACGAGGCAACGCGCACAGCTGCTGCCGACGCTGTCCGCATTTCCCCGTTTCCCTGCGTTCGCGCCGATCGCGCGCGGTGTCCGTGACTGCAGCAGGCGCCTCTGGCGGCGGCTATAGCGACCCACGAGTTAAACCCGAGTCAACAAATACTGGAGGTCCAACGTCTCGCAAGAAGACAATACGCTCCCCCGCACAAAGCTCTCAATAGATTCCAGGCTAGGGACTGGTACCACCTGCAAACAAACAAATACTAACAATTGGCCCGCCTACACGCCATCTTCCTAGACAGGTATACGTCCCGGACATGTCCCTGGTGTAGCAAACACACAGCGACACTCGCGCATATACCACACAAATGCACAGACAGACTGGACGAGGCAATCTCGCCACTAGTCACAGCACACACACTCACTACGTGGTCTTGGGAGGCAAGACTCTCTGAACAGGACCTGGGAAGCCAACTGGTGACCCTCGACCAGTCCCGGCGAGCCGCGATTGCCAGTGGAGCCCTGCCAGAGGGAACCACCCAGGTATAAACGACGCATAGCTTTCTCAATCAATAAAGTTTCACCTCCTCCTGGCGGCGGCTCGGCAGGTTTCGACTAGCCATGCCCCGGCAAGTGTGGAAGCGCCGCTTAGCCGTGACGTCACCGGGGAGGTAAAGCTCGGAGCCGCCGTGACGGCGGCAGAACTCTTGTTGACTCTGTGGCGAGTACATGTAGCCTTGACATGGGACGACCAAAGAAGATCCGGACACCCGAAGGAGAAGCCGCTCATCTTGAAGCGCGTCGTGTGGCTAAGCGAGAATCTGCGCGTCGGTGGCGAGCCGATTCGCAATACCGTGCCTAGCAGCACTTAGCATTTCCTAGCAAAACTTAGCCAAGCCTAGTAAAACCTGGAAACCTGGAAACAACGCTAGTGATGCAAGGCTGGAGTAAAGAGCTCCGCTCCGCTGTTTACTCTAGCCTTGCATCACTAGTACTGGCTGCCCACATTTTCATTTAACAGTGAAGCTGTTTAAGCTGGAGGTTGTCCGGTGGAGTACGCAGAAAACGCCTCCGCCTGGCGATGACGTCACGGACGTCGCCTAGCAACGGAGCGCTACCTCCCCACCTACTACTACTTCGCCGAGCTGGGGCAGAGAGAACTGAGAGATTGAAAGCAGAGTGACGTCTCTTTTTTTCCTGTGTTTGTCCGTGCGTATGCGCAACGCTTCCCGCTACAAGCAAAACAGTTAGCATTCCGCATGAACTTCAGACATCGTGTTTCTTTGCGTACACATTAGGAATTCTATCAGATGCTAAATTAAGAGAAAAACACAATAGGGGGGTGGGGGGAGGGGAGGGGATACACCTTTATTATTTAAGGAAAACTAAATCGTTATGTAGAGCAGCTGTCTTTCAAATATTCACTTTATGTATTCATGTCGGATGAAATCAAAAAGAAAAGAGCAATATAAGAGTTGCCTTGTCGAATAGTTAGGTGCAACGCAACAGAATCAATTACCATACATACTACACATTACGATTTTATCCAACGTAAGTGCAAACAGCACGCGTGCTCATATAAAGACAGAGAATTTATTAGAGGAAAGGCAAATAGGTCGGCCACAGCTTGTACGCTTCATACTAAAATACATGCCTGTACGTTTCGGTGGGTTTACATAATTTTTTAACCTCGTTAAAGACCCGCGTATTTATTTCGGTTCTTCATTTCTTGCTTTGGCTGTCACGATCAGGATGAATCCCAAGGTGAGTCCTGAATACTAGATATTGAAAAATAATACAAAAAGGAAATTATATAATGACCCATATTACTGCCGCAGTCTAACATTTCATAGGTTACTGACCGACTGCTTCACTCATTCAACTTACTCTGTCGGGTTGAAGTTGAAAATGTTTATACCACATTCCTCTCTAGATGCCTTCTACATAAAAAGTTGAAGTGGTTCAGCAGTTCTCGATTTTCTGTGGCACATAAGATGAGAGCTGAGAATCGTTAGAGGTCACATGTCATGCCAATGTTGCAGTTAACATTGTGTGCTCTTCAGAAAAAACAAGCCATGTATGCCGAAGCGTACTGAAGTGTACGTATATGTACCGCGGTAATGCTCTCTTAATATTTGATTATAAACTAAAGAAGGGAAATGGTTAAGAGAAACATTTATATACACCTTTTGCTGCATTGCTAGAGAGCATGCTACAAGAACAATTATTGGTGCTCATAGTTCTAGAAGCCGAAAAGCGCCATTATTTTTTCTTATAAATTTACTGTAATCATTATTCAATTCGTATAGTAGAGTAATTCAATCTTTAAATACGATAATTACTTGTATCAGCTGTATGAATGTGTTTGTTACCGAGGAAGATGTCTTCATGTTAACTCTTAACGTACACCTGCGTAAACAACGGCGAGCTGAACCTCACAAATTGTGTTGTGAAACTTGTAAGACAATGACACGAGGTGAACGTGGTATCTATACAGCAAATTTTCCCAGCTATATGTGCTTTGTACCAGGGACGTTGGAAAGAGGGGGACGGGACGCGGGAGGGGCTTGAGCCCTTCCGGTCCTCGGGCTCTGGGGTGCTTAACAATTCAATGCTTTCAACAATTCGACCGAAATAACGAAAGGGGGAAATGAACACCTTGGTCGCGATTTTGTAGCGCAGCCTTCCGGTCGTTTTTATCAACAGTTTTCACGTACGTAGAAGCGCAACGTAAGTGATGATCTTGCGTGACCGAAATGCGCATGCGCAGAACATAGAGAGCCCCGTCGCGTCTCACGTACGCACGCTAAATCGGCGCCTTTGCCGTTGCGCGCCCGACGTACGTGACCGGCTCTGCGAGCTGCTCAAGCGAAATCTCGAAACAGCCGAGAGCAGCTGCAAGATCGCATCCGACCGTGCCGACGGTGCGTGTGGCTAGTCACCGTAGTGTTGTGCTGCGTGTTTGCGGTTTTCGAAGTCCACGAGATCACAGATAATTAATGATGATCACAAAGATATCTGAGGGGCATTTTGCAGCTTAGGACCAGGCAGAGCACGGGCGCGCTGTTTTCGAGGTGCGAGAATCGCGCAATGGCTCCGATTTCCGCTCGTCTTGAACGAACTTGGCTGAAATATTGTTCATGTCGGCCAGCAGAGGGCGCAAGTAGACATGCGGAAAGAACGGTTTCTACTTTTACAAGTCCTCCTACAACCGACTGTTGTGTACGCGAAACTATAGGCGTCCCACGCATGCCGCGCGTAGTTCACGTAGAACTCTCACGTTCTCGTGCACAAAGCTCCTGCGTGCGTGAAAAACTCTCTTAAGTCACTAGACAGTTTTAGTTACACGTACGTAGGGACCTCACGTACGCAAACGTGAAAAGTCTACGTACCTTACGTGCACGCAATCTGAAACGCTTTTAGCTACGCGTACGCGACGCGTGCCATGATGATGATGATGATGATGATGATTTATTGGCATCCCCTTTGAAACGGGGCGGCGACGAATAGTCACCTAGCCTGCTTCATTTAATCAGGTGTACTATACATGTTCTTTATCTAGCATTTTTGTATACCTCTCATTATTATTTTTCTTTTTCAAAAATTTACCTTGTACCGCTGCCTATGATTTTAAGAGATCAGGTCGTATCCATCTTTTCCCTGATTTTTTTCCACCAGTACTCTAATCGTCTCTTGCTGATCTCTACGGCTGATCTGTTTATGTTTCCTTCCACTTTAAACCCAAGCGCTTCTGGGAGTCGCACGTTACCTACGGTTCTCGCTGGGTGGATCCCGTCGCATTCCATCAGGATTGGCTGAGTGGTTTCTGGATCTTTACTGCAGCATACACATGTCTCATCTAGTTCCGAATATTTGTTCCGATATGTTTTCGTCCTTAGGCAACCGGCTCGAGCCTCAAATAGCAAGACACTGCCCTTTGTGTTATCGTACAGATTTTCCCTTCTAATTTCTTTCTTCTCATTCTTGTAAATCTCCATTGTCCTTCTAGTTTCCATTCTTTGCATCCAATTCACGGTCTCTATTTCTCTCACTTTCTTTCTGATGACTCCTGGTTGCCTAATTACAGTTTCGATTATCCTGTACTTGGTTGTCAACTTCCTTGACCTCTTCCTCCATTCTGTGTAAACGCTTTTCATGTAGAGATACTTGTGCACTTTAGCCGCCCATTTATTTTCATCCATGTTCCTGAGCCTTTCTTCAAAACTAATTTTGCTCTGTGCTTCTCTGACTTCAAAAGAGGCCCAACCCATGTCACCCTGCACTGCCTCATTTGTGGTATTACCGTGGGCTCCCAAAGCCAACCGGCCTACTGATCTTTGGTTAACTTCCAAACCCCCCAATGTATCCGATTTTAAGCATATAATGACATTTGCGAATGTTAGCGCTGGCACCATTACTCCTTTCCAGATTCCACGCACCACCTCATACTTACTCTGGCCCCACAGTGCTCTGTGTTTCATTATTGCTGCATTCCGCTTCCCCTTTATTTTGAGATTATGTTAGTGGCTGCTTGAGTAATTCTTTCCTGCGTTTATGTGTACGCAGAGGTACTTATATTGCTTCACTATGGGCATTACTTGCTGTTGAATTGACACCACGAAGTTACTCGTGTGTTCATGAAAGATCATAATTCCTGATTTCTCTGTGCTAAACTTAAGGCCTAGATTTGTCGCTGCATTCCCACAGATATTCGCAGTATCTGTAAGTCTTTTTTATTGTCTGCTAGTAGCACAATGTCGTCTGCGTACATCAGTGCAGGAACCTTCTGTTGCACCATTTGTCCATTACGCATGTAGGATAAATCAAAACCTAATTCGCTGTTTTCCAGTCGTCTTTCTAATCCTTGACGTAAAGCGTGAACAATGGTGACAGAGGGCATCCTTGCTTCAATCCTTGGTGAATTCCCACCATTTAATTACCTTTTCGACCTTCCCATACCATTTGTACTTGGTTGTCTCCATATATCTCCCTCAGCAGCTCCACGAAGTCGCCATATATATGCCTTCGTATTGAAGAATATACCACAACAACAATTCCCTGTCTACGTTGTCATAAGCTCCTTTAATATCTAAAAATGCTATCCAAATGCCAAGCGGAACCACGTAGCTCTATCTGTCGCGAAATATGAACACTGCGGTAGCAAATTCAATCCAAGATGAGTATTTCAGCCAAGCCGATCATGTGCATTGACGCGTGCTGGTTATAGATGGTTTCATGCTCGCGGTAACAGCAGCAAGCGTGCCTAAAGCCTCTATATATAAAAAGTAGCGTCACGCTTTGAAAAATGCCGCCGCCTCCTCGCACACCCTGTCCGAGGCCGACGCCGCGTCGGTATTGGCCTAATGGCATCACGTGGACCGTCGAGCCCCCGGGCGCTGGCTGCGTTTGTTTACGATCACGCTCCATCGCCATTTTCGCCCGAGAAGCGTCTACCAACTGGCGAGGAGCACGACGATAGCGACGAACACAGTCGGCGATCGTCGAATCTGATCAGCGGTGAAAGATAAACAAGTGCACGTGTTTCAAGCGGTGTAGGCGGCGCAACTAAAGCCCCTATATTTATAAAAGTAGCGCCATTCTTAGATCTTGCCGCCACCGCGCTCACCCCGGCGCTTCCTCCTCGCCCTCTCTTAGCCGCCTCCTGTCGCCCCAGCCTCCTCCGCTCCCCCATTGGCCAATCCGTGTCACGTGGAAGTTCGCGTCGCGCTTTTGTATATTTTTTTCTTTCCAGCGCGCTCCGACTGCCATTCTCGGGCCTGTGCGACGAAAGTGCTGTACGCACAAACGGATCAAACGTGTTAGGGACAAGAACTTCGTTGTGATGGCATGCTGCTGCGCCTTAAGTTGCCGCAACCGACAAGGCGAGGGCAAAAGGCTTTTTTTGTTTACCATCCGGCGTGCGCAAACGCTTGTTGCACACTTGATATTTGCGCCGTCTCGCATCGTCGCGTTGCTACTTCCAAAACGGCATTATTAAGACCAGTTACTGACTAACGAAGCAAAATCGCGCCTCAAAAACGTCTCCGCAGGGCGCGATCGAAGTTTTCCTCGGATTTCCTCTGGTAGCGCGTTAGCTGTCGTCTGCCACGGCAGGCCCGACGCAGGCGGCGCCACTGTCGATATCGCGCCTCGATCGCGCTGGTCGCGCCGAGCGCGATAGTGGAACGGAGGAGGAGGGAAGTGGATGGCGCTACTTTTATAAATATAGGGGTTTTAGGCGCAACGGTCTAAAAAAGAGCGCGAAAGAGAGAAGAAACGAGGAGGAGGGAAGGCGGAGGAGGAGAGTGTCGCTACTTTTTATATATAGGGGCTTTAAGCGTGCCGCCCCCAAGAAACTTCCGGTCACGTGCCTTATCAGGTTTATGCTTTAAAACGCATGGTTGCTTCTTTGCCAGTTACCTTCAGTAACTACGTCAGTGGGCAAAACCGGAAGCCGTGCAGGGCCTATGTTTGTAATCAGTGAAACGGTCTATAGTCTCCGCAATGCGTGGAAGTGTGTTGTACAAGCGTTACCTGCTGTCATCGTTGTCTTGGAATGAAAAAGATGACCAGTCATCTTGTCGCCGTGTTTCGATGCAAGCCGTCTGCGCGCGCTCGGCACGCTACCGCTTGTTCGTGATCTCACGAAACCACCACGTGAAGCTGTCTACGTGCGCAAGAAACGCACCCAAAAAATCGAATCTCACGTACGTCCGTGAGACCAGCGAGCGGCCGCTACGTTCTGCGCATGCGCACTGCTTACACGTAGAAGCTCTACGTACGCAAAGCCTCTATGTACGTGTAACTAAAGCTATCTACTGTATCGTCCAACGTTCACGGCCGTCTGTTCACGAGCTCGAAGCGTTCCTCTGACCACAGACGATGCGCGAAAGGCTTAAAAAATAGCATTGGAAAAATTCGGCCGGTGTCATGGGAAGATAAGCATTATGGATCACGCCGCGCTGCAGCCGCTGTTACCTCCGTTATTGCGCAGTTATTTTACGGGTTGCGTTTGCCAGTTCATTTCATCGCTAATTGTCTGCATGTTCAAAGGCACGGACTTTGGGAGCCTGCGCTTGATGCTTGACTGTCAAGGTATGTGGATGCTCAACATTTATTAAATTCACGTTGGGTTTATTTGAGAGTGAATAGTGTTAAACGTGTGTGTATAGTGGGACACGGACAGGAACGAACATGTGCATATTCAGTGTCTCTGTAGTACAACAACCAAAGAAAGTGTGCGTCTTTGATTCATTTCCTGCAGGCGCTGTGCGCCAAAGCATACCTGGACTTTGTGGCGTTCTTGAGACAAACTGGGAGTCAGGCCTGCTTAATGCATCCTTACAGCGATGCATGCGATGTTGGGGGCAGATGTAGCCTTGCCTAGGCATGCTGCCAAGCAGGAAACGCTAAATGCTTATACTGTAGAATTGAATACATCGGCACCTTTAGAAAACTTCAGCAGGCATCTAGGCAAATTTCAAGGAAAAGGAGTGAACTGCACATAATACCACGCCTATTCCTTTCCGCGAATTCGACCAACATCTCTCCTCTTGCATTCCTAGAATCGATGCCATAGTTTCCAATTGCTTGCTCGCCAACCTGCTTTTTGCCCACTTTTGCATTGAGGTCGCCCATGACTACAGTATACTGAGTTTGCACCTTTCTCATCGCTAGTTCAACATCTTCATAAAACTGTTCTATTTCTTCATCATCGTGACTAGAGGTTGGGGCATAGGCTTGTACTACCTTCATTTTGTACCTCCTATTCAGCTTTATTACGACGACTGCTACCCTCTCAGTAATGCTGTAGAATTCATCAATGTTGCCCGCTATGCTGTTATGCACTAGAAATCCTACCCCGGATTCTTTCTTATCTGGAAGACCTCTGTAGCAGAGGACGTGGCCGTTAGTCAGCACTGTGTAAGCCTCACCAGTTCTTCTAACCTCACTAAGGCCAATAATATCCCAGGAAATTCCTGATAATTCTTCAAATAGTCCTGCTAAGCTAGCCTCACTCGAGAGGGTGCGCGTGTTGAACGTTGCCAGGTTCAGTTTCCATTGGCGGCCTGTCTTGACCCAGAGATTCTTAGCACCCTCTGCCGCGTAGCAGGTCTGACCGCCGCCTTGGTCAGGTGCTCCGCAGCCACTGGGAACTGAGGGCCATGGGTTAATTGTCGGAGTCATGAGGGAGGTAGTGGCCGAATACTGCACCAGGGAGGCCAATTCCTGTTCTGGTGAGGGAGTGACTTTGATGAAGCTTAGTGGGCCTTCCTAGTTTTGGTTGCACCTGAACTAGTATAGCCCCACTAGCTCTCGGCGATATATTTTTTTTTCTTGCCGGTGTCAGGCACCACTCCATGCCTGAAAATAGGGTGGACTGGAGTAGGATTCGAACTTACGACCTTCAGATTTGAAGCCGGGTATTCTACCTCTGCTCCACGCCACCATCCGAATAATGAATACATTCTTCAGGAAGCGCAGCAACAGGAAGTGGACCTGGAAAAGCCCTAATGGAGAAACAAGGAATGAAATAGATTTCATACTCTCTGCCGATCCAAGCATAGTGCAGGATGTAGAAGTGTTAGGTAAGGTTAAGTGCAGTGACCATAGGTTAGTGAGGTCTAGGATTTCTCTCAATTTGAAGAGAGAGAGAGTGAAATTAGTGAAGAGGAAACAGGCCAACCTAGAGGCAGTAAGGGTAAAAGCAGACCAATTCAGGCTGGTGCTTGCTAACAAATATGAAGCTTTAGAAAAGGAAGATAAAGACAACATAGAGGTAATGATTGAGACCGGAACTAGGTTGATCTCAGAAGCAGCAATGGAAGTGGGAGGTAGGGCACCAAGGCAACCAGTAGGTAAGCTCTCCCAAGAAACAAAGGACCTAATAAAGAAACGACAGAAGGTGAAAATGTCCAACTCAAGAGATCAATAGAATTCGCTGAACTGTCAAAACTAATCAACAAGAAAAAAGTAAGCGATATTCGAAATTATAACGTGGGAAAGATTGAGGAAGCCGTAAAATATGGACGCAGCATTAAATCAGTAAGAAGAAAGCTTGGCATAGGACAAGGCAAGATGTATGCACTGAAAGATAAGCATGGTAATATCATCAGCAATTTCGATGACATAGTAAAAGCAGCGGAAGAATTCTATACTGACCTGTACAGTGCCCAAAACAGCCAAGCTACTTTCATTCAAAATAGTGATGAACCGGATACAGAGGCTCCTTCTATAACTAGCACTGAACTTAGAAGGTCCTTGAAAGACATGACCAGGGGAAAAGCTGCTGGAGAAGATGGAATAACAGCAGATTTAATCAAAGATGGAGGAGATATCATGCTTGAAAAGCTTGCGGCCCTTTATACGCAATGCCTCACAACTTCATGTGTACCAGAGAGCTGGAAGAACGCCAACATTATTCTAATCCATAAAAAGGGAGACGTTAAAGAACCGAAGAATTATAGACGCATTAGCTTGCTTTCAGCATTGTATAAAATATTCATCAAGATAATTCCCAATAGAATCAGGGCAACACTTGACTTCAGCCAACCAAGAGAACAGGCTGGCTTCAGGAAGGGATATTCTACGATGGATCATATCCATGTCATAAATCAGGTAATCGAAAAATCTGCGGAGTACAATCAACCTCTCTACATGGCTTTCATAGATTATGAAAAAGGCACTTGATTCAGTAGAGATACCAGCAGTCCTAGAGGAATTGCGGAATCAAGGAGTACAGGAGGCATACGTGAATATCTTAGCAAACATCTACAAGGATTCCACAGCTACCTTGGTTCTCCACATGAAAAGTAGAAAGTTACCTATCAAGAAAGGGGTCAGGCAAGGAGACACAATCTCTCCAATGCTATTCACTGCATGCTTAGAAGAAGTATTCAAGCTCTTAGACTGGGAAGGCTTAGGAGTGAGGATCAACGGCGAATATCTCAGCAACCTTCGGTTTGCAGATGACATTGTCCTATTCAGCAACAATGGAGACGAATTACAACAAATGATTGAGGACCTTAATCGAGAAAGTGTAAGAATTGGGTTGAAGATGAATATGCAGAAGACAAAGATAATGTTCAATAGCCTCGCAAGGGAACAAGAATTCAGGATCGCCAGTCGGCCTCTTGAGTCTGTAAAGGAGTACGTTTATCTAGGTCAATTACTCACAGGGGACCCTGATCACGAGAAAGAAATTTACAGAAGAATAAAATTGGGTTGGAGTGCATACGGCAGGCATTACCAAATCCTGACTGGGAGCTTACCACTGTCGTTGAAAAGAAAAGTGTACAATCATTGCATTCTACCGGTGCTAACATATGGGGCACAAACTTGGAGGTTAACAAAGAAGCTCGAGAACAAGTTAAGGACCGCACAAAGAGCGATGGAACGAAAAATCTTAGGACTAACGTTAAGAGACAGGAAGAGAGCGGTGTGGATCAGAGAACAAACGGGGATAGCCGATATTCTAGTCGACATTAAGCGGAAGAAATGGAGCTGGGCAGGCCATGTAATGCGTAGGATGGATAACCGGTGGACTATTAGGGTTACAGAATGGATACCAAGAGAAGGGAAGCGCAGTGGAGGTCGGCAGAAAACCAGATGGGATGATGAAGTTAGGAAATTTGCAGGCGCAAGTTGGAATACGCTAGCGCAAGACAGGGGTAATTGGAGATCGCAGGGAGAGGCCTTCGTCCTGCAGTGGACATAAAATATAGGCTGCTGCTGCTGATGATGATGATGAATACCACGCCACAGTGCTGCTTCACGTATGGTATAGAGCAGAGGTTTTGGAAGTGTTCTTGAAGTGGAGGGGTTCAAAACATTTGCAAAGGCTGAACCCCCCCTCCTTCTCAAACCGTTCCCGAGGACTGAGGGGGGAGGGGGCTAAGGCTTAAGGCCCTCCTACGCAAGAATCGACGCTGAAGTGATGCTGATTGCTGAATTTCTTGTGTATATGGAAAATGGCGAATACCACACAGGCAAGCGGAACGCTTCCCGTTTCCTACTGCAAGCTGGCCTACGCTATACAGTGCCACGACCAGTTATGCTCGCTGAGTACACAACAGATACTACAGAACACTGATTCAATTCATACAGGACACAGGCCATACTCTACACATGTGATACACACAACGCATTATGCCTTAGGGCAAGTCTTGTCGGGAATTAAAAAAAACTTTCACAGTGCTGTTGGTAGCGATAAATTGTGTTGGCCTGCTATTCCGGCATTAATTATTGCGATAGCAATTATATGGACACTTCAAGCGGATGTCGGCCGTCGCCATCGTCGTCGCCAGCGCCGTGAGGTTCCGTATTAAGTTCAAGGGCGATAAAATCGTAGCCGCACGCTGTATGCTGTATGTGCGCGTGAAAGCACACGAGGAACGCGCTTTCACGGGGAGCGAACGCACGGCGGAGAGCAAACGCGACGGCTTCCGCAGCGCGAAAGGCCGTGGAGAGATGGGAGGGAGGAAGGGGGGAGCGACAGTGTCCTGCAGCACCAAATGCGTATCTTGCGACCGGGCGCAAGGGGAACTGGAATCTCGCAGGTGAAAGGAGGAAAGCGGGAAGGCAGCGCGAAAGGGAGGGGATGTGGCTTCTGCTCTGCGAGCAATTGCGTACTTGTACTTTGCGCTGCCGCGGGTGGTCGCGCGCCCCGTACCTTGAAAGCGATCTCCACACGGCTCTTACCTTTGTATGCGCTGTGGTTTCACCGCTCAGTTTCCATTGAAGCGATAGACCGCACGAACCTTCGCTCACTGCTGCCAGCGCGCTTGCTCACGTCAGCGTTTTGACAGTGGTTGTCTGCGGTCATCGAGTTTGATGTATTCATGTTTGCTTGTGCGCGCTGACACCATGCTTGTTAATTCAGTTAGTAAGCAAATGTGTCCATGTTTATGTTGTCGATAAAACTACTATCCTTACTCCGTATAACTATCTACTAATTTTCTATCGCAATTGATGCTTCGCGTTTCGGGCGAACAACTTTTATCTCACAGTACACTACGAGCTTTTATTTGCTACGCAGACTTGTAGCTGCTTGTCGCCTTTTTGCTTTGCATCCACTTTCATCTTTCTACATATTGTTGAAGCGTATTACGCTAACGTAGTCCACACGCTGTTAAGGTAACAAGGAGATGATCTTAATCAATGTTACAACCCCGGAAACCTATCATAAAAGAAGGTAGTACAAAATTTATGCAGCAGTTTCGTGCCTTCATTTCATCTCGTTCATTTCTCGGTATGTTTCTATCGTTACCAGGCGCTTTGCCCTGTTATTCGCTACCCTTAATTAGCTAAATTATCTGGTTGACTAAAGAAAAGAGGATCAGGTTATATAAAATAGCATTAAATCATCAATATACCAATTCAAGGTAAAGCGGGGATATGTATCCCGCCCTTTCATCATATATCCACTTTTTTTCTATTAACCAAGTTATTCAAAAAACGACTAAAACGACTCTCAGAAAGACATGGCCTTAACGTCCCGCACCTCCCGTAACTTATTCGTAAGCATTCTTTGACGCAAAATTTGTACGCCCCGTGACATCTTATATCTGCAAAATAAATGCGTAATTGGTCAAGTTAACGCGTGTAATTGTTATAATAGTGTAATAATAGGTGATTGGTAGCGTTAGAAAAAAAAAACTGGTTACGTCGCCGTCGCCCCATGAAGGTCGTAACAAAAAATCGAAATAAAAAAAAAAGGACGAAAAAGTAGTGGCATGGTAAAAGAGAGAGAGAGAGAGAAAGCCGGGTTGCGGTGGCATTTTGGCTCAGTTGATACGCTATATCTGCAAAATAAATGCATAATTGGTAAAGTTCACCGATGTAATCGTTATAAGAGTGTAATAACAGATGATTCGTAGCGATGGATAGACATGCATCAACTACCTAAATAAGTTAGCAAAAGCGAAGTAGCAGCCAAGCCAAAGAATGCTAACGCATTAGGAGAGAATTCTTAGAATTTCTGCAGCGTTTTGTATAATAATAATTTGTGTCCGAGCAGCTGCACTCACACGGCGTGGCATATTTCACCGGCCGAAGCGTAGGGCACATACCTAACAACGAAATTTCGAGAAAAGTAAGACCAGAAAGTCGTCGACGAGACTTCACGAGGTGAGCGAAGGGTGCGCGTCCGTTAGTGAATGGGCATGCACGTAAGCGTAAAGGTTCTCGAAGCGGCAAAGCCCGCATAAAGCAAAGCGCGTATACGTGCCACCCATAAATATCCGGCTCGCCAAGAAAGGCGTTGCCCGACTCGAGGGACAGGACAATCTATCGCCCATATACGTCAGGTCCGAAATTGGTGTCCCGTAACCCTCGCCGCGAGGCGTCGGCCTCAACGTGAAAAAAAAAAAACAAAGAAAAGAAAAAGAAAGCTGCGGCCGCGGCCACCGACGAGTATAGTAGTTCTCGGTCCGCTCCTCCCTCGAGAGTCACAGCTTATATATCACGTCAAAGCCGCGCTTC
Source organism: Dermacentor silvarum (assembly GCF_013339745.2). Lineage (NCBI taxonomy): Eukaryota > Metazoa > Arthropoda > Arachnida > Ixodida > Ixodidae > Dermacentor > Dermacentor silvarum. Next base: position 140,335,270 of record NC_051159.1, on the reverse strand, counting down.
AGCGACTACCCCGCCGCAGGATTATAAATTTTCGCGAGCCTCCTCCTTTGGCCCTCCACATAGAAACAGCCAGCCAGGAGCGAGCGTTTAAAATGCGTTTAAAGCGAGAAAAAAGCCTCATGTGTCCGAGAAGAAAGCGCACGGAAAACGAGACTCTCTCGCAATTTAGGCGCTCGTTAAACAGTCGCCGAAGCAGCTCTCTGGTAACCCTGAGTGTGTTGAATAGTCCTTTGCGTTGCTTGTATTGTATTTCCGTTATTTCTTTTCTTTGTAATGCCTAGTTTCTAGTGCACAGTTTGTTAAAATAATGGCGAAAGCTGGTGGCGGGTGTGTATATAGGGTCAGTGCCTTGAAGCTGGCGACACCGCAGAGGTACGCGGTTTAGTGGGCTTCGCCTTTCTAAAGTATAGTACAAGCTCGGCTATCGCTGGTCTCGTAAACGTGTCATCGCGTAGGTAAGCCCGTGGTTTAGCAGCCGTTAATACTGCGCATTATCTGCGCCAGTGTTTCGGAGCCACGCGTACTGATGCCGATCACTGTGCCGATCGACTGGGCACCGACGTCATGGCTCATCGGTGCCTATCTTGTCATCATTGGCGGTCAGTCCCCTAATACGCTTCTGTGGAAAGTCAATCGGAATTGCGTCAGCTTTTCCATGCAATTCCAGTAGAATAACCTACCAGTTCCATGATAGAGAATAAGGAAATATTTCCTAAATAGAAGAAATTTAATAATAATGTTCACACAATACTTGTCCCAAAAGATTGCCGGTTTCGCCCTCTGAAACTCAGAGGGCCAGCAAAGAACACGAAAGTTTCAAGTGCCTGCAATATTATAGTAAGCTTCACCTAAGTACCCATACTGATACGCGGTTAAAGCGTTGTTTGATAAATGAAATGCACAAGAAAGCTACGTACATGTGTCCAACGCACGTTGCGCGTTTCTTACATTGCAGCAAATCTTGAGCATGTACCAGTGGTCGATGACTACGGTACAATATGTTTTTTTTTTCCTTGGAAAACTTGGGTCACTGTAGCGCGGGACCAGTCTTCTGTGGGAACAAACGACTGGTGCCAAAGCGTGGAGCGAAACAGAGCGAGACTTCGCATAATCAGGATAAACATATAAAAATTCGCAACTTAAGCTTAGGTGAAGAGCATCAGCAATGACTCACCAAAAGCTTTGGAGAAACAGTACGGTTATGTCCAATTAAAGTGCTCATCTCCTGACGCTCTTGAAAAAAAAAAAAAAAACGTGTAGCTTACGTACACAGGATCACTCGTGAACGCGCCTAAAGCTCATGGCTAAGACCAGCGACAATTTCACGCAAGATAACAGCAGCAATTGCTGTAACAGTATTCACGATGTGTGCGGATATTGCTGAGCTAACCGAGCAGATACACAAAAAAGGTCAATGGCCAAGTAAACGCGTACGCATAGAAATTTACAGAAAACTAATTTTCATGTCACGATTGACGCTTCGCATGCTTGGTCCTTGAGCTAAACCGGAGCATAAAAGCCGCTCGTGTTTCATTTTCCCAATTACCGGTGTTTTCTTCGAAGATTATGTTACAAATTAGAATACCATGGTTGCAGCGGCATTGTAAAGATGGTTCTGCAAAGAAGCTATAATGAACGGCCCTCAGGCGCTACGCAGTAGATCATAAAATTTTCGGGTTCTCACATTCGGCTGTAAAGTGAGAATCCGTAAATGGTGTTTCCTTTCTTTTGTATTTCTTCCTTATCTTTCTCTTTTTATTTCTTTCTTTATGCTTTTCTTTGTTTGTCAGATAGTGTTAGTTCTACAAGTGCTGCTTTCACGGGTCGACGTTTATGACGATGCTAACTTGAGGTGCCGGATCGTCAAGCATCCGTATAGTTTCACGCTCCATTTCCTAAGCCACAAGCAAAAAATGTACTAAATATTCAGCAGCCAACTTATTTTGCCCTTCGCCCGTTCCTTATAGTGCCTAGCCTCCCGCTGCCTGCTTCCTTTACAGGCTGAAATTTCGTTTCACCATTATTCCTTAGCATTTGGTTCACGTAGCAGTTTGCCTGTCCTCATACGCCAAGTTCTTGGATCCACTCTCAGTGGGACTGCTTTTTGAGCCGCATTGGATTCACGGAGGTCGTAAGGAGAATCGACATCGGCATACGATGACTCAATGCAAAAGCGCCATTGCTCATATACTTGAAGTGAACCAACTGCACTCGTCTCAACTATGAGGACAAAGAGTTTCCCCTCAGTGAACAGGGGTAGTAAATGCCGGTTTATGGCAGCCCACTTTAATTGCGATAGATGTACACTCCAAGCGCATTTCTGCCGTCGCCGTCGTCGTCGCCGTGAGGCTTCTTGCAAAGTCCAAGGGCGATAAAGTCGTCGCCGCGCGCCGTAAGCTGTATGTGCGAGTGAAAGCGCGCGAGGGACGCGCGCTTTCACGGAGAGCGAACGCACGGCGGAGAGCAAACGCGATGTCTTCCGCCGTGCGAAATGCTGTGGGGGGATGGGAGGGAGGGAGAGGAGGCGACGTTTAGCTGCGGCACCAAATGCGTATCTTGCGACCGCGCGAAGGGGAACTGGCGACTCAATCTCCCACGCGAAAGGAGGAAAGCGGGAAGGCGGCGCGGGAGGGAGGGGGCGGGACTTCTACTCTGCCAGCAACTGCCTACCTGTACTTTGTGTGGCTGAGGGCTGTCGCACGCACCGTATCTTGAAAGCAATCTCCACACGGCTCTTACCTTTGAATGCGCTGTGCTTTCGCCGCTCAGTTTCCGTTGAAGCGATAGACCGCACGAACCTTCGGTCGCTGCTTCCGCCGCGCTTGCCCACGCCAGCGTTTTGACAGTGGCTGTCTGCGGTCATCGAGTGGGATCTATTCAAGGTTGCTTGTGTGTACTGACATTATGCTTGTTAATTCAGTTAGTAAGCGAATGTGTCCAAGTTTATGCAGCCGATAAACCTACTATCCTTACTCCGTATAGCTCTCCACTAGTAAATTTGCTATCGCAATTGATGGTTCGCCTTTCGGGTGAAACTGCGACTTTTTTTAAAGACATTATGTAATGAAGAAAACGAAGTTCGCCTACCAGCGCCTCCCCGCCGTTTAGCACTATCGCATTAAAGAGGAAGTGAAGTTAGAAACACGCACAGCGATGCAGGAAAACGAGCAGAGTGCTTCAGCGCACAGAGTTTCTTACAAATATTACTACAGGTAACCCTGAAATAATGCCTATGGAAGCTGTCAGCATGATAGTTCATCAAGCATGCAGGTGATGGTTTACACATGTATTTGCTCAAACGTCGACCTTCTGGACTCGAGCGGCTTTTAGACTTTCCAAACTGATTGCGATACAAACTCAACAATTTTCAGTGAGTATGCATGCATATGCCGAGTCTTAGAACCAACTGCGTTAAGAAAAGTAGAATTCCTTCGAAATTTTGGCCAATAAAGGCAGATACAGCGCAGTAAATAAAGCCACAACAACGTCTCACGCCACAGGTACAAAGGTCACACAAATCCATGCACTAACGATAATATTCATATAGTGCCAGATTTACTTCTATAGTGTACAATACTCTATGGCTCACCTAACACGATGACGGGAGCGAAGGAAGGGGCCACAGGCGAGACAACTACGCAGCAAGCCCATCGGCCGACTACCACGTCGTGTCTTCGCGAAGCCATCACTTAGCGCGTCTTCGTGTCCTTGCTTCCGCGTACCTCACTCGGACGCGCCATGTACCTCATCTTCGCGCATCGAGCGACGCCCGACAACGACCACGCCTGACACGGTCCCCGAGCGACGCCATCAGTTCTACCTCTCCCCCCCCCCCCCCCCTTCCTTAACGTTCTCCCCTACCAATCGTGTCTCCTATAAGCCGCAAGTCAAGCGGAAGCAATCCATAGCAGGAGCTCTCAGTTGCCAGCCACGGTTAATTGTCGGTTCCGTGCTGACCAAGCGCATTCAATTTACTCTTGCCCGCCTCTCGCCTGCGCAGGGAAAAACGCGGTTGTTTGTTGGAATCTGACAGAAACGCCCCGAGGGCCTTTCCATCCTTTTTCGGGAAAAAAAAAATCCCCCGAGGCGCATAACAACGGTGTCATCGTCTCCTTCTTGATATTGCGGACCGATTTTTGTTTGTTTTCGTCCACCGCCACGTGATTTGTTTCTCTTGCCTTCAGTGTTTGTTTCCGGTAATACTAGACGATGCTGGCGTCTCAGGGTGGATGTTAATTACCTCAGAGCCTGGTCGCTAAGAATTAATTAACACGAAGCCTTATATTGCAAGGGCAATTAATCTATATGTGGTGAGTAGTCACCTGACAATGCATTCGCTATTTCTGTGCTCTCCTTAATAAAGAAATTATAATTATTAATCGTAATGAGCGATTGAGTAATGATTAAACTAACCAACTCCTAATGATGAAGTTACCGACCAATATGTCAGTACAAGGTTTCAAGAGGAAACTTAGAAACATTAGTTTCCCTTGTTTACGATGTCTATGCTTAGCGCAGCTCTTTCTTCCGCTCCTAAAATAAAAAAAAAAAAAAAAAAACGCGCGAAATTTGTTTAAGTCTGACGTGGCCATTCAGTTGTCCACCACTGTATACGCACAAAGTAACTTGTCCATCACACCTTTATGTCCCTCAGGCTCCTGAATTTTTTACAGTAACAAATTGACGGAACACCGCGTTACGGCCGCGATTGTGATTCGGCTGATCAGCCGTGACCTATCGCATGTACCCTCTTTGAGTGCTTTTATTTTTGGATTGGCGCATGCGTCACACCATGAAGGCAAAATAATTGGACAGAGGAAAAAGGTTGTAAGAGATGGAAAGGGCGCCGTGAAGACGCCAGGGGCCTAAGGTATGTTAACGCCTTGCAGTCACCGTAGTATTTATCGTTTTTCTCGGTTTTGTAAGTGAAATTGAAGGTACTCGGTGCTCACCCTAAATGAGATATTAAAAAGCGTGCTCTACTATTTTAATCGCGAGCAGGCGCGATGATTGCGGCATATATAAAATGTTAGCATTGCAGTCTCGGTGTGTAAGAAAGCCACCGTATAGCTTAAAATGTTACAGTTTCAGTTTAAACGTATACTAGATCGTAACCTCTTAGTGCTTACGCGCGCCACCGGTAGAACGCGTCATTCAGCACAGAAATGTTGGGTACAACATGGATTTGTCTAAACTTCGTCCTTGTGGCTTCGTACATTGCAAGTTTAGCCAAATATTTTCATCTCAGATTTGCTCCAACTCAAAAGTTAGTGTAATTTTCCCTCTTATTTCAATCATCGCATCGCCTTCAGAACATTACAAGTAAAAAAGGACTCCTCAAATTTTCTAAAATGGCCCACCATTGCGATTGTCACGGCCCAAAAGCCAGCCAGCTTTAGTAACTCAAACATTCAGTAGTGCCAATATTTGTTGAGGGAATTGAAATTTCTTGACATAGTGAAGTAGTTGTAAAACGTAAAACACTGCACGTCTCTAAAGAAATGTTGTGCGACTAGTGCGTAACACAGCTGAACCACAAAAAAAAAGAAAAAAAAATTGAGAAAAAAACACTAGCAGAAGCTAGAGTTGGCTTTCTCAACGAAGCTATCCCAAACCGATGAGAAATTATGCACTATCCTATCGCTTCCAAGGTGGTTGAACGACTAGAGCGCCATGTTTTCCTCTGGTAATTTTGGTAAAAAATGCTATGCTTAAAATATGTCTTTCGAGGTCTCATATGTTAGAGACCACGCTTAAAACTGCGCAGATCTTCACAGCTATGATTTCATGACTAACATTAAATTCTGGTGTTTTAGGTGCCATAACCACGATCTTATTATGAGGAACGCCGTAGTGGGGAACTTCGGAATAACTTTGAACATCTGGGCCGCGATTTTGTAGCAATGTATTATGGCTTATTCTACTCTCGTCTTATCATCCACCGCTCACGGCCGGCTGATCCCGTTGATAACGCGAGCGGACCGTCACTCCGACCACTGACAAAGTGCGATAAGCGCGAAAAGGCATTATTACCGCAAAGGCATCGCTACAAAATACCGGCCCTGGGGTTCTTTAAAGTGCACCCAATGTACGGTGCACTGGCGATGTTGCATTACGCCCCCATCGAAATGCAGCCGCCGCTGCCGGGACTCAGTTCAGTTAAACGATAACTTATTTGACATGAAAAGATCAGGATTGAAAAGTTCTTGACAATATGAGCTAGGTTTATGGAACAGCTCTATGTGGAAGGCTTACGGTATAGCAAATAAAAAGGGATTCAGGAGCTGTTCATGTCGGCTTTGTTTTGTTAGGTTATGTAGCGGTTTTCTCTATAAAAATCATAGATACCTAGTAATGGACTATTTGGCAAATAAAGTCCAATGTAACTAGAAAAAATGTATTGTCCAAGATAAATAACTTCCAACTTTTTTGTCAGCGCTTTCACACGAATTGCTTTCTAAACGGTGCCACGAATATTCAACTTTATGCCTAAAGCTGCTATAGTCGTACAAAACGAAGTGGACCTCTTTAAAAAAAAGGCATTTGTAGTAAGCGTATGGCCGTGCCTTTTTTGTCATTTATCAAAGGAGCTATATAAGCATCAGACACTTAGGCGTGTGGACAGGGTCATACTCGCGACCTCGGGCTTAGCCGCGTAACCGTGGTGGGTCACCATCTCACCTGCACCCGACTGTTTTTGAGAGCAGCGAAAGCTTCACATCGCTAAAATTTCGTTGCTCAACGCAGGCGAAAAAAAAAATATTCGCGACATTTACCACGTTGTGCACGTGCAGGAAACGTGTTTCGTCTATGAATTGTTGCCTCCTGCATGTTATCTTCCTGCCAGCCTGTCTGTTCCTCTGCGCCTACCGCCAGAATCCAGGGCAGGAGCAGCATTATTCGAACAGGTTTCTGTCTCTAAATTCAATAATGCAAATGGGTCCTCGGTTAACCTATCCCAGCTTTTCTAAAATGTTCGGAGTGGGGGCACAGGGAAATGAAACGTTCTTTAGTCACGTACGACGCCGTACATCGCGGCCGAGATTTCTACGTATACAGAATTACAAAAAAGCGGCACTGAAGAATATGTGTTCTATTGCTCTTCTCATCTGACTTTATGCCTCTCTGTGTGAAATGTTTATTCGGTTTTTAAACTGAAGCTCTCCTGCTCCCTACTTAGAGTTGCAAGCCATTACTTCCGAAAATAGAGCGCATATAACTTAGCGAACGCACAGTTAGTGATAGAGTCATTAGTCCAATAATAAGCGCAGTACGTCTTTACGAAAAGTGTAGATGTATGCGTTTTATTTGGTTCATTTATTTTGATAATTCGTCTCCGCTGTATTATCAGTGCTATAAAACTGGCGTGCTCAACAGAGGCACGTTAGCAACATCAAAATCCTGCGCCTTAATGTGGCGGTCCCACTCCGGCGGCACGAGCCCCCGTTTTCAGTACTTTTGGAGCAACCGTGGCGGCTCTTCTACTTAGGATATAAAGTTGTCGTATATACCATAACAAAGCCTAATTCTTGTAGATTCCAACTGTATATAATATAGAGAAATTGATTAATGTGATTTAGAAATAAATGTTCAAGAACAAGCATGAGATACATGGTTTTTGCGAACTGTGTCTCAGTTGTGACCATATTTAGGATAAACTACCGCATGTACTGCATTGCGGCTTGCACTGTAGCTTTAGGACATATTTATCTGTTTTCTAGACGCAGCAAAACAATTTGAATTTTTACTTTTTTGATAATTTGCTTTTGAACATTGCCAAATATCGCTAACTTCTGTTGTAAACAGCCAGATAACTGCACGCTCAAGGAAGCTAAATTTTGGATAAATTAGAGTTCAAGAAATGTATATTTAGGGCGTAAAATTTCATTCATGTACCTTCATTAGTTTTAAACCGCAGCTTCGTAGCTTTAGTACCTTCCCGCAAAAATGGGCAAAAGTAAAACCAGAATTCTAAATATTGCTTAATTTCGGCCGCATTATTAGGAAAACTAATAAAGGTACATAAATGAAATTTTGTGTACTAGATGGAAATTCCTTGAACTCTAGCGTTCCCAAAATTTAGCTTCCTTGAGCGTGTAGTTGCCGGGCTGTTTGCAGATATTTGGCAATCTTCAAAAGCAAAGTATGCAAAAAGTAAAAATTCAAAATTATTTCGCCTCGTCTAGGAAATAGATAAATATGTCCTAAATCTACACAGCAAGCCGTAATGCAGCAAATGCGGTAGTTCCTTCTAAATATGGTCACAACTGAGACACAGTTTGCAAACTATGTATCTCATGCTTGTTCTTGAACATTTATTTCTAGATCACATTCATAAATTTCTTTATGTAATACATAGTTGGAATCTGCAAGAATTAGGCTTTTTCATGGTATATACCACTACTTTATATCCCAAGTAGAAGAGCCGCCGCGGTTGCTCCAAAAGTACTGAAACCGGGGGCTCGTTCCGCCGGTGTGGGATCGCCACCTTAAACGTCGTTGCCGCTGTAGTGGACAGTGTGCTTCACGTCCGACGAAGACAAAGAAGCTCGACATCATGGCCGCAACATCAGCTTAGTTGCCCCGACGAATAAATGTTTATTTGTTCTGCCAGAACGTGCCCACTGTACCATGTAAAAAGTGCTGCTATTTTTAAGACAACCCTGGCGCTTTTAAAATTAGGCGGTGGTGTGCCACACAGCGGGAAACGGTACTACCCAATGATCTTTCTCTTTCTTGAGCACTTTATTATATCAGAAGTTCATGCGAAAGAATGAAAGGGAAATGGAAGGAGGACCGGGGAACACCTTGATCACGATTTTGTAGCGATGCATTCTTTCCAGGTCACTCTATCGTCCACCCTTTTCGACGGGCTGATTGCATTGATAACGCGGTCAGAGCGTCGCCCTGACCACAGACGAAACGCGAAAATCTCTAAAAAAAAAATAGCATTGGAAAAGTTCAGCCAGTGGCTAGGCAGTATCATGTGATCTGATGCAGATGGGAAGATCAGCATTGTGAATCGCGTCGCGCTGCTACTGCAGCCTCCTTCGTTATTTTATACGTGTTGCGCAATTACCAGTGCATTTCAGCGCTCATTGTTGTTTCCTGCTTGAGGCGACGACATAGGGATTCTGCGCTTGATCTGTGACTGTCGAGGTAGTGTTGATGCTCAACATTTTTGCTGTTTACATTGGGTTTATTTGCAAGTGAATAATGTTACACGCTGTGTGTATAGTGCGCCATGGGCCGGAACGAGCATGTGTTGGTTCTGTGTCTGTGTGCAACAACCAATAAAAGTGTGCGGTTGTGATTCACTTCGTAGGTGCTGTTTATTCGTGCAACAAATTGTACCCGGATTTCTCGGCTTTTGTGAGACAAACCTGAGAGTCAGGCTGGCTTTATGCATGGCTACGTTGAAGCAGGGGTCTCATGTCGCTAACTGGGGGCAGATGCAGCCTTGCCTAGGCATGCTGCCTACCAGGTAATTGTAAATGCTAAAAGTATATAATTGAATAGATCGGCACATTTAGCAACTTCAGCAGGCATCTAGGCACACATAATTAAAAATGAATTTAACTCCATAGAATGCAGCGTCACAATCCGTCTGCGTCCTCTGTACCATACGTCACAAACGTATGGTACAGAGCAAAGGTTTCGGAAGTGTTCTAATGGAAGGAAGGGGGGCGGGTTGCAAACATTTGCGGAGGCTAGATGGGGGGGGGGGGGCTTGAGCCCCCCCCCCCCCCTTCGTTTCCGAAGCTCCTGTGGTAAAACCTTGAACCTAAAACACTCAACTACTAGCTGCGAAATGTGCAAAAGAACATTTAAAATACAATTTAATAATGAAATAGTAACATTTCGCCCGTCTTTCATTTACAAGTAGTGGTCATGTAGCGCTTGTTCTAGCACAATCTACAGGCATCCCCATAATGCTGCCACATATACTTCTTCAAATGTTTATCAGGCTGTTTTTAAGGGATGCGTATACGGGACGACGAGGGCTGCTCGGCAACAGCATGACCTTTCGTCGGCCGCCCTCTAAGACTCCAATGACATCAGAATCTTAAGGCCATTCAGGAGTCTCTAAACACATTGAGGAGATGGAACTTATAAATTCTATTCGCAGTCACGTAATTAAGAGAATGAATGTCCCTGAAGTCTGATGATTTAGTTCTGTAATATGTCGTTTCGTTGACTAGGGCGTGTTACAAATTTTGATGCCTTCAATTATAATTTCGTGACTTCTGTTGCATACCAAACAGAATGCGTTGCAAATGGGTTCTCTGGGTTTCTAGTTACACTCTTTCTGACTCCATAATGGTTTCGTTAGCATTGAGAATCTCCCAGTAGCCACTCGTAGTGGGTAAGGAAGCAATTAAACAGCGAAATATATAAAATACCCAACAACCATGTTTTGAGCTAGCCATTGTTAATATGCACAATTGACAAGAAAATTTCGGATTGCTCGAACTGAGAAAAAGAGAAACTAAATTGACGCTAGCGTATGCAATCTGAAATGAAAAGAAATACTGCTAAGTCCTCCCACAAAAGTGCGCAACATATTATTTATTTGCAGGCTTCCTACTCAGTTCTCAATTTTATTTTTATTATACCATCTTTATTTTATTTTATTTCGTCTCTCCTTCTATTTCATTGAATTTGCTTTGCATTTTTGCGCAGCAAAATGTAGCCAGCAGGTCTTTAGAATGGTTAACCTCCCCGCCTTTCCCTCTGGTGATGTTCTCTTCGCTTGGTGTTTATCTCAGTTTCTACATTCGAAAAAAGGTTAATGGATGTGGACGACTGTACGTATTCAACTACTCGCCACAAGCATTGGAGTAAGCTTTATTTGAACATTCACGGAAATGCGCGACCTCAGAAATGTTCGCAGCTGTGCCTTCACGTTTGCTGACGCATTCGAAATAGTTTAATAGTTTAATACTTTGAAATAATTTTAGCAATTTTTTAATACTCGAGCATTTGCCCGTTAGCTGGAAAAGAATCCTTGCACCTGGACAAGGGCTTAATTAAATTAAATTATGGCGCTTTACGTGCCAAAACCACGATCTGATTATGAGGCACGCCGTAGTGAGGGACTCCGGAAATTTGGACTACCTGGGGTTCTTTAACATGCACCTAAATCTAAGTACACGGGTGTTTTCGCATTTCGCCCCCATCGAAATGCGGCCGCCGTGGCTGGGATTCGATCCCGCGACCTCCTGCTCAGCAGCCCAGCACCATAGCCACTGAGCAACCACGGCGGGTCCGGACAAGGGCTTCTTGCAAAACATTGAAACATTGCAACAAAATCAAACTAGTTTATTGAAAAAGCAAACAGTGCTCTTGTACTAATTACAAGCAAGGCTTTCGTATAAAAACCAAAACTTTAGTTAGATTGACTTATATTCACTTCATCTGTAAGTAATATATTGGCCATTGGTTCGTCTTGTGGATTGCTGCAAGAAAAAGAAAAACTAGAGATTATTAGCACATAAACGTGGCATAAGCGCCACTTGTTATTCAGTTATTACGTTGTGAAAAATAGAACTGTGTCCCATGGCTCCTAGTGTCAGCAACTGTATTGTCTTAATTCACTTGATATACCGGGTGTTCAAAATTAAGCTTTACGGAATTTAAAAAATTGCCTGTGGCAGTTAGCATAATTCTTATCGTTGAGCGGGATTATTCGATGAGGCGGACATTAGTAGCACGAGAAATCGAAACACATATTCAACTAATTAACAAAAACTCACTAATTAACTTCTTAGTTAATTACTTTACGACACATATTGCAATTTACTAGTTGGAGCCGGTGAGCTTGTCAGGCGTATCCAGTTGGAATGAATTTGCAGAATGACACCACTTTGGAGATATGCGCCATCAAACTCGCCGTAAAAATGCACGGTTGTTCCACTTACTTTTTTACCAAAATGCTGTTTTATACATTGAAGCACAAAAGTAACTTGAACACCCATGTATTTCGTCCCACACTTTGGGAAATATCTCAAAACTGGTGTCATTCTGGAAATTCATTTCAAGTTGATGCGTCTTGCAAGCTCACCGGCTACAATTTGTAAATTGCAATATGTGTCGTAAAGTAATTAACTAAGAAATTTATTAGTCATTTTTTGTTAATTAGTTGACTATGTGTTTCGATTTCTCGTGCTACTAATGTCCGCCTCTTCGAATAATCCCGCACAACGATAAGAATTATGCTACCGGCCACAGGCGATTTTTAAAAGTTCCGTAAAGCTTAATTTTGAACACCCTGTATTTCTCGTATTACGTACCTTTTAACAGGTTCACTGAATGAACGCTTTGGATAAGTAATCAAATGACATGCTTAACTAGTTATGAATGGACGCGATTCGTACAAGTGCTTTCTTGAGGATGCAATTCCGTGAAAAATGCACCCTAACTGCTAACCTTATTCGTAACTGCATATTTTTGTCTTTCCAGACAACCAATAAGCAATCACGCAGCCACTAGGAAGCATGAAATAACAAATTTTCTGACTATAAAGTTGCTGCCTTATTTTGATGCTGTTGAAATTAATTGCAATATAGGCAACATAGGCATAATACAAGAAAGTTCGAAACACATGTAAGCATAGGGGCCACAAAAGAAAATAACATGGCGTATATCAATATTAGCAGCTGCATTTCTTTAGATCCATGCCGCGACGAGACATGGCGCTGTAAATGTTTCGTCCCAATATTTACTCCCTTTCTCTACACCCCACCCCCTCCCCCTCTTGGCCCCGTAGTCGCAGTCCTTTTCTTTCTTTCTTTCTTCTTTCTTTCTTTTCTTTTTTTTTTTTTTGCAGCGGCAAAGAAACTTGCTCCTACTAGTTCACACGTTCTCCCGGCAAATCGCCTTTACGACTCCTATTTACCAGACGTAAGGAGCAGGTGGAAATGGTATAAAGGAACAAAAAGAAAAAAAAAAAAGAAAGGAGGAATGGACTGCAAGGCACAAAATACAAAATCGAAAGCGGATGCACATTCACCGAGCTGTAAGAAAGTTTCCGCTTCCCCATCTGGCATTTTCTCGATACAAAAAGACTGCCAAGTTCTTTCACATCGTTGCTGCCGTAGGCGCAGCCTATTCAGTGAAGTCGAAAGCTTGTGATTCTACTCTTAAATCCCTGCTAGCGCTAATGAACTGGCACTATTGAACAGGGAGTCGTTAAGACGGCTAGAATGACATGGGCTTTTAAGAGGGCCTCCAGACGTCTTGTGCAGACCGCCTCCTCGAGCTTTGAGCAACGCCGTGAAAATCTTGCTTTCAGCACTCTTGTACACGGTGCTTTTGCGCGCGATTCTTAAAACCACATTTTCATTGCGAATCGATTGAACTTTTGCGTCTGGTGTTTTATATGCCATACAGAAACAGGAACAGTGCCATCGTTTTTCGCAGTGGTGGAAAAAAGTGTCCTTCGTTTATGTAAAAAAAAATAGTTAATAAGAGATCGCGGCCTGAAAAACGTGGCTGTTTCTCAGATGAACATAGCGTGCATAAATAAGCGCATAGTGATCACTAGGATGCTATATAGTTGTCGAGGTCATGGAATCAGTTGCGTGCATAATGATAAGGTGAACACAATATGTTAAAATAGCACAACTTGTATATGGTTCTGAGTTTTTTTTTTTATTCTTAGAAGATGGGACACGCCGGCTATATGGGAGGCGACTATGCCAATGAAAAATAAGAAGCAAACGAAAACCAGAATTGATATGAAGATGTGTGTCTGTTTGGTGGCTGCACTACTGCATAAAATAGCTTGAAAAGGATCTTGCGGCTGCTTGGCACCTCAGTAGATAGCCTTTGTATATTTAGTCTGATATTCCTTTGACCGTGTGTATTCTGATAAAAAAATTATTACGCAATGATTAACTTCAGTAAAAGGAAAAGTGGAAGTACCAGATAGTGATTGCATTAAGTTGATTTGCGCTGCCAAAGAAACCGTCGTTCGTCCATTTTAAGTATCATGGCGTTTCAAAGCGGCCGGTATATCCTAGTCCTATTTCACAAAACGTTTGTCGAAATGAACATGACACAACAAGTGTGCTTACAAATGCCATTGTCTCGTAAAAAACAATACGCATAGTTTGATGACACTGACAGCATCAGAAAATATATTTTTGTAATATTTTTGTACCAAACAGATGTAAAATCAGCATCTTCTGTTATGAATGTAGCACTATAGCATGTAAATGTAGTACTAAACTGAACTTCCCTTCATAAACTCTAGCAGGCTATTTTGTGCAAAGGCGTCTTTAAATGTATTTCTTTCTGTTTAGAATGACTGCTTCGAGAATAATAAAAATTTTAGAGTTTAAGTGAAAGCCTAGAAGGACTGACACACATCGACCATTGCGAATTTACCCGTACGCACCCTCAATTAGTACATACGTACAATTAGTAGAAACGTGCCTTTCGTTTAAACACATTATTAAAGACAATAGTAAAGACGACAGTCTTTCTTGGGCTACCTAAACGCGACAAAATTTGTCTGTCTGTCGGTGTGTCTATCTGTCCGTCACTCGATTCAACCACCCAGACAAAACCAAGCGAGCTACTAGCACTGGTGGCACGGGGTCATACACGTCAACATTATACAGCGCAAAGGAAACCTCAGGTCTATTTGAGGCAAAATGTATGTACATAACCGTGATCCGCAGCATTCATTTATTTAAGAATACACACTGGTCTGCGCAAAGGAGTGGTCGTCGGAGACGCACTGGCGCCGGCGCGCGCTCGCTGTGCAGTCGCCGTCTGACACTGCGCTGGAGCCGCTGCGCTTCTGACTGGCGTTTGCCAGTGTGGTAGCCGAGAAGGAGAGCTGCTGCTCAAGCGCGAAGAACGGAGAAGCTTGACTCATCGTCCTGAAGTAGTTGCCGCCGGTTTAGGAGGAATGAATACATGTGCAACATACCGCGTGTGTGTCATTGGAGCAGCAGTAATAAATCAAGGTCCCAGCTAGAATAATCAGGCCTTTGCGCTAGATATCCTGCTGGAGCTAAACTGCAACTTTTTTTTTACGTTAGTCAATGAAAAATTTAGAATGGTGTCGAATTAAAACAAGCCGACTGAAGCCGCGGTTCTGTAGCCGGCTTTAAGACAACAATAATAAAAGGTGCCAACAGATGGCAGGAGAGCAGGGCGAACGCGGGAAACTTGAATTGAATTCAGCAAAACCACCATTGCATCCATCATGGGAGGAGTGAGAGGGGAGGGGAAGAGCGTGATGGGTGGGAGGGAGAGAAGAGAGTGTGTTACGTATCAGGGGCGGCAGAAGGCTATCGTCTTTCAATGTCATTTGCAGCGAAGCAAGCAGATATGTGGCCAATTTTTTGTTTTGTTTTGTTCTGTCTGTGTCTCCATCATTTCTTTATTTCTCTTTTCTTCCCTCCTATTTTCATTTCCTCTATTTCCTCCTCCTCAAAGAGTAGGCAGTCGTTGTGCCCCTCTAGGTGGCAGTTGTCAGCTTGCTCCATCCCTATTTCCTTCGTGTCATTGTGTGTATATGTGTACATACCAAATAATAATTCTGTTATTTGTCAATGGCTGACCGACAAAAAAATGTTTTCACGGTGTTGGGATATGACGAAGACTCTGTCTACGACAATGATGGTGCGGAGCGCTGCGTGTGTGCAAAGAAGAACCCGCGTGCGTCTGGGAGGGTGATGATGAAATAAACTTTATTAAAAAGAGCGAGCCGGCAGATCTTGTTTACGTCACCCTTAAGTGGGTGGCTTCCTTAGTCCGGGATGTCATGGCTCTAGGCTATCCACCTTGCTCGTTTAACCAGTCGTCGCTGGATCCTCCGGGTCAGCACTGGTCTGCAGGTCCTACCACTGCTCTTCAGATGCCACTCTATTCGCTGGTACCTCTATGATACCGTGGTGCTCACAAACCGTGTGACAGAGCCTATTGGGTATTCCGCAAAACTGACAGTTCTATTCGTATAGTGTGGGATGATCGCGGTTATTATTTAATAGGCGCAGCAACTAGTGAGTATTGTTTCTAGTCGCTTCGCAGCCATGTCAATTTTTCCTGACAGGATTCATACCCGCTCAGGCAAGACAAATAAATATTCTTCCAGCCCTCGGCAATCTACCATCCCGCAGTCGGCCAGCACGAGGTGTCACGTGGTGTCGTCGGATAAGCGTCGCACCCAACGAACGCATAGACGTACGATCGAAGAGCTACCTTCGCCACTTTGTTGAGTGCGATGATAGCGCGGAGAGGGAAATAAAGGCGGCCGGGACTCTGACTGGAACCCCGGGATTCATGTACTTACCTATGCCGGTCGCCACGGCGATTCATATCGACCAGAAGCTTCGGCTCCCACTTCCGCCTTACCTCACTGAGTTTGAAAACGAGCTGTTCGCTGCCACCAGTTGGCAAAAAAAATGTTGGATGGTACATCCACGGACTTTTTTGTTGAAACCGATATACAATATCTTTTGCTTGCACGTACCACACTTCTATACTGGGCTTCTTTCAAGGTTAAGTTAGGTTGCTTGGATGACGCGCATAGATGAAATCACACGGGAAAGGTAGGTGACATGAACAAGTCGGGGAAGAACAAGTGATAGAGACGACAAATTTGTACCTAAATTCTTATTTGTGTGTTTATGTTGTGGACGTGGTGAATGTTGTACATGCATTATGAAGGCACCATAAAAGCATAACGACACCTGAAGTCGTCTGGATCTCAATAGTCGCAAGACAAATTACACCTTTTATAAACGCTAAACAGCAGAAACAACGAAAGACGCATTTGAGGAAGCCGCTCCTAGGGCGGGAATGCAAATGGGGAATTTAGGTGCCCAAGATTCTTTAAGGTTTCTTTTGCCTAATTCATACGCAAAGGAGTTAAGTGCTAATATAAAACTCTGCGCTATACTTGTGGCCTATCGAAGGTGCTGGAAAAGCACGCGCGAACGCTGATTGTTGAAACTGAATAAAAATCGAAGCCATCGCATTGAAGAAATAAGATCACTAATCAAGAGCATAAATTGCTTTTGAATGTTCTTCAATGCCATACTCATTTGTGATAGACGTTTAAACGAAAAAAAAAAAAAAAAACAGCTGCTATTTTTCTTTGTCAGTACTTATCTACTTGGTTGGTTGGTTGGTTGGTTAAAACGTTTATTGGGTGTCCTGCAGATTGGTGACCCGGGCTCAGGTCTGCCACTTTAGGACGTCCAGGCCTTGCTTAGTCGCCAATTCACGGGCCTGCTGGATGGCCCAGATTTGGTCGGCGCGCTAGGAGCTGTGCAGGGCATCGGCCCACCTCGCCGAGAGAACACCGGGACTTAATGCCTTTAGTCTTTGCATGTGCATTTGCTTTAGAGTAGCAGGTTTTATACCGCAGACCGTGCAGGTGCTGTCGTGGTAGATCTCAGGGATGAATCTATAATACGCTAGCGGGTTTGGATAAGTGTCAGTCTGTAGATGCCGCCAGGTGGTAGCGTGGGCTCCGCATAACTTGTTAGGCGGAGTGAAACTTGGTCGGGCCAGATAGCAAGCCTTAGTTATTTTATTGTAGCTCGTTAGGTTGTCCTTCTCTGCGTCAACCGCGAGGGCTGTTCCGTAACGGTCAATTATGCCGCGTGCAGCGGAGTGTGCCGTCTGGTTAAGGTTGGTAAGTTTAAGACAGACTGCGCCCATGTGGGCGGGGAACCAAATCACGGTGATGCGGGGTTTCCCGAGCTGTAGTTGTGCTTTGGAGAGCCCGGAAAGCTTCCAGCGAAATTCTTCCCTTGGCCTCATTTCGGACTGCTGTGCGCGAGTCGCTCATGATAACTTAAAAAAAGGTAAAATGCCCGGAGAAGGCGAATAATTGAATGACGATCGCACGGAGTGTTAAGGTCAGCTCCACAGGATGAGGATGTACACTACATGCAATTACTGCCAAAATAGAAACTTATATGTTATTATCTAGTAACAAGAGGGGGCGCCGCTTGCGATAAACTCACACACCAAACAAAACCACTGCTACCACCTGCAGGTGAATTCATGGTCGATGTTTAGCCACGAAGGGTAAATGCTGCAATCCCCGGAAACACGATGTTCACTGCTCTAAATTGTTGCAAGATTTAATGCCATTGTGACAAGCCTTACTCGTCAAACCTTTTCTCAAAGAAAAAAAAAAGAAAAGGAAAAAAGAAAGATATAGAGAGCCCGAACGTGAAGGTGTTGTCACTGTAAGTCACGAGCGCAGGGTGGCGCGAAACGAGCAATGCTGTTGCCTTCGCACCCGTTTCCCCCAGAGCGTAAGGGGAACAAAATAATCAGTCATGGATGAAGGAGTAATTACGCATGTGAGGAGAGCTCTTGGCTATCCATGGTGCTGCAGGATATTGCCGAAAAGTGCAATCACGTGTCAACTAAAGCAGAGGAAAGAATTAATGAATGAATAAACTTTTAGAAGGAAAGCCGAGAAGGAGCTGTTTGAGATGAGCACCTGGAAGATAAATTTCAAGAGATTCTAAAATCTTGAAGCCCCCTGCTCTTGAAATGTCGATGAAGCGTGAACACAGTACGTCTTTGCCGTGTGCGGAACAGAAGAGCTGCAGGGGAAGGAGGATGCCGGAACTTAAATACCTCTCGAAAGCGCACCTCACGAAGACTCTCAAAGGGGAAAGGTGGGTGGAGGGGGGAGCTGGCTGAGGCGCGGAAGAGGTGTGAAAAAAGGAAAGAAAGGCAGGAAACGGGGAAAAGGAAGGGGCGCTCTTTGAGCGTCGTTCCTTCTTAACGAAACCGTCTGCCTCAGCTTCTGCAACGGCGGCGGCGGGTAGAAATCGTTCAGCAAGGCAACTGCCGCGCTAGGGTATCCGTCACGTTGGACCCTTCATACTTCAGGAAACGCGCAGCAATAGCTCCTCATCGGCTGCGTACTAGCGTGCGGTACGCGCTTTCCTGTTCCAAGAAGTCGGCGTAGACGGGCCTAGACGGGCAACTGAACGAACCTGCGCCTATGTTGATAAAGCCTCACGCGCGGGCCCGTAGCTCACGCCGTCACCCGCCCACTCCGTACGAAGTATGTTGCAGTAAGGCTGGTGAAAGGAAGTGCATATATAGTGCGTTTTGGGTCAGAGTCTTATACACGTGACATTGACGGACGTCCGCTCAAAAATGGCAATGCAGCCTTTCTTCCGACCTGCCACCACATTCTTGTTTCGCATTTTTTGCACTCACGAGCATGCACTCTTATCAAAAAAAGAACAAAAAATTAAAAAAAAAAACCGCCCGAGTTCTCATGCAGCGCGAGCGAGCCGCTTTACTTGAGGAAGTGAATTCGTTGTTTGCTGAGAATCTTCCAAGCGCGCAAAACCTACCTTGCTTGGCCGAATATGTACGTAATACGGGCCTTGGCGAACACTGAACTTTGGGAAAAGGAATAAAATGTTTCTTTTCCTGACTGCCCGGCGTCGGTGTTTTCTCCTGCGTCCATCGAAGCCGAAAATGAGTTTCTTGGAACCAGGATCTCAAGTTTAACTTGGTGTAAACGTTGGTATTGGGCAAGTCAGACGGCCAGTGCTTCATTTTGCGAGCGGACTCTCGTCGACGATGCGCTCGGCTGCTTCTTTTGCACTCCGATGTGAACACTGCGCGAGTTAAAGATTAATTAACAATTGACTGTGAGCCTAACCAAGGAGTCAGGCGAGGAGGCTCGAAAACCTGGAAAGCGTTTTCCAGCTTCCTTAATTATTAATGGAGAATTACTGGTGTCAATATTGAATGTTTATTCGCTGGATTCTGCCAGTAATAACCTATGGGGTAAAAATGAGGAAGTTTTGGCACGTAAAACCCCATAATTAAATTTTAAAAATGAGGAGGCAAACAAAGTTGAAAGGAAGCAGTACAGGGGGCCAATGAGAGAAGGAAAGGTAAATTATTGTCACGATGTTACGGCACCAAAGGACACCAAATATGGATTGAACAAGAAAGAGGAGACTATACATATATTCAGTTGCGATCATGTGGAACGGGAGTTGAGTCGTTCACGTGATGTGTAGAACGGCTAACCAGCTGTCTATTAGAATAACAGAATTGGTCGCGAGGTCGAAGCAGCAACAAGGCTATATCAGTTAAAGACTGCTTTCAGTCTTGCAAATCAAACGCGGTGGCCTGAAGGGAGTGAATAAGAATGTTTATATTCAGTAATTGCTAAATGTTTTCCTTCCTTGACTGAGTCTCTCTTCGCATGGCTTCTATTCTATTACTTTAACACTTCACCATTTTTATTGTCAGCGTGTTACATTACCTGCCCCCATGCCCTTGTTTACTTCAACTACAATCCATTCGCGTTGATTGCATAACCCATAATGCCTTATTTCTCTCTCTTAACGGTACGAAGAGGGTTACATAGAGGGGTGAGTATATGAATCATAAGGAGTAGGGTGAGTGTGGTAACTGAAGATCTCTGGTGAGAGGACTTCGCACTGCAGTGGATACAAATAGAATGACGTTATGATAATAATTAGAATGACGATGTCAAGATAAGTTAAGACATTCCAGACTGTATTTTTTTGTTGCCATGGCCACCTTACACCACCATACCGATGAAGTTTCTGTGCAGGAAATAGCCATACATTTTTATTAAGCAGGCTCTATCTATTCTGAAGAAGTAAAAAAAAAAAACATGAACGTACTACCGTCGATAAATTCTCGTCATCCGTTCTCATTACTGTAGCAGCGGCATGAATTTTAGTCACATAAACCTCGAAGCTAAACTCATAAGTGGCGTTTTCATTTAAGGTTTCACTTTCCCTGAGTTAAACGTTCGGAGAGCATAAAAACCAAGTTGGGCTTGACAAGCCTCAGCGCAAACACCTACGCAGCGAGGAAATGGGCTTGCACTCGCAGTATTCGCTGCTACTGCCAGTGTAAAACCCCTTTACGGCAATGCCTTTAACGGTGTCCTACAAACCGGGCACTTGACCTGGTTAACCTCTCTGCCTTTCACCTCTTATTTTCCTTCCTTCCTTCCTTCCTTCCTTCCTTCCTTCCTTCCTTCCTACTACCTCGTCCGGCTTGTTCTCTCACATGGAGACTAGCGAAAAGCTTCTAGTGAATAGACATATTTAGTGATGTCGAACATTTTCAAATGAGAAAGAGAGAAGTTACCTTTCAAGAAATGCTCAACGGTACAGTCACACAACAATAAATCACCATAAACACTTAACTGAAAGACGTCATTGCTCTATAACAGGAAGCACATTTTAAAGAGGAACACGAGGAAAAACGCTACTACGCGAAGAAAAAAGTAAGGAAGGACGGAGAAACGAAATTTTAGGATGGAAAAGAAACGGCTGGCAGAAGACTATAAGTATGAGGAATGCGTTAGGGCAAAGTAAAACGGAGATAAGCGACTGACATTTATGACATTTCTGCTTGTGCCCGAGAAAAAGCAACTGAGAATACGTGACATCAGGGACATTTCGCGGTCGGGCACCTCGAAATAGCAACACTATAAGCGCCGACTCGGGAAAGCAGGGCGTATGAATCAAACGCTCTCTCTAACAAAGAAAGACAGACTGAACAATAAAATACCGAAGAATGGACAGATGGGAAAGTTGGTACGGTAACATATTTCTAGTTTATAGCTCGAAAGGACGCAGGCGAAGACTAGAAACAGACAGGACGAGCGCTAACTCTATTTAGCGGTTAGCTAACTCCAGTTAGCTAACAAAAAATAAAAGCCAGAAAAGAAAAGCAGTGCATTTTACTCAGTTCGCCGCTATAACTTGAGAAGCCAGAATTGTTAATGATCTTCGTGGTATAAATGCAAAAATGGCAGTGGAGGCTCTGACGTAGCACCTATCAACAAATACAACAAACAGTTTATTTTTTTATTTTTGCGGAACCGTTTTTCTCAAAAATTGTTTCGCGGCCGCAAACCGTACGTGTTTCGCAGATTTGGAGCAAAAGTATCTTCTCGAAACTTACTTTTTTCGAACGCCACACTTCATTTGCCTACCACCACTATATATATGTGCGGCGTGGATTGTCGGTTGATTGTAGCTTTCTGGTCTGATAGGGACGCGTGCCAGGACCTATAGATTGGCTTTTGTGGCATTGTTTGTAATAAAAGAATAAATCACGGCGGAAAACCACAACTCACCTTCACCATTAGCTCACCATCACCATTAGCACGTACCATTACCATTGCTGAGAACCGATGCAATGCGGCAACTTCACTCACGGTCAGGTAGCGTCACACTTCAACATTACAATTTGGTGGATTTTACCAACTCTCAGTTATATTCACTGCACCCTGACATGTCACTTCGCCTGCCACTAGGATTCTGCCGTCGTGAAATAACTTTAGTGTGCCGCCTGAGGTTGGGCGTCGTATTCACGAACGTTTATTCATTCTTCATCGGAATGGCCTACAGCGCTGTATGCAAATCTTGCGTACGGGATGAGACGATAGAACACATTCTGTGCCAATGTAAAATATGCAACTTTCAGATGCATGTTCTGCGAGTCTTAGCTGCTTAGACGACAGACCATTCACGAAAGCTAAGATCCTGGGACTTTGGCCACAGGCCTCTAGCATGCACAAGGCCACCGAAGCGCTAGCGTTTTTGAAGACAACCGGGCTAGACGAGCGCTTGTGAGCGAAGAGTCATCGGGTGAACATCATCATCATCATTAGCCTATATTTTATGTCCACTAAAAAACGAAGGCCTCTCCCTGCGATCTCCAATTATCCCTGTCTTGCGCTAGCGTATTCCAACTTGCGCCTCCAAATTTCCTAACATCATCATCCCATCTGCTCTACAGGCTCTACCCTCATCGCGCAACCATAACCACTCCTTTTTTCCAATATACAAATGCATAAGATGGAAAAAAGAAACGATGCCTCAGCTAATGCCTTGGCAATAATTTATGAAAGTGAAGTTGCGAAGAACAGAGAGTAACCACTCACGACGGTATTTCATGTATTGTCACTCAAAAAATGAGAAAATAAAAAACAAACAACAAACAAACAAACAACAAACAATTCTTTTCATCTGTTCAGTGACTCTATTTGTCATTGCATGGTAGAAAAAAACTAAGTGAGCCAACAAATGAGGCACAGTGGGTTTCTCATTTTGCTTGCACACCTCCCCCTCTTTATTTACTTCTCTTCCTTTAGGAAAATTAATGCATTTAAGAAAAATAAAATGTGCCAGACATATGGCTAAATTGGAGCCTATACATACTGCAGAAAATACTGAAATGCAGCAGAAGTAGCGTAGAAAAATTGCTACTGCCAATAAACTGGCGAACTTTTTGTTTGCCGTGCTATAAATACCCGAATTAAGAACAAGCAGCATGGTTCGGATTACGGGTGTTTATTTCTCTGTCATTTCTTACTTTCAGTGCTCGTTCCTTGCTCTGTGGAAGCCGACCGAGTAGCGGCGTTGCGCCTTAGCGCATACGTCAGTCGGGGCCGCTGCGCCTCACAGATGGCGTCTGGGCTCCACGGGGTTGATCATTTCCTTCTGCTCGATACTCGGCCAGCTGTCCGGACCGGCACTTCGAGCACAGGAGCCCTAACTTTGTTTTTATTTCGCACTGTACCTCCATATAACACACCAGAGCTGGATCGAACCAATCATTCATACTTAATGAAAAGGCGGGCAGGTGAATCGCAGTTTCGAGCTAGCGGCGGAAGACGAACTTCTTTTCCTGTTTCAGACCTAGTACTGTGTGGCTTGCCAGCCCATTGGTTTTCTGCTTCCCTGTTCCTGTCGCCTTCGTTAGACCATCGTTCGGTATTTTTTCTTATCCAGCCCATTTCTTATCCGCAGCTTCTACGAAGAGGTGGGAAGGACGATAGAGAAAGAGAAAAAGGAAACATTGATGGTGTGCAGACACCGAATGGCTGCTATGTAGCTGTCTACGGAAGAGAAGAATACTATTTGCTCTGCTGGCTGTGAGAAAGAATCATCATCCTCCAGTGTCACCTCGGCTGCTACTACCACTCAAGACACTCGGCCAGTGCGAGTAATCTTCCTGATCAACACTCGACACGCGTCGGTCGCCTAGATTAGCTTCACTGTGGGCACGAAATACAAGAAAAGCTCTGCCATTGCTGACTGTAGGTGTGACGGCGTCACAACGAGATGAGGGTCATAAAATAGTATTCTATCACTATCTCTTCTGCTCTGAAAACAGTGTCGCTTAGATATTTCTTTTAGGTTGGTTGAGAGGACTCATTTCGAGTTCCTTCTTCAGTCAGTTTTAAGAAAACTGTGTTAATAAAGATACCTCATGCTCGCGCTTTTGGGTTGGAACTGGTACGAGAGAAAAATATTCTACCTTTAAGTAAAACTGCAGAAGCAGGCTGGCTGCCTGATATGTTAATCCAGGCTTTGGGTGACAGTTTCAATATACACGAAAAATCGCAAACACTCAAACGGCACGTGCACCTACATGCATGCACCCACGAACAACCTGCTTATAGCCTCATTAAGGCCCGTGGTTCTCAAAAATACGCAAGCAGTGTTTCGCCACGGACGAACAATATCCGGCAGTTTTAGGCTAGACTCATGGTGCAAATTATTCAATCCACATACCTAGTTTGCTATCTTCATTGCATATCTATTCACTGCCAGAGAGAAAGGTACGATACTGTGGC
The DNA here is from genome assembly GCF_013339745.2 of Dermacentor silvarum. NCBI lineage: Eukaryota > Metazoa > Arthropoda > Arachnida > Ixodida > Ixodidae > Dermacentor > Dermacentor silvarum. Next base: position 140,310,618 of record NC_051159.1, on the reverse strand, counting down.
ACCTGTACTCCGTTGCTGATGATATGATTCTGGGAGACACACAAGCGAAAAAACAACTTTCGTTACAAGCATCTACCAACGAGAATAAAAGGATTCGTTGTTCGTGAGAAGACCGATATTTATTGCACTTTGGCGTAGGAGCCGGTGCGCAAACGTGCGTTTACTCTGTAGGAAAATTCAGTAGCAATAGTCGACGGGCTAAACTTACAGGAGACCGCGTTTCAGTGCCCTCTCTTTACATTTTCTGTATGCATCCCAGATGCGATATTGGGTGCAACCATGAGCGACGAATATGTCTAAGAACTGGCAAAGAGTGTTAACTTATGCCCGTGGATACATGTTGAAGCTAAGAAAGAAATAAAAAAGTAATGGAAAGACAGAGTGGCTAACCTGGTGGCACCTAAATATAATAACAGTACATGGGACCGGACGAACAGAAAAAAAAACGCATGAAGCGGTTATATAAGGCTATATATACGACAAAGGTACCATATGCGTGTGTGCGTCGTCGCTGTCGCTTCGCATCAAAGAAATAACTTTTTTGTTTTCGCGTGAATAATGGCGCCCATTATTTTTTTGTATTGTTTTGTGTTTTTGCTTGTTCTGCTTCTTTATTTTAATATTTTTTGTCGCGCAGTTCACATGGTTGTCTGCTCCTCTCCTCCCATTTTTCCCTTCACCTTTATATGTTGCACCGCGCGCAATACTCGAAAGCCAGCGTTTCATCCGTTTTCTTCTGTCTGTCCCGTCCCAGGTGATGTCAGTCTATTTACCTAATTACTAATAATTTTTTTGTCTTACGTGCCAAACCCACGATATGATTATGAGACACGCCATAGTGGGGAACTCTGGGTTAATTTCGACCACCTGGGGTTCTCTAACGGGCCCCCAATGCACGTTACACGGACATTCTTGCAATCCGCCCCGATCGCAATGCGGTCGCCACTGCAGGGATTCGATCCCGTGCCCGCGTGCTTATCAAAGCGCAACGCCAAAGCCGCTACGCCACCATGGCGGGTTGCTTCGACGTCTAAGATAGGATAACAGGGAGACTGAGAAAGAAAGTATAATGAGAAAACTTCGACGTTTTCTCGTCTGTCACGTGCACTTGGTGATTTCTCGCGTATAGAAAAGACAAAAAGTCTCAGCAGCAACGTAACCAAACACACGCAGTTGCACACTCATTGATGTCCGGGCCAACTGATCAGAATCGTAAATGAAGCCCGTGTGCGCCTACTTGTCCTGATCAAGGAACTTTTCCTCAGCGTCACTATTTGTCGGCCAGCACGGGGCGAGAGGAACATGTTGAGAAACACACAAAAAAAGAAGATTGGGGAGAAGGGACATGAAAAGAAATAAGGATGGAAGATGAGATGGTCGGCCGGCTACCGCGGCCTAAGAAAAGGTCCGTTAAGAGTCGCCTCCAACCCTCGATAAAGAAAGGGGTGCTATAAGGCCTAGTGCTCTGCTTGTGATGACCGTCTTGTACAAGCTTGGAATACAGGCCTCTCCGAAGAATATTTAACCACTACATACGGCATGTACGCGTTTGTGAGCAAGGCTGCCTCGAGATGAAAGCATACAGGGTTTCTTAATAGAATGTGTTGCGGCTGACCTGTGGTTCATACTTGCAATCTCAAAGAAACACTGAAGGGAAATGCTGAGACAGTTTAGATTGATAAATTATTCTTGAAGAACTATACTTTAATTGATTTTCCGGTAATTGGTTAATTTTTAGAAGAGAAAATGGTGTTGAAAGTTGCATTTTCGAATTTCTGGCCGAAACCACAGGGCTGGTATGTCAGTGCAACGTCACGAATTGCAAAGTATTTTTTTCGCATTTCGGCCATTGTGCTTCAACAAAAGTTCTTGAAACTTTTCAAGTTCAGTCTTTGGCTGTTTTGGAATACAATGCAGTTCATTTTTATTGATAATAATTTAGCTGGGCTCAAGCAGACGGCAACAAAATTCATAACGTCGTGGCGTAATGGTGCAGACATTTTATGGTGGCGTGGTCACCCATCTTCAGTTTTTGCGCCTTTCTTGTCTTCTTCTGGTCTTCTAGCATCTTCTCGCGGTCAGAGTGTCTTTTCTGGTATCGTAGAAAGGTAATTTACTAGCCCAGCTGAAATAATTTTTCTCTTTGGTGTCTCTTCAACAAAAGCACTCCTTAGACGGGACAAAGGAAGTAGACACGTTTTGTTTGTCATGCGTTCGTGGCTTTTTTATGGATTTCAAGCACTGACTTCCTCTACCTATTCAGGTCGATGACCCCTATCCTCAGGACAGAAGTTAATCCCTCCATTCGCTTTCTTTTCCGGTCTCGATGAGAAAATGCTGGGGAGCCTAAGCCACTGCTCTTTAACGAGAGAACAAACCCGTCCACCGCTCGTAAATACAAGCGAAATGGGGTCCGTGGGGTCTTCGGCGAAATGGCCACCGGCACCGCTGGCACCGACGAGGACTGCAAGGAGCGCGTTGTCGAGCCGATTGACTCTCCTTAAACGGATCATTAGGGAATATAATGGTAATGTTTTTATTATCCAGACTAGTCTGCTGTCTGGTCTGCTCTGCCCTAGCATGTCTCGATAGTAGCGCCGCCGCTGCACAAGCGCATCGACACACCCTACTCCGCACACTAACAGGATGCCATGGGAAGAGATAGACGGAAACCTTGTGCGAGAGGCCGCAACGTCGCTCGCGATCTGTTAACTAGGAGACAATGGCCGCCAACTTTCCCCCTTTCCAATGAACAACGGAACTAAAGCGGTTACCATGCGCCAGGAAACGGAACTCTGTTGAAAATAACGGATTTGCACTCTGACTCACGCGTGTGTAGGAACCGGAAGTTCGCAACAAGTTTCGCAAAAAGACTTCTGTTTGCTCTGGGGGTGATGGCTATACTGGCGTAGTTTCTGTTTAAGCAACAGCTCTGTGTAATAGAAACTTTATTGTAATGGAAAAGATATTAAGGAGGGGTGGTCGGAGCCTCACAGTCCAGGGCCCACTGGCCTCTGTGTAAAGAACTCATGCGTCCTGTAATCCCCGTACCTAACTATTTTAATATAAGACCACTTATATTGCCCCCGAAAAAGCATCTTTGCAGCAATGCATTTCAGTTTAAAAGTGAAGCCGACTTTAAGGGAATTGGTGTAAGCTTGGTCTTTGTAAGCTGGCTTTCCCACGTTCAGTGTTGCAGTGAATGAAGCCTACTTGCCGTATGCGAACGATACAATGCGAATGGGTCCCGATAGCGCTATCACGTTCTATTCGTATCAACATCAGTCATCCTGCATGGAAACATCAATTTTGTCGTATAGTAATCTACTATGCGACAAATCAGTTCTACGGAATTCCGAAAGGTGGAGGAAGTGTCATGATAGGGAAAGTGTCATCCACCCGAATGTTGCACGAATATACAAAGGAAACGCATACGGGAAACTCCTACAGGAATCTGTATGTAGTCATATGAAATATCACTATGTAGTGATATGAAGTGTAGTGATATGTAGTGATATGAAATATCAAACCATGTAGTCATATGAAATAAGCCGTGCTTCGCCGTGATGCGCGTGTAACCTGGTAAATTGAACGACTAACTTGACGCCAATAATTTTGGTTTATTGGAGGTAAATTGAACGAATAACTTGACGACAATAATTTTGGTTTACAGTGCCATATTGAAGTGTAGGAACACGGAACAAGGCTTTTATCATGATTCCCATCAGATTTCCGAATTAAACATGTGCCGTAAAGGTTGTAAGTAAGAAGTTAATTAGTGAACTTAAATTATTCAGTGAATGGCTTGGTTTGGATTTTCTCGCGAATGATGTCTGCCAGCGCAGATAATTATTCTGCAGTGGCGTGATTTCGGTAACCTTCGTGAGCATTAAAGAAAAGAGAATTCCAAGTAAAGAAAGAGAAAGAAAGAAAGAAAGAAAAAGAGAGAACGCTGCAAATGGCAGACATTTCCAGTACTACCGTAGCCTTTCCAGTACTAGCACAGATGACGTACACGAGTATAGGCCTAGCTACAACCAAGCTTAAACCTCGACTTAGCCAAGTTCAATCTAGCTACAACCAAGAGACGCAATAAATCGGCCAGCTTCGCCGTGTTTTGAGCTGTGCGCGGCCTAGTGCATGCTTTCGCCTTTTTTTTTTTATCTCCTGGCTCAGCGCACCGCGTAGAGAAGAGAGGCCAGGGGTCGGGAAGGGAGGGAGCTGTCGAGGAGGAGACCGCGTGCGCATGCGCCGCGCCGCCCTCCTGTTTGCCATGGCTCGGCGCGGCAGTTTCTTGATACGAACCACACATTACGGCTGGCCTAACAGCTTCGCTGCTAAACATCAAGAGAACCTGAACTTCGCATTGAACAATCACCAAGGTCGATCCACATAGGTCGCGAAGCTTCGGGCGAAAAGCGGTTCAGAACCAATTGTCACCGATATCAGCAAGGGTGGTTATGGGAGCAGCGATTGAAGCGCGACTATGTTTGGGGGGAATAAACACTGGGAAAGAAAAAACGCGTGTTTAAATTAAAGCGAGACGCAGTTAGATTCATTCAACGAAAATAAAATTCATAATTCATTTTATATATGCATGGCGAGAAAAGATACAACTGTATTTTACTAGATCATTATCAATAAATCCCTTTTTTCAGGGCCCACCGTGAGAGCGCCCATCGATAGCGGCAGGCGTTGACGCCGCTATCACTTGCAATGTCATGCAACTCTTGGAGTGCGTGGAAAGGCGTGCTCGTAAAGTTCACCTGTTACAATACGCCCCCCTCACGTGTGTTGTGTTGCATGTCGACGTTTGTCTGAATTAGGTGACGCGGGTAGTTTTATTGTTTCTTAACCTGTGCAGTCAAAAGTAGTGAGTTCCGACCGTCAGATACTTGTTTACTTTATTTGTTTTCGTGCAACAGCGCTGGCCGACGGGCTTGGCGTCCGACGTAAGGACGAGCACTCTACGCAATCTACGCCCAAAGTGTTCGTCGGCCTCCAAAGAAAGTATGTTCTGTGCAGCGATGCGATTTCGACACCCGTACGGCTGATCTTTTCCGGCATCGCTTTTCGCGCTGAAAACTCGGAACGCCCATGAAGTCGAATGGCAGGGCATTTGAATATACAGCTCTAATGGCAGGCCTCCGAAAACAAATTTCGCGCCTATGAGAACAAAATGACGTCACTTCTGTTTTTGACGGATATGACGTCAAATTATTTTTTCTTCCACCGGAAGTGTTCCCTCCTCACACAGATGGCGCTAAGCCCCATGAACCGCCGGTAAGCAACCATGTTTTGAACGTATGGGCTTCTATGGAAGCTTCGCTACCAGGTATATCTACCTTGCAATCACTACCGAAGCGGCAACGAGGATTTTTTTTTATTTTTCAAGCCGGGCTAAGTTATTTATTTTTGCACTTTACCGTGTAGCACAGTTAAGGAAGATGCAAAACAAGCGCTGTTTCTTTCTAAATTTATCTGTGTTGTCGGCCCGACTGACTTTCTTTGGTGCTTAGCACCGAGGGTACTTAACTATAAGTCTCATTTTTTTGGAAACATTCCCTGTCGTGGTCTTAATAATAGCGTCCGGCTCATCATTCTTCCAGAATGAATTAGGTACAAGAAGTAAATAATACTAGAAGATATGCACGTTACTGAGGCGTGTTCGCTGCAAGAGCGTAATTTTTTATCCATGAATAAGGCTTCACGCTCGAGTCGCAACGGCTATCAATAAGCGATTAAAGCCCCATCGTCATTCTTGGCCCAGTTTTTATGCCAAGCGTTCATTAAAGTTTACGTGACAGGCCGTTAAAACCTCGTTGCGAACAGCCGTGAAAAGAAGAAGAGACGAAATATCATGCAGGAGCTTTCTCAATCATAGAGCGCATTCAAGAAAATAGCACCCACTTTTTATTTCTACAGCGTTGTGCAATAATGGCTCGTAGCTGCGGCTTTCATCCCAAATATGATCTGTCAGCAGCAAAAATTGGCCTACGCAGGAAGTTTTAGGAGATTTCTTGAAGGCCCTCGAAGTTTCCAACGCTGCAACAGCTGCGATTCATTTCTCGGAACAAAGGTACGAAACAACTCAAAGCAAGGACAACATCGCAGGACAGTCTCCTGTTGTCATTGCTATGATGTCCTCGTTTCTTTCTTGTTTTTTGTGATTTTAATAATGTGCTAGAACCCACTTGTATTTCTTTGCAAGCATTTCAACCACGCCCTAACTAAACTCAAATGACGCGTAAAGGATAAGCCACGTCTACTGCAATGGACATTTAAAATTGCTTCTTTGTGTGTAAAAAAAAGAAAGAAAAGTTCGCAATTTCCGTTATATATCTTGGAGAAATGCGGCGCCAACCGTTTACAGGAGCTCTACAGCACTTTACCGCGCTTCATGGTCGCCTACGCGCACACTTTCTGAATCTTAATCAAGGATTTATAACAAGGGTGACAAACTAGTCATTCTCTCCGTGAACTGTGAGGATCAGCGGGCTCGTTTATTCTGGCGTGAAGAATACTTGTTTTCGTATTTGGAAAATAAATGTCTTATGACAACAGACAACTTCGTTGGGAGTTTACTCGGTCAGAGTAAATCACTGCTTCGCGTCAGCTGGCTCCCCTACCTATGAAAATGACAAAACGGGCTGACTCATTATTGTACCGGAACGTCAAACGCCAGACACAGAGACGTTTGAAGCAGGAAAATTCACAAAGACAGCACAAGCCCCATTATGGCATTATCGCCCAATCTAGGAGCCGTGGCATCGATTTACCTTATTGAGATTGCGCAGTTACCACCTGGCCCAAGCTGTGGCGCTAAACAAATATCGGAGGCTGGCAGGGGGCGTTATTTGGAGCTTGGGGCGCGAATTACGGCACAGCAGCCATTGAGCGTTGTTTCGAAGCTTTTGGTGCAGGGGCGTTGTATGGAGAATATTTTTGCGGAATGCTAGTCTCCTTCGAATCGAAAAGTGTAAACACGTACAGCGACGGGATCAAGTATTTTGAGCAACCAATTTCCTGCATCGCTGATATGAGCGGGCTATTGGCAAAAAAAAAAAAAAGAAATCAGACATACAAATGCGTGGTAGTTGCGACTGCTGAGGAACAAATCTTAGGGGTAGCGAATTCATAGAGTCTTCAGTCCTGCATGTAATACCTCGGGGTTCATCGTTTCGGAGGGCCACTTTCAAGTGAGGATCTTCACTGCCAAATGCCGATATCGCCAGTTTTATTGAAGCATTCAGGCGGAACTAAGTGAATGGGCCAGAAATATTTTCTCTCTGAGCACGTTAAAGTGGGAGCTTAGGCGAGAAAATGAAAATAGGCGAGTGGCTTAGTCGCCTTGCGTTTCTCTGAGTGTTGTGTTCCATCCCATACGAGCCAGAGGCGCCCCCGCGCTGCCGCTTATGCTACGCGAATGGCGCGGAGCATGTGAGCGACGGGGGCCCAGGCGGCATCCGGGGCAATACGGTTTTCCTCTCCTAAGTGGTTCTACGCCCGGAGCAGGACTTCCTCCCTCAAGTGCATTCGAGCAGTTTTCGTCTCCTAAACGCCTATTTGGCAAAAAAAAAAACGCTACAAATATTTCTGCAAGCTTATTTTCTTTTCTTTGCAGCGTTTACGTTGCGGCTGTCGCCATTTCAAGAGTCTCGCTGGCGCCGGTGTCAGACACACGTGCTCTTCGGCGCTCGACGGGACATTTTCGTGTCCGCCCCCGCCAATAGCGGAGCCTTCCCTCGCTGCCTTGTAGAGAAATACGGAATGCTTTGAAGCAAACTAAGAGCGTTTGCGCATGGCGAGCAGGTGTAGAGAGAGAGAGAGAGAGAGAGCAATCCTAGTACATAAGATCTGAGTTCTTCCTTGATCGAATGCACCTGCTAGAAATTTGATGTGTTTTGGAGCAAGCATAAACAACCTTATGCGCTGGCGGAAGAAGTGCTTTGTCTCTTAAGTGCTTATAAGGTCGGCTATTGCTGGCGAAAATGTTCTCGGAAGCGTAAAAGGCTCCCTAATGCACCAGAGGCATGGCGCCTTGTCCTGGCTCCATATAGTTACGTATGTGTTCCCTGTCGAGCCATATCAGGAATGAACACCAGGCAGTGCTCTGGAGATTCATGGAAAATTGCTTCTATAGGAGAAAACGTCTGTCTTCCTACAATTTTATTTTGCAGGTCATAATTCGCCTCCTTTCTACAGCGTGTTTTTTTTAATATAAAGCGAAACTTTCTTAGCGAGCCCTTCCCAGACGTTCCTGACCGTAGCTGCTGATACTGTCTTGCCAAATAGGCGCGTGCCTCACGTCGCATAGCGCATACGCACGAGACCATGTTCGCACGAGAGAATGTGCGCGCACGTCAGTTTACATTAGCCTATGAACGCAGTAATAAAACAGGAATAGGCAACTTTATGCCCCGGCCTTTTTGCATCGTTTTTACAAGCGAAGCTTCTTTATGTCTAGCCTGAACGTCCGTGTCTGTTCGCAGAAACTATCCTTACCAGCGAGGACTTCAGTGTCGTCGTCTTCTTCCCAGCTGGCTCCGTTGCCGCTCATCATTCCAGTGTATAATTTCCCTTCTCTTCTGTCTTCGTAATGGGGAGGCCGCGTTTACGGGAGTATGAGTCATTCATTGTCTTACGTGACGGGCAGATTTAATTTTGAAGCAATTGAAATTTACAATAATTAGATTAAAGTAATTAAATTTAAAATTAATTTTGAAGAATCGATAGCCGCATTAGCGGGTGGATGCTGCTAACCACGCCGCAGAGCAAGTCGGTTTTTCGACAACTAGTCCCTCATCAGTCCCTCATCTGATCTTCTCTGACGAAGAGCGACACAGTGCCTTTGAAGTGTTGAATGAACATTACTCTACTAGTGGAGAAGACCTTGGTGAATCTAAAGTTTGCGGTACGTGCAAGGAATCTTTAATCAAGGAGAAACTGGCGTTCGTTCGCGCCGCGAACGGGTATACGTATACCCTCCATTTGTTGAGATGGTGACAATATGAGATGGTGATGGTGACAATACATATATGTGTCCTCACCATTCTCACCTCGACAAACATTATCTTAGTATTGGTCCTCGTGACGTTATCGCGTCGACGTCTGGCACTGCGCATTCTCATGAAGTACTGCTTGCATTCCGTGTTAGCCTCAAAGGTGTAGCGCCTGAACATAAACATCGCATGAGAATACACCTTACACAGATTAAAACAAAGACAATTGTATGCACCCCTTTTGTTTTGTAGCATTTAAGTAAAAAATAATCCGTCCACAGTGCAGAGATGCTTGGTTCTTATCGCGCCAATGAGTGCAGCAAGTTTAACAAAGGACAAATGCAGAAGTCGTAAACAATCACAGCGTGAGCTAGGACTGTCATATCAAACTGGTATAAGCGTTGCATCTGCAGTGTTGCATCGGCAACAATTGCACGAAAGTGTATCACACATTTTAAGAATTAACATTATTTATATTTGAAGGCAACTCCTACCGACAGCAGACAGAGCAGTGTTGCATTGCAGACAGAAAATGCGCCAGATATGTTGCAAAACTATAAAATGTGTTGCATTCTGCCATTCGCATGGAGACGGGTTGCGGGTGCAACATCGCTATATACTTCAGTTTTGTATAAGAACTCGGTGTTCAAAATGTGGTGCGCAGAATAAATAGAACACGAACAAGTTTTGCTTCTCCATGCTTGAACTCTTTAGCATAAGCACATTCGGGACGTATTCGTACTTAACATCGCGGGAAACAGCAGTCTGTGCAAACAGCAACTCGCATTGGTGATACATGACTCTCCCGCCGGGGTGGGTGCACTCTGAGCATGAGGTCCGTGGGTTGGAATCCCGACCGTGGTGGTCGAATTTCCATGGGGGTGAAATGCAGAAACGCTCGGGCAGAGTGCATTGGGCACACATTAAAGAACCCAGGTGGTCAAAAGTAATCCGGATCCCTCCACTATACGGCCACCTTCATAGCCCATTGTGTAGCTTTGGGTCTTTAAACTCTACAATCTGTCTTTAACACATGACTCACCGACTTCTGGAAGTAAGAGCTGTTTTGTTTTTAATCATTGTAGTGCGTGTCCGTTGTTAGTTTTGTCTCACTTTCTGGTGCAGTTTTCCACGATGGGTTGTTAGCAACCTCGAACAATTTCTTTTTCTTTTTTTTTATACGTCGATACTTTACTCTTTGTCCCATTGCAGATAAACTTTGTCCGGCTTCGACGTTTGAAGATGTCGCTTGGACATCCGGTGGACTTCCATGACCCCAATCATACAATCACGGCAGACAAATTGAAGGGTAAGCTCAGTTGACAGACAACAGATGATCTGGCACGAACTGACAAGGTAGGCTATCTGTTATCTCAATGAGTCAGTGCTGCTATTATTCTTGCGTGCAGAAAAAGCACGCACAAGCCAATGCATACTCGGAACAAAAAAAAAATGGCGTTCATGCAACCATGGCTAAAGAAAAGTAGAAAAAGAAGAAAGTGACTTTATTGCGCTTGCAAGTTCAAGCTGAACTATTAAATAGAGAACGGTATAGAGGCTGAAATGAGTAGAGGAAGAAACTGCAGCGAACTACCTTTTATCTTTTCAGGCACGTCGGGCGCGTATAGGTGGTTTGCATATCATATGGCAAATGACCGAGCCCACTGAGCTCATGCTGCAGAACCCCGCTGACTTGCATTAATCTTCTTGTGTTCGTGATCTCGTTCTGCAAAAAAAAAAGAAGTTAATCCCACTCTCTTACCTTTTTTTTAGCATGAGCTGGCGGTGTCACAATGCTTACCCAAGTATCACTCTCTTCGCCATCTCTAACTTTCTCTTCATATTTTTTGTTCATCCCATTCACACGATCTATTGATTTCCTGAATAAAATTATACTCATGGAATAAGAAGACAGTTACTTCGTCGTCGTACTATCTACTATCTCGCTTTTCCTGTTTTTCGTTCCAGTTTCATACACGGTACTGCTACAATTTACTTCCTTTTGTCCTTTCCAACCTGTTTTCTCCTAACGGTGCGTTTCCGACATGGTTTCACTAAACGGCATTAATGGATGAACAAGCAGAATAAAGAAAGCGAAAACTCTTTATCTATTGCTTTTTATGTGCCTGTTTTCTGTGTTGCCAGTCCTGACGCGTTTGCGCAGAGCCACATAATTTATGAATGGGAAAGCGAGAACACGCTGGGGGTGATGTCCAGAGGCAGGCATTTGATAAGCCACGTGAACAGGCTCTGCCACCGCTGTGTCACGTGAGTGCGAGTCGAGAGCAAGCGAGGAATGTTTAAGGTCACAAGACCGACGCATCTGACCGCTGGCAGCCGCTTCTTCCTTGGACCTTGTATGCATAGCGCCGAGCAATGGCGATGCTTATTTAATGAACCAGTGAGGGCGAGAAAGGACACAAAAGAGGGGAAAACAGGAATTGGTTGTTTGTTCATTTGTTTGTGGGACTGTGTTCCAGAGACGCTGATTCACTGGTTCATGGAGAGAGAGGAATAGAAGGAACAGGGGCTTGGAGGGCGGCGAGGTTAACCAGATACGAGTTTCCGGCCACCCTGCAGTGGGATGCAAAAAAGGAACGGCAGAAGGAATATAGACAAAAGCACAAACGCCGAGAATCAAAACAAGCATCCTCGCAACCACGGAAATCACAGGACGTCCTTCCGGCCCCAATGCTACGACAAAGAGTTTACTCATTGATAATGCACGACGTTTGTACCGTCCGTCCACACAACCAAGGACGTGTCGGCCTGCTGACTTGGAGTTTCTGCTTACGTATCGGTACTCTTTCATCAGATTTATTCGGGCTCGGTAAACCGCAGTTTGAAGCTGCATATCGATGTTTCCATATCGGGCTTCATTGAAGACATAGCAGTTGAATTTTCAAGGCAGTAAACAGTCTTCCCGTGCTGTTCGTCGACATACTTACAATACGTAAAAAATAGAACATAAGATCATGTGGATCCCACACACTGTGGGAATCAATGTAAGCGTAGGGTTTCTGTTCTGCTTGCTTTGATAGGCGATAATTAGCAGTTGTGTTGATGAGGAATGTTTCATTTGCTATACGAGAGTGGTGAGTTGATGTTGAACGTTGCCTTGCGTGCATCACTGCTGTTTGTCTGTGCAGTACACAGAACAAAGAGCGAGACGCGTTTGCTTGAGACGTTGTTGTGCGCCATTGTCCATAACCTCCGAGAAGGTTAGCATCGTCATTGCCTCACACGGCACCTCGAATCATGTCAGAAATGTTAAACTTTGATTGAATTATGGGGCGTTGTGTCTCAAAACCACAATCGGATTATCAGGCGGAACCCGCGATCTCGAGCAACGCAATAGCCGCAAAGCTACCGCGGTGGGCACAAAAGTGGGCACAGAAGTGTTGGTGGTGGTGGTAGCGGTAGCAATAAATGTCGGGATCACGTGCACTACAATAAAAACTTCTTTGTTCAGTTTTTTTAACATTTTTGGTGCACACACACGAAGAAAAGATATGACTAGTTTAGAGCCTCTTATTCGCAGTGAAATAGATTCTTAAAAGAGATATGCTGTCAGGAATAAGCGTAACTATTTGTCCAAATCATCGCTTTCTATGCCACCTACTGAAGCCTTTATTACGGGTGGGAAGTACGAGGAGCGGTACATAGACAGAGGTTTGGTACTAAGGAAGAAGATGAAGCCGGAGGAAGATATAAAATTAATTTATTTTATTGCGTCGTCATTTTTATTACGTCACTTTTTGATTTAGTTATATTTCGTACTTTTTAAGTATTTGTTTTACTTTGTTAAGTTTTACTTTGCTCAGTTTGCACGCGTTCTTGCTTTGTTGGCTCTACATTATTATTCTTTCCGGTCTCTACTTTCTTGGCCTATCCGTTGTTGCATTGTCTCACATTATTTCACTCATTCATCGTTAGACAAATCTACCAAGCACAACAGAAATGCATGCAACGTTTTGATTCGTTTTGCCTCGCTTCATTATGCGGCAGGAAGAAGAAGAAGAAGACGATGACGATGAAAAGTCGAAGTGGCAAGGAAAGCTTCTAAAAAGGAAAGCGTAAAGTTTATCCTGCGGCTCCTTGCAGTGGCTCGCTGGCAGGAACGGAATGTTAATGATGAAAACATCTTACAACTGCAGATATCTTACAACTGCAGGAATCAAGCGCTTTCAGTATGATCGATGTTATAATTTTAAGCTTGATCAAGCTAAAACACTTCATGCCATTATTATTATTATTATTATTATTATTATTATTATTATTATTATTATTATTATTATTATTATTATTATTATTATTATTATTATTATTATTATTATTATTATTCCTCAAGTTGTACACAACAGTCTGTCCTCCTCAATTCGAATACGCGTCGGTCGTCTGGAACGGCATCTTTAGATACAACAGTGACACTATAGATCGGGTCCAGAAAAAGTTTCTTAACATATATCATCACCGCTTTGCTAACATGGACGCTGGTCCTTGCTCTTGCACTGTTGGGTTATTGTCATTGCCCTTACTTCGCTGCGGACCTAATCGTGCTGACCTTCTGTTTCTTTTCGAAACTCCTTCACGGTAACCTCATGTGCCCCGAACTCTTCAGTTGTATCAAGTTTCGTATTCCGTGTAAGATCACCAGAGAACACAGACCTTTCCATGTTGCTGCCTTTTACCACCAACACTCAACCGTCCACAGAATACAGAGTCTTTAAAACGCCTACTTTCATGACCTTGATATTTTTCACAACTCGCTGTCATTGTTCTGTTCTGAGCTTACCATTGTTGTGTCTTAGTTTCACATATTGTTCAACTTCCTATCTCCCCCTTTTTCTTATGTAGGAATTTTGCGTTTGCACACTCTTGTTTTCAAGGTTGTCATTTTTTATTCATTGTTTCTTCTCTTTTTTACTGATATTCCCCTGCTGTATTTCTTTTTTTCTATGCGTGCACCAGCACTCAGACCTCACGGTTGTCCCTGGACACGATAAATAAACGGTTGATTGATGATGATGATGATTATTATTATTATTATTATTATTATTATTATTATTATTATTATTATTATTATTATTATTATTATTATTATTATTATTATTATTATTATTATATTATTATTATTACATTTGACAGGAAAGTGAAAGCGAGGAGCAGGCTAGCAATGGCCTCCGGAAGGGGCACGACGATTTCAACAATGTCATGCATTCAGTTTTGTGAACACTAGTGAAAACAAAGTTATATCTTTAGTGGATCACATATTCGTGTTTTCTTGGAGCTACGCCAACTCGGTGCATTGATTTTCAGGTCTGAAAAATAGGCAGCCAGAATGGTGGGCCATATCATTAGGAAAAGGCGCATGAACACATCCACCGGGGTTCAACCATCGTTAGCATTATAGTTCTAATGCATCGTTTTATTTTTTTTTCTAAACAAACGCCTGAAGGAATATGCGGCACCCTCTGCCGAGGTGACGTAAGCCGGGAGCCCAGCTAATGACGTTCGTGCGATTCCGGTTTTTATATGACAACGAGCACTGGACCATATATTGCAGTCCTGATTTCGCAAAGCTACGCGAACGAAATTGATAAACGAAGTAGAGAAAAGAACTATTCTCCACCAGGGCGCACAACTTGCCTTTTTGATGTCGCTAACGAATCTGGTCTAAATTAGATTGTCCCGCAGAAATGTCGGGATGACGAGCACTTAGCAGTGCCCTACAATAAAAACTTTCTTGCTCAATTTATTTTTGGTGCACGCACACGAAGACATGACTAGTTTGGAGCCTCTTATTCGCAGTGAAATAGGTTTTCAAAAATATGCTAACTGTCAGGATAGAGCGTAAAAGTTTGTTCGAAGTGAGTCGGAAGTATGAGGAGCGGTACATCGACAGAAGTTTGCTGCTAATGAAGAAGGCGAAGCCGGAGGAACACATAAATTTCATTGTTTTATTACTGCATTTTTTATGTCGTTACTCTTTTATTCCTTTATATTTGGTTATTTTTAGTATTTGTTTTATTTATTTGTGTATGCTGTTCGCACAAGTTCTTGCTTTGTTGTTTCCACATTATTATCCCATCCGGTCTTTACTTTCCTGGCCTATTCTTTGCTGCATCCTTTTCCATTATTCCACTCATCCATCATTAGACCATCGACGAAGCAGAGCAGAATGGCGCACAATGTGATAATTTGTTTTGTTTCCCTTCATTCTGGTCACACCATCCCAGCCCCGGTTTTCCCGATACCTGCACATAATGCAGACATATATGTTATGGCACGTTGCAAGTACATATGCCTTAAAATGAAAGGAAACCATGCTATAAGACATCACAATAATTATTCGTATTATAATGCTTGCTACCAAACCTCCTATGTACGCTTTATACCTAAAATACCAAACTTAATACGTAAATTTTCGATGGTGTAAAATTGAAGCTTTTGTTTTACACAGTATATTTGTCTATACAAAGTTGGAGCCACCATGGCTGGAACTTCCAAAGTCGCAGATAAAAATGACATTGTTACATAGAAGTGTAAGCATTTTTCTGGGCTATTTTTTAAGTATTCTTGCGGTCGCAAATGCGGCACTTTTGTGGAAAGGAGGCCTGCACTTACGCTAGCCTACGATGCTTCATGCTCGAGCGCTGTCTAGAAGCTCGTCACGGCGTGAACAGTTTCGTTCGAGACGAGGCACTGACCTAGAATGACATCGATCATCCTTTTCATTAAATGTTAGGGTGGGCGCTTGACTACACGCAGAGATGCGGCATGCTTACAGCGCTGCTTTGCTTATTGTCTTCGAGGGGAAGTTTTCGAGAATGTCTCAAATTCAATTTGCTAGCCTGCCCACACACACGCTTTTATACTTTGCGGTCTCCTGATTTTGACATCTTGCCCACTTTTCTTTCGGCCCTCTAGTTCTCAGCGCTTCAAAAAAAAAAAAAATTAAGGAAACAGTCAGAAGAGTAGGTGAGCTTATATAACCATCGATTAAATTGAAATCAAGTAGCTGTCACCTAATGAATTATGTGCAATGCTGCACGTCGTGTTAATGTCAACACTTCAATGTGCTTTTGAAATGAAAGTTCTGAGAAAACGGTGCCATCCTTTCTTTTATGGTGCAGTAGACACAATCAGTCGCTTCTCTATATTATTTGGTTACTTTTGTAAGGGTGATTTTATTAGGGATGTCGGTAACGTCAGCATACTGCTAGCAGTGACAGAGTGTAAGTGCTGGTATACGCTGGTGAAATGCCTTCGTGGCTTGTAACCTGTATGCCCACAATTATTAAAAAAAACAAGCTAATGTATCGCGTAGGGAGCACGCTTCTGTTTGTTGTACAGTGAATGAAACACGCACACGCGCAAACGCGCACGCGCACACACACATGCCCGCACGCAAGCACACACAAAAAAGAGAAAGTAACATGCAACAAATGCAGATATTTGTCTACTGGCGCGAGTACGGGTTGGACAGATTGCAGAGAAGGGGAAAGCAAATGTCACTCGTAACCCCATTCCGTGACTGAATGTTTGTTGGTTTTAGACGTAAGTAACGATATTGCTTAGCCCTGTTTCATAGGCACACGAAGAACTCACACAGGCAACTCACAGGCACACACGAATGAAAAAGGAAGCCAGTGTTAGTCGAGCGCAAAGGTGTAACTTTATCATCGTTGTTTGCTGACTCGAAAATGCAGTCGATTAACATGTCATTGCTTGCGTCGCCTTCGAACCGCCGCTTTGTAGCTGTCCAAGGGCCTCGTCCGCGACGCGTTCACTTCCGCTGGGCAGATGCAGGAAGAAGCAAGCCGCCTTTAAGATTCAGCATCAAACGAAAATTTCGCCGACGCATTAGTGCATGGAAATGGCTAAGCAATCCAGAACAAAAGATTTGTCTCAATTTAAAAACTAGCAATTACTTTACCTCAACTGATTGCATTGCCTCTTCAAGCCAACACGTTTACATATCTAGCGACACGTCTTTTTTCACAAGTACTGAAGGCTTGCAAGATCATATGAAGGATATATTTCAGGTGCAGCACGTACATGTATACCGCCTTTTCCGGGTTGCTGATATTCCCACTTCAAGGTCTCAGAAAGTGCCAGGAAAGCAAACCAGAGTTCTGCATTGCTGCTTGTTTCTTATATTGCTTAAGGGGACGAAATTAAATGCCCACTGAAGATTGGGTGAGCTCGGTCTAAACGCATGAAAGCATAAGCTGGAGTTGTGTGTGGCCGAGGCAGAAGAAAAAAATTCACAGCATATCCACGGGGTGAATGATGATGAGTGGGCGAAGCTCCGGAGGGAATCATCGGATCTCCCGCTTAAGGGGACGCTAGCACAAACGCGTTAGAAACGTGCAGTACTCTCTAGTAAGGGGGAGCGGCCACAGCGTCTTACGCAGCCATTTACACATGCCGGAACGTGCACCGCGTTTGCCGACGCCATCACATGACTGCCGAGAGAGCATACCCCCCGTATTCATAAATGCTCCTCGACTTGAACTTGACTTGCCACCGCTTTGGGCAGCGCGTTCGAAACGCGTTGAAGGTAAGGCGGAGAGGCCACATCGTCTTACACCAGCTTCTTACACGGGCCGTAACGCGCTAGCACAAACTCGTTAGAAACGCGCTAGAAACGCGGCCTTTCGTTAATGTTGGGTATTTATTGCCATCATGGTGCGTGTGTCCATGTCCGCTTCGTGGCGTAGTGGGCTAACGCTGCGCGCTCGGAAGCGAGGGGTCCCTGGTTCGATTCCGCGCTACGGACACAACTTCGGAATTTTTTTTCTCATTTTTCTCAGACTGGTTACGCACTACGACTACGACGAGGGACGAACGGGTGCCGCTTTAAGGAGCTTCGCCCCTAAAAGAAGTGGAAGCGGCGAAGAAGGAATATCGTCCCGGAAGCGAGGTTGCTGTGAGAAGTGAAGCAGCAGTGGCATAGTACGAGGGTACATTTCAGCAGTTTATACAGCGCTTGGAAATAGAGAGAGAGAGAGAGTGAGATAAACGGGATGGGGAAGGCAGGGAGGTTAACCAGACAAGATTCTGGTTGCTACCCTGCACTGGGGAAAGAGTAAGGGAAAATGAAAGATAGAAAGAACAGCGAAGAGAAAAAGGGCAGCAGTAAAAAAAAAAGAAAAAAAAAGTTAGGGAAGGTTGTGGACATCCATGAAAACTACAGTCTCTCCAATAGGCCACTCGAACGTAAAAATTGGAAATAGAGAGAGAGAGAGAGAGAGAGAGAGAGAGAATTTATTTGAAACGCAGAGAGGTTGGCCTGAGGGAGCATGCTCTGGCCTGCTACTCTGCACCGGGGAAAAAGGAACGGGGACAAAAAAGAGTGATGGAAGGTGATGATGAGGACGGGAAGAAGGGGTGCATATGTACACTAGCACAGTGGTTTGCTTAAAGACTTGTGTCTAGGTCCGGTAGTCTTCAAGTAGTTCAGGGCAGCCCTTGTTGCTATTGATGCTACTGTACAGTCACACATGGTGGACAAAATAGTACTTTCGGACAATGTTTGTCTTCCAATGCCTGCTAGCGTCGAAGCCAGTATATTCCGCTGTGATGCGTAGAGAGGGAAGTCGCAAAACAGATGTTGGAGAGTCTCCGACATTTGGCAGCGTTCACAGTTCGGGCTGTACGTATGGCCAATCAGATGTGCATAGCGTCGACTGAAGGCGACGCCCAGGCGAATCCGTTGAAGCATGCTTGCTTGGAATCGCTTGACTGTAGCTGGGAGGCGAAGAGTCCTCTCACAGTCTATTTCCCGTAGGCGCCTGTACCCTTGGTCTGGTTGAGCCAGTATTGTGCTGCGCAGTCTCGCATGCGCGTGGTCAACAAAGAGTTTACATCGCTCCGCGAGTAAGGAATCTTTACTTCGACGGCTGTAGAAATAGCGGTTCTTGCTTCCGTATCAGCTAGCTCGTTGCCGGCCAAGCCGCAGTGACCAGGTACCATTTGAAAGGTAATTGAATGACCGTTCTTCTGAGCAAGATCAAATATTTGTATGATGTATAACGCTAGCATGTTGTACTGGCCTCTCCTAGAGAGAGAATCGATAGATTGCAGCGCTGATCTTGCGTCATAAAGAATGGTCCATGTACGTGGTGTCAGGTAGGAGACGAAACGGACAGCTTCCCGTATTGCGACAAGCTCCGCAGCTGTTGAAGACGGTTTGTGGTCCAATTTGTATCGGCGGGATGTGTCCCGCTGAGGGATCACAAAGGACGCGGTCGAGGCGCAGTGAGATAACCGATCCGTCTGTGTATATGTCCACAGAGCCGTCGTAACGCCCAGCCAAATGGGCCAAGGTGAGTTGTTTAAGGCCAGTGGAAGGGATACGCGACTTCGTCGAAATTCCAGGTATGTGAAGGCGCACCTTTAGTCTGTGCAGTGTCCACCGTGGCACTTCAGAGATGATGGTAGGTGCGAAGTCTGAGGGTATGATATGTGTGTGAGTAGTGAGACACTCATTACAACAGCCCACGTTTCTTACGCCCTCTGCAATAAAACAGCGGCATTCGTTGTCGTAGTAGTAATTGTGCTGCGTTGGGCGATGCCTCTTAAAGCTGTTCATCTGGTCCTGCATTGAATCTTGCATAAACGCAAGGTGAAAGAGGGCTGGGGTTGCCGGCGAAGTGAGTTCCACTCATTGACCCGAAAGATCCCGCTACTTGCTTCCACAGAGGACTGCTACTGCTGTTGTTTTCACGGCTGACACTTACTGTGTATTATTTTGACGCGAAGCATTCTTCTCCGAGTCAAGCCAATTTCCTTTCTTTTCTTTTTTTATGTATCTGGCTTTTTTCGCGAGTCAACGAGCAGACAACTACCGTCATCTGCAGTCCAGGATGGGAAGTCTAGCTGACGCTTTGGTTGCGTGGCGCTCGTAGGACGACTGGCGAAAACCAGCGAAGCACGTAGAGTGCGAGCGAAATTGTAAAATAAACGGAATTGCAAAGCAACAACACAAAGTAGAGGATACACTCACGTAATCGAATTCGGCTCGCCAAGAGAGACGGACACACTTTACATTTTTTTTTGTCATCACAGCTAGAGAGCGCTTGCATAAGCAAGCAGCCACATTGCAGATAAACCCAGTGGCGAAAAAATATTGAGAATCTGCCCTCCGTGAGGCTTTCTCACACCATACCAGCGCCTCACCGGCACGCACGCACGCACGCACGCACGCACGCACGCACGCACGCACGCACGCACGCACGCACGCACACTTTCTGCAACACGTGCGAGAATAGTAGAACGGGAGTAGCTGGTGTTTTTTCTTCGTAAAAATAAGTTTGATACTTAATAAAAGGAAGCCGATCCTATTCTTCTGCGGAGGTATATACGTTGATAGGCAGAATAAAACTGAGAAATTCCCGGTTAATATGTAAAAAGTACAAGCGCTCTCCCTTTTTTCTTTTCTTGTGCCTCTCTCTCTTTTTCTTTTTGGCGCTTGTGCGGATGCAATAATAAACGCGAAGACACACGCAGTGAAAACGAAACAAAATATTCTTATAACATCTAGGCGCACTTGTGGCGTACTTTCAAATTGAAAAGCGCCGTGTCATTTGTCTAGCTCCAACATTAAGTTGTCGAAAGGAGATAAGACAAATGCGAATTTCCATAAAAGCAACTAACTTCAAATCATGCAGCGCATGCTTCTTATGCTTATTGAAACTTCCCGTTTATCCTGCGTCCCACTTTCTTTTGTTTCTTTTTCTTCTTTTCTTTTTCTTTTTGCATCACTCAGCATGTCGGGCACTCATAGAGAGACGTAATAAGAAACATATGTTTCGTTTTCGTTGAAGAAAAAAAAAAAGAATGAAAAAACTCAAAGAGCATCATGGTTCTCCGATTCTAACGACGTCGCGATGACTTCGCGACATCCGACGCCCGTGATCTCGAAATAAAGACCCTCCGCGACCCGCCTTTCAGCGTCGAAGAGCCCGTCAAGGTTCATTTGTCGACTTAAAACGCAGTTAGGGACAAAGGAAGTTCCAGGGTGCCGCGTCGCACGTCGGCAGTCATATGTCGGCAGGGGATTCTGCTGTGACGCAGCCAGCGGAAGGCAGTAAACCGGGAGGTATAGGGAGCAAGAGGAGCGTGGAAGGCGACGACCTCCGGAAAAGAAAGAAGCAAAGTGAACGCGTCAGGCTGTCTATGGGGCGCAGGATGGGTGAATACTGAACGCATCTGAACATGACTCACACAATTGGCTCCTCCTGCTTTGCTCCAACGCGTCTCCGCACTCAAGTGGGCGTATTGTGCGTGCGTCTCACTCGCCGAGCCACCGCGAAGCCTCCTGTCTGGGTTTAAAAAAAGTACATCTCACCACGTCACCCTCTGTCAAATGCTGTGCTCCTACGCTTCCCTGTTCCCTTCTCCTTATGCCCCTCCCACTCAATCCGCTTCGCCCCTTCTCGAGCTTACTCGTCTTGCTGGTTGCGCTAGTCTGTATAGTTGCACCGTTTCACCCACAGAATATTTTGTTCTGCGCGTGCATCTGTTCGGAGCCAGACTATGAGGATTCGTCACCCAGATAAGATGGCAAACGAGAACGTCTAAGTGCAATTTGTACGTTGCGAAAATATTAGTTATTGTGCGTGTGGAGTGCCCGATTATGATGATTGCATGTTTGCACGGCCGTTGTTACAGGAACTTTTCTAGCGCTAGACATATCAAGCTTGCAGACCATGGTGATGTCTCCGTCTGCAGTTTTAAGCAATAGGAATCTTAAGCGTTTAAAATACTGCGGTTATGGGGGCCGCCTTCATCAATCTAAGAGGTTGCATTAACCTGTGTGGTTTTTCGTAGCGTCCCAATCAATAAATCAATCAATAAAAATTGAACTATTTCTAGCAGATAAAACACATAACATCAAAAATTTACAAAATCTACTGCTTGACAAGCCCGCCCTTGTTGTAATAAATTGGCAGTGTGCAGCATAGACACACATCACTGGCACACATCCCTGGCAGACCTACTAATACAGAATGCTAACTCGGGCTAGTTATTACATGTTGGAGGTAAATCAAGGGACAGCGCAAGAGACAGGACAGACAGAAGAAAAGGGACGAAATGATGTACGACATACTATGCTCACGAAAGGAAATGCCAGAGGGAAACTTTATCCTAATACTCACACTTTCGCTTCCACCGTCTCCAGTTGGTGTGATATCGGCGTAATTTTGATTCGCACGCTTAGATCAGAGTCCACATCACTTTTCGCGACCAGGTGCATAGTGGCGTGACATCAAACACTTGAGCACGTGCGGTGTTATACTTTTCTCTGTCGCTTTTCATTCCGTGAGTGTAGTAAAAGTACCTTTACACAAAATTATGAGCACTACAAATAACGAAGCATTAAACACTGCTTTGAGATTGGTTCGTAAATTAAAGGAAAAATAGTGTCTTAGGAGAAATGCGCGTTGCAAGAGTAAGCAAACGCAGGAAATTCATCTGGCTATCGATGCTTGTGCAGCATTGTTGGCATAAAAGTAAATTGAGGCCACTATTGGCACGTGAGCAAAGGGGTAAATAGCAAAAATGAAAAATTTATAACAAAGGGCTCGGAGCTAAAAAAAAAAAGAAAGCCTGATACAGGAAGGGAAAACTAAAGTGATGAGGAAGTAAGGGAAAACTAAAGTAATCCTGCAAGAGGTCATCCCTGTATAAACCACCTCCGTGTAAAAAGACGGATGTGGCGGGCTCTCTCGAAAGTTCAAGTTGTCTTAAACGCCCGCGCTGTTCAGTGATTCCTGGGCGCACCTATATGATATACTAGGCCTCTGAAACTCCTCCGCCTTTTCTCGTTTTACTTCATGGATTGCGTACTCTGAATAATTTATCTATGATTGGAACTCAGGTCTACCTTTTCCGCCCCGACTGTCTACCGCATTTCCATTACGAGAAAGCTTTAGCTTGGGAGCTCTTATCAAAATACTGGAAACGGTGAAATTGCTTTTTTTTCGGCAACCATTGCACGGAATTCGATTAGCTCTGCTGCATTTAAACGAAAAAAAAAGTTAAAACTTAGTGCCCGTAACATGCAAATTTTATATTTAGGCCGTCAATATTCTTACAAAAATTGTCGAAAATTGCA
The DNA here is from genome assembly GCF_013339745.2 of Dermacentor silvarum. Lineage (NCBI taxonomy): Eukaryota > Metazoa > Arthropoda > Arachnida > Ixodida > Ixodidae > Dermacentor > Dermacentor silvarum. The sequence continues at coordinate 140,287,488 of NC_051159.1, read as the reverse complement.
AAATTAAAAAAGAGTCAGGTACCAAGTGTACAAATTGGTAGCTCAGCAATAAAAAATACCACATTACTATGAGCTGCGCCAAATAATAAATCTAAAGCGGAAAAATTGATGTAATATACATCGCTGTAAAATATACCATTAATTTGTGATTGGAGCTTTTTCAATACCATCGTAAACGTTGTTACAATTTCATATAAGATCTGAATTCATGTATTAATTTTGGCCGCTTTAGATGCTCTAAAGGAACCAGCTTGTGGAACGGCGGCATCCGTTCCTCGTGTAAGCTACAAATTGGTAAATTTCATCATTTTTCATGTACAAGTTTTCAAATATTTTTGTAAGAAATTTCAGGTCCTAAATCAAAATTCTGGTTATTGGAGTCACTGGAACTTAACTTTATCCCTCAAATGCAGCAAATTTCGTTCAAATCTGTCCAACGGTTACACGTGTTTCTAATAACGATCTAAAAAGCGTGCAAGTTTCTGTTTGCATTTGTTTGCTACGCTTGGTCCTGCAACGGTTCAACGTGTTTTGCATGACTTCGTCTGCATAAATCAAATCACCTGATCGAAACAGTCACAGACGCTTACAGACGCTTGACTAGCTAATCATGCAGCCTCGAACAAAGTATGCGGACACGAGTCAGTCAGCTTGTTTCCTCAGTGAACGAGGTGTCATTCTGTCAGGGTCCTCACTCCACAAAAGTCGGTCGAGCAAAGGACCCCTTCCGGTGCTTCCATTAACCGAAATGAGAAAACGACCGCCCCTCGCTCTGTCGACCGAGAACTGTCATGCGCTGCAAAGCTCTCTTTCATTTTGGCTACAGCTGTCGTTTCCCCAAATCCAATCTGGAGAAATGACAGAAATCTCTCCAGGAAGCCCACACCCATCAATGTTTCTTGTGTAAGCTTGCAGTTACTTCGCTTTGTAACCATACACCATCACTACTCGAATTCAGCGAGTATGTTCGTTAAATAATAATAAACACATTATCCCACCAGAGAAAGTGTGTGCCTCGCAGAGAAGCGACAATAATATGCGCTGTAGCGGACAGATTTTTTTTTTTTTGAACATCGCTGCGTGTAGCCCTTGGCCCTTGGAGACAAATATGGTGTGTACGTAAAGACCATGAAGTCACACCTTTCGCATGAGTACAAGCAATTTTCTTCTTTAATATGGCAAGAACAATCCTTTAAGTCTTTACAGTACTTGTATAGAAACAATGCTCATGGCAAATAGGAACTGCAATCATTAGCCCGAAGGCCACGTTGCCTTCTTCTATAGTTGGCTATACAGTGAAAGTGGAAAAACACTGAAAGTATTTTAAGCATGAATCATACTTGAAAAGCTGAATACCTAAGTGAAAAATAAAAAGCAGAATAGCGTGGAGTAACATGCTCAAGCATAAAACCTTTCGCAAAATAGTGGAGCGATGTCCTCCTTCCCCCCTCCTCTCCCGCCCCCTTCACCTTTTCAGGATCTTCACAGCAATCTTGAGCGTGCGTGACAAATGTACAATATTTTGCATTGACATCTTGCAGTGGACTTGGAAGCACTGAATTAATACAAACTAAGTGCTTACCCCAGGTTTTTCTTTCCACTGGTGTCTGAAATAAATATTAGGCACGGAGCATAGCCGCCCCCTACATCGGCGTTTTAGCAAGTGTAGAAATTGGCGAAGGATATTCACGGCAATACCAAGTTTAGTAGGCTATCCCATCCATTGATGTTTCTGCTTCTTTGGGAAAAAATATTATTCCCATCCAGTGGAAGTCACTAAGTCCCAAACATGTGCAGATGTAAACTAAATTCATGGGAGATGCCTTAGACAAGGAAGTCAACGTTTCCAAAGCAGGCTGCTTTGTGAGAAGACAACTTCTCAAAAGAAACGGAAGAACAGCGTAAGTTGGCTATTCTTGTGTTTTGGCCGCTTAGTCTATATCCTCTAAGTTAGCCATTGCTTTCTTAGCTTAAGTTAGATTGTTTTTTTGTGCGTTTTTTTGAAGGCGCTCTCTTGAGGAGCGGAATATCATCGGAAGTAATTTTTTTTTTGTTTCTGCCATTTTCTTCCCATAGGCTAAGTTATATGTTATATTGTAGCTTAAATAAGATCGCTCTGAAACGTTAGTAAGGATAAACCAAATAATGTTACAATTGTTTCTAAATCGTCAAATACATAAACCTGGTTCACTGGTTCTAAGGTCAGAAGGCATGCTCCTGTCTCCAATTGCACATACCATGAGCTTAAAGGAGCAGGTGTCGCTTAGAGAGTCACCCAAATAAGGTCAATACAAACCTCACAGACATACACAAATCGTTTTGTATGGGACACAGAGGAAATGGTAAAGATGTGGGTCGATAATTGTATTTAAAAATATCAAAGTCAACTATCACAAAGAATGTTTAAGAAATTTATGTGAAAGAACTAAATATGGGATCAGAACGAAACTTCAAAGGGGTAACTAGTATTTCGAATTCGACAATATGGCACAACCCCAAAATGATGACATCGCAAATATGCTGGAAGAGCTCCAAGGACGTTAGGGCAATTTCGGCAGTAACAAAAATGATAAAAGTCGCTTTGATTAGAGCTCGTGGCTGGGATCGCGGCCAGGCTGAGTCGCTGAGTCGTATAAACTTTGGATCGGAATCAACCACTGCAAGAATATATATGTGTATCTCTTTATGAGCCCATATATTACTTTATGAGCCCAAGATTACTTTGAAAAATCGTAAATATTTGAGTGCGTTATTCCGAGTGGGATTCACATCAGCAGTCCGCATGGCAGGAAGCAAATATTGTTCAAAACTCGGCAAAACTTACGGTGGCATTGGTGGGGAAGTGTGGCAACTTGACTGGCCTGTGACAAATGATTCTGGAGGTTTTCATAAGTCTTCCAATAGGACTCATTCCTGCTGTTTGTGGAAGCTTAGGTATTTGAATCAAAGAGACAGTGCAGCCTGCGATTTTTCTCGTAGACTTTTGAACCGGGATAGGGCCGAAGCTCTAGGAAGGAAGAAAAAATGAAGAGAACCCGAACAAATCCTATTTTACTTTTATTCCTCTCACATTTAGGTCGTCGATTACTCGCCATTTTTTTATCTTGCCTCCCAAGAAGAAGAAAGAAAAATAGAAGAGGCCCTCACACCATTTTAAACATCATCAAAATCCCACCACACCATTCTCACTCTCTTCGATCCTAGATTGAGTGAGCATTTAGGTTCCTTCCTTGGCCTTTTAAAGCAAGAGTCTCTGCTGAGCTCGCTCACGCTTTAGATTATTGAAGTGCTCTAGCCGTAAGACTGACTACAAGTCACCACCAGTCGCCAGGAGCTTTCGCTAGCTATTGCCAAAATGAAAGTGGCGTAGACGAGAATGGCAAGAGGTTAAAAGTTCAAAGAGCGCGAAAGAGAAGACACACTAGCAATACGGCTCGACAATTACACCCCACGAGGAACAGAGGAACACAATATATACTGCAGGGAACGCGCATCAAAGAGAAGCCGACTCGTCACGAACAGACGCGCCGCCTGCGGGTGACCTTCCCGTCTGTCCTCCCTTATCCGTTAGGTCGACGCGGCAGCGCGCCGCGTTTCTGTGCCAAACGAAATCGGCTGGGCGTTCTTATTAATAGGCGGCCATGCCGTCTCGACCCATCGAGCTTCAAAGGAAAGGCAACCCGCTCCTCCCCGTTGGGAGCCGCATCGCACAATGGGGCGCGCCGGCGGTGCGGCGGATAAATAGGATGCCCCGGCATCTCTGGAGAAGAGAATGCCCGCGCGCCGCGCGCATCCGCCACAACTCAGCGTGTGTCTGTGCCCCAAACCAACATCTCTATTGTCGTGTACGGTTGGATGTATATATAGACACATACGCCCAGAATATGAGAATGAATCAATAGGAGAGTGTCCTGCTCCACGGAAATAAGAAAATGGAAGGAGGCATGACAAAAACGAAGCGGGCATGCCTCCCACGGCCCGTTGTCGACGCCGCCACTGGCATTCTTGACCAGCAAACTCTCGCCCACTCCATATACAGAAGATTATTCGACGATGGGGAACGTTTCCTCCTCACGTCCGAAAGAGCTGCGGCAGCATTCCAAGGGCCAGGCGGAATTTCCTTCCATTCACTTCGGGACGCCATCCTGTTTCATAGCTCTTTCTTTCTGCATCGTTCTTGCCTTCCTGGCACTGCGCTATTACGCCAATTCTGAACGTTTTCGATTTACTTTCATATAGGTGTAGATAGTTTTTTTTCTGCCATTGGGTCAGCCGCCCTTCCATAAAATCATGAGAATGCCTCCCGTGTCGTACCGCGCAAGCTTACCATACGGATCTTCAGCGCACATAAACGCACGCTCACACCGTCTAGATCCCTCCAATAATGTGAGCCTGCATAAGTCTATGTAGATGAAACGATGACGCTAGGGATTAATGCAGCTAATGTATAGGGAACAAGACTGGAAAACAGTAGGGTAAACCAAGGAGCGATTGCTGTAATTATGTTCTCGTATATAGAGCTCAGATAAGGTGCACATGATGTAGAGGAGTCGAGGAAGAGCATCAAACTTCTATACTCATGGTCCCAAGTTCAAATCATGATCCCGGCCCACTACATTTACAGGCTTGTATGGACGCCTGAAACCACAAATAAAAGTCGCCAAGAGCCAATGGTGCTATGGTGAGACCAAATTAGGAAGGCCCACTGAGATTTAAAGAAAAATAGGGGAATTGGCCTCTCTGGTGCAGTATTTGGCCACTGCCTCCCTCATGACTCTTGCAATTCTACGTACTCATGGAGAGAATGTTGACTAAGGAGATGTTGTCATGGCACTGTGCTCTACTTCTTTCTTAAGAGCATGCATGTATTGGATATATTCAATGACACCAACTTTTCAACGAGCCACATTTTTAGCATTCAACATCGCTAGCGCATCATGTTTCTTTGTGCTTACCGGGATGCGCAGGGTTTGAGCTTTCGGCTTATGTAGTTTTTAATGTTCACACCGGGTACGACGAAATAACCTGCTCCTTGAAAACATCACGCGCCGATTCTGGGACACAGCATGGTTTTATCCATGCTGTGTCCCAGATGATTGAAGCATGATCCTTCAATGACATGTTTAGACGTTCAACGTGCAGTGAAAATATTGAGCTTACTCACAACTGAACAGGGCGCTATAAGCTTAGCCGATACTATGGAAACGTAAAGGAGCCGTAATGTCTGCCTTTGAAAGCTGAACTCGTTGTTTGTGGCTAGACTGTAGTAAATGTTGCAACACATCAGCAAGTTCAGAAGCGCGGAAAGAGTGCTTTGTCTGCTGCAAATCGTCGAGGTTTGTTATATATTTGAAATTTCTGTCAATTATGTAGGTTGAAATATGCTGTCCCTCCATTGCCTAACAGCATATTTTGCCCAATGGAAATCATTACACACCGCGGTCACTGTGAAATTTTCATGTGAAAGGACGGGCCCTGTGCCTGATTCTGAGGCTGTTTTGTAAGCATCACCATACAGTTCGTAGCATGTGTCAGGAAGTCTACTGTTTGCAGTTGCGCGATAATTTGCGAACCGATAATTCGCGAAATTCCAAACTCGGTACTCGGCAAGCGTGCATGAACTCAGTATGCGCGCAGTTCTCCTTCACGCTGGCTTGGGCAAAACATTATCTCGCAGCGTGGACATACGTCGCTTGAACACGCATATGCACTTTTAGCGCAATTACGGGAGGCTTCACCGGACGCATGTCCGACAACATGCGCGATGTGAGCGCTCCGCTGAAATCGGACCAGTGCTGCCGCGAGGGATCACAAGTAATTCCGGATTATTCCTTCGTTAGCAGCGGTGGCAGGAATTCCAGGGAAAACAGCGCAAGGCGAATACAACAACACTGGCGAAACTAAAGGTGCCGGTGTTGCGCAACGCACATCGTTTCCAGTAAAAATGAAAAAAAAAATCACACACACAAAAAAAAAGCACTTCAGAATCTTAAAATACACTAACAGCAATCTTACTCAACGCTGCAGTGTTTTCCTCTCATCAGGCTTTCTATTTCTTAATGCTAATGAGAGTGCGCTGCATAGTACAGGTTCTCACAGACAGTTTTGAGATTGGCGAAAAAAAACGAACAAAATACTTTCCGAGTTTTTGCCTTCCTGCTAAACCACATTATTGAAAAATTATCCCATGTGCCCTTTCCACACCGCCCCACTATGCTCATTTCGTAAGGATGATTTTGTGGTATTGCATGCCAAATTGCTCTGAGACATTTAGGAAATGTCCTGTCTTCAAAATAACATATCAAACGTTTGCATGTCGCAAGGAAGTTCGATGGCCTTTTTTGGCACTTCTGCTTTTAAGTCAGAAAATGGGCAGCATAAACAACGTTTCTGCTGAAAATGAGGAGAAAAAGTTAAGCGATACCTCTCTGAACGGGAACTGTCCAAGACATGCGTAACATTAAATTGCGGTCGGCCTGGTGCGGAATGTGTTATGCGTGGTAATGATGTGTGTGTGTGTGGGGGGTTATGATGATGTAGTAGGAGTCATTTATTTATTATATGCAGCAAGAGTACGAACAGACAGGTGCACATATTTACATTGCTGAGCATATACATTCCGCGCCACGCAGACAACCATATAATGTTACGCATACCTTTGACAGTTCCCGTTCACGAAGGTCCCGCTTAATTTGTTTGCGCGATGACCGGCGGCGGCATAGCCAACTCGGTAATGCCGTCATAGGTAGCTGAGGGAGGATGGCTGCGCGTGCATGCGGAATTAATGCACGAGCGGGACATACTCTTGTTTTGAGTCTCCTTAGTCAAGGCCTTCCACACTCAGTGGCAGGATGTTTACCAGGGCGTCCCATGCCGCTTGTTATCCCTCTTTTAGTATAGGCTTTGACATTTCTGGCCTAGGTTTAACGTCCAAAAAGCGTTCGATTCAATAGATATACCATCACTCACAGATGCATTGCGTGTAATCAAGGAATAGCCGAAGCATACGTGAATCCATCAGCAAATATCTGTAAAGATTACACAGCTATTTTAATTGCTCAAAGAAACGCGCGCTAAGGGCTTAACATTTTACAAGAAAAGAAGAAAAGTTTTTCGACTCAACAAGAAGAATTGATTCGAGACAAGCAACACAAGCCCAAACTACATGGTTGTTGGAAGGACATCTACATCTTCCCATCAGGAAAGAACCTCACCTTCAATTGTTCAACTGAAAACATCAAGACAAGGCTCCATTATCCGAAGAAAAATGTTACTCAAGAGGACCAATTTGCAATATAGGTTTTATTTTACTCTTTTCGAATATTAAAATCCGTAAGGCCCACAACCGACCCCCCCCCCCCCCCCCCCCCTGTCCCCTTGGTTTTAGTCAAGCTATTATACGCTGTCTTTTTTATGTTCAAATTTGATTTCCCTAAAACATTCACCCGCCGTAGTCGCTTAGTGGCTTTGGCGTTGCGCTGATAAGCACGAGGTCGTGGGACCAAATTCCATGCCACGGCGGCCGCATTTCGACGTTGGCGAAATGCGAAATCTGCACTGGTATCACGTTAAAGAACCCCAGGTTGTTCAAGTAATCAGATCGTGGTTTTGGGACGCGAAACCCCAGAACTTAAAGCATTCGCCTTTGACACATGTCCGACTCATTTTCATTCGGAAGGCCGTGATATTTAGGGGCGACAGGCGGGGAATAAAACTTTACATTCTTTTAGATCGTTTATCTCTGCCAAGTTCCAATTTCCTACTCTGCTCTGCTAAGGGTGAATCCGAACGCCGCGTTCAGCAACATGGTACTCGGGTTCCGGAACGTGCGAACCGACGAGGTCCGATGAAGGGATGAGCACAAACCCGATTATTCAACCCGAGCTTCTCTTTGCCGGGTGAAAGCTGGCTTGAAAGCAGACGTTGCCTCCGTTGTCTGGCCTATTCATACTTGAATGGTCCCTTGCCGGTGTAGGCATCCTGCTCTATTGGCAGCCCTTTCACTCTCCTTCATTATCCCGCTCCCCCTCCTTCACGCGCCAGTTTCCGTTTCCGTGTTCCCGTCTACGCGCTTCAACGAACGCGCGGGGCGCGGAGGGAAGATGGAAGGAAGAAGCTCCTCCATAGTCTCGGCTTCTCTCGCATTGGCTGCTGCTTGCTATATACTGCTAGGAGCGCGCGGAAAGTGCTCGGCCAGGCGGTAGTCTATATACTCATCTGGCTGGCCGACTGTTCTCCACTGCGCTTTTGTGGTTGAGTCAGTATGTGTTTCGATGTATATATTTGCGCATTTAAATGGAGTGATTCGGGTCGATTCGACTGATTGCGCCTCGGGGGCCTCTCCACCTGTGCATTCGGTAGTGCCCTTCAACGCTAGAAACGTAATGAATGCGGTTCTTCCGATTCCTTTCGTCGAGATGTTCCTTATTACTGCACAACAGCCGTTGTCATAGATATAAGGCACCTCGTTGCGGTGACCACGTATACATTGGACGTCCTGACCTTATTTTGTGTCTCCTGGCCAAAGAGAATACTTAAGCTACACAAGAAAAAAAGGTTGGAGGTGGGGATGGAAGGTTTATTGTTTAGATAATATGGCATAACAGAGGATCAGTTGAGACTTAGGCAAAAAATTAAACACTTTCTTTTCCTATATCATTCCTTTTATTTCACACTGCACTATAGCGCTAGCTTTTGTAAACTGCTGAACGTCTGGTTTGTACAAAGCACATCGATAGTTGTATCGTCATTACGGTACCAGCGAAAAGAAATTGCAGCGCTTTCTTCTACCCATCGGGGTCGCTATGCTTGTACGGGGTGGTTAGAAGCACCGAAATTGGGTATAAGAGAGAATCAAACTTTTATTTTCGGAAACGGTAATACGAGTCAGGAACCGGTTCACCCTAGGCGGGATGATTCCTTATTCCAGGAACTCTCTGGCTTGGGCTGCCTCCTTTGCCCGGGCGACGAGTGTGCGTTGGCCGTCCAGGTCATCAGAGGAAACCTTGGCCTCCCACGTTTCAGTGGTGGTATAGATGTGTTTATAAATCGTTTTTATTGCGATAGCAATTATATGGACACTTCAAGTGGATGCCTGTCGTCGCCGTCGCCGTGAGGTTCCGTTTAAAGTCCAAGGGCGATAAAACCGTATGCGTGAGTGAAACGCGCGGGGGACGCGCGCTATCACGGAGAGTGAACGCACGGCGGAAAGCAGACGCGACTTCCGTCGCGCGAAAGGCCGTGGGGGTATGGGAGGGAGGGAGGGAGGGAGGGAGAGAGGGAGGCGGGGCGACGCTGTGCTGCGGCACCAAATGCGTATCTTGCAACCGGGCGCAAGGGCAACTGGCCACTCAATCTCCCACGCGAAAGCAAGAAAGCGGGAAGGCAGCGCGGGAGCGAGGGGGGGGGGCAGCTTCTCCTCTCCCAACAACTTCTCCTCTGCACAACTGCTCTGCACTTTGCCCGGCGCGGGCGGTCGCCCGCACCGTCTCTTAAAAGCGATCTCCACACGGATCTGACCTTTGTATGCGCTGTGCGTTCGTCGCTCAGTTTCCGTTGACGCGATAGACCGCACGAACCTTGGCTCGCTGCGGCGGCTGCGCTTGCTGCCAGCGTTTTGACAGTGGTTGTCAGCAGTCATTGAGTGTGATCTATTCATGTTTGCTTGTGCGCGCTGACACCACGCTCGTTAATTCAGTTAGTAAGTGAATGTGTCCAAGTTTATGCAGCCGATATGCTCCCTACTAATTTGCTATCGCAATTGATGCTTCGCCTTTCGGGCGAAACTGCGACATTTTTTAAAATTAATTAATTAAATTATGGGGTTTTACGTGCCAAAACCACGATCTGATTATGAGGCACGCCGTAGTGGGGGACTCCAGAAATTTCGACCACCTGGGGTTCTTTAACGTGCACCTAAATCTAAGTACCCGGGTGTTTTCGCATTTCGCCCCCATCGAAATTCGGCCGCCGTGGCCGGGATTCGATCCTGCGACCTCGTGCTCAGCAGCCCAACACATTTTTATTGAGGAGGTGAAGAACATATTACTGTGTTATTGGTCTATATAAGTTCGTTGACTTCAACATATGACATGCGGAATGTTTTATCTGTATTATTCGGCATTATGTGGTGTGCGCCGCGTAAAGCTTGGTTATGGGACAAAAGATGGGATCGACTTTTTTATATTATTAAAGCAGAATAAACATGGCCCTATATGAACTTAAGTATTGATTACGAGCTTGCGTGCGCATGTTCGCTTCACGTAACTAAAAAGGCGGTTTCTTTTATAGAACTACGTTTGGTCATTACAGGGTATTTTATTCGTTGGTGGGTGCTCTTACGGGCGCTCACAAAGGCCATACTTTGCTGCAAAAGCTTCAAACACCACGCAAGGACGAAGCACGAAAAGCTTTAAAGAAAAACGCATTGTTAAGTGGGATATAATCCGTGTCTCTTTTCAGGAAATCTGTCTTGCTTATATAAAGGATCCGTTAAGCCTTCTTCGTGACTTGTATACTAGCAGCTCGAGATAAGGAATAAAGCATTACCCATCCAATTTGCGTAACAAGGAGGCTTAAGCAAGTTTCGGTATCCTTACCCTACTTTTTCCCCGCTCAAAGTCCTGAAAAGAAATAAACGGTCATCCACGTGCATGCCTTTAGTCACAGAAACCATACGCGGTTTATCCTTACCGCCAGATTAAACACCGCCCTCCCCCCTACAACCATATTTTGATTGATGGCATTCCTTGTTTTATGGCGGGGTCTTGATGTCTCAGAAGCAAGCAAAATAATTAAATAAATAAGAACAAGTGCGAATAAGTAAATCAATGCGAACCGGTTTTTTAAATGTACGAACAGCTCAATTACTTACACGAGTCTCGTGTACCTTTCTTGCTTCAGCAGCTCTCGTTATATTATGCAAAAATGGTGAATGAAGAATAATGACCAACTGTATTAACGCTGCACATCGCATCCTATATATAGATTTTTCTACAATATACAGTTTTTTTAAGCAATTTGTATGTACCAGCTTTCTGAAAAGCGACTTTGTTTTAACCCGTTGTACGTGCCCTTACATACTTGCTTTTTCTATTCTGTAATACGAACACACAGGCAGCGCTGGTAATCTTATTCTGCTCTTCTCTTTTTCTTTCATTATTCGCCGATCGTTCTTGCCATAGGAGAACGTTTGAGTCTTTATTCAGGGTAGAACCCGGATCATCGTTCCGGGATGATGGCACGGAGCTAATAGACCAGTGGAAGCCAGGGGGATAATGTGGAAACGATAGCAAAGTGGAGCGAGCAACTCATCCCAGCTAACAGGGCCTTCGCAAAGGAGAGGATGAGTGAAGAAGAAATGGCTAGGAGCGAAGCTGCAAGTCAGTGAAAGTAGTCTTAATTTTTCCGGGGCACGGAAATGGTCCCGGATGAGCCTCAGTAGTCACATGAGTTAGAAGAGGACCAGGAGCTCGCCTGCTAGATCTACGCCCCATGTCGGGTTTACAGAGAAGGAATGAATTCAGAGAGAGAACGCGTCATTGGTCATCGAGGAGGCAGGAAAGCGTTTTCTGGGCAGCCAATCGACCAATGATTTTAGTCCCGATTACATGCAAGGAGCATACACAAAGGAAAGGCTGCGATAAGGCTGCAATATGCTAATAAAATACGAATTAAATATCTGTTTCTGGATATATTTCAGTTTGTCTTTTAACTGCCCATAACAAGCAGGCATTTTGTCAATCCAAAATAACATTAAAAACAGACATTTAAGCTGTTTGACGCGACATCATGAACCGTTTGAGAACTTGGGACCTCAATGGGACCTTGTTCTAGCTTTCCAGGAAGGGTGACAGGGCGAAGGAGAGAAAAACGTAAGTGATGATTACAGAGCGAAGGTATAATTGAGCTTCATTGCTTGCTTCATTTTGCTTTCTTGTTCAGTGGTGTCACCGATTCCGCCTCGTTTCTAAGCTGAAGTAAGTTGAAAAGGGTTTAGACAGGAATTACACATTGCCTGTATAGCGATCGCAAGGCAGAACAGCTACTCTCGGTCTGTTATTCCAGCAGAACATGCACGTATATCCCGATTTTAGTAAAGTGAATTTATTGTGTTATAAAATTGCCTGCATCAAAATTGACAAAAAATTATTCATAATTTTGTCACCACTGAAAGGTAAAGGTCGTTATCGCAGCGAGAAAAAAAATCCGCTTCCAAATGGCTCATGTGAAAACACTTCCGTAGAAGAACTTAATGACAGCGTGCCGATATTTTTTTTTTCGCATACAGCAGTAGTTTTGTCACATGTTACGGTCATGTGCTATCTAAATACTTGCGACGCAATATGTAAGTATTTTCTCTTTTCTCTTTGGACCCGGCGTGAGCGACCGATAAAATTAATTTCGGAAGTAACTAAGTAAGGATATTTGTAGAATCTCCCCAAATCAGTTGGCATTTTATTCATTCATTCATTACGAATTATGATTCTCTGGCATTACACAGAGAGGAACGGCAAATTATAAAAAGAAAAAGTTCAAAGATAATGAAAAATACATAAGAAAGTCGCTTCCGAATCCTTCAGTGTTGGCTGAGCGAATGGCATTCTTATAATTACCGCACGAGCGCGTCACAACACGAGGGCTCCGTATTTGAGCAAGAGCTTTTACTGCAATATTGTTATTGAAGCCAGAGCTTATATTTTTAAGTATCTACTACCCCCTTGACGACTGTGTGTGTGTGCGTGCGGAAAAAGAAAAAAAAAGCGTGTAATAATGTGTTTACCAGTTCTTCTAACTCTGACGTTTTGGGCTCTTCGAACTCAATGCAGCTTTTCTCAGTCTCAATAAGCGCCAACGTGCGCGTTTGTGAAACATTAAACATTTATGATTGTTCCATTATAATGCGTGAGGGAGCTAGCGGTGTTTCAACAGTATAAGAAGTCATAACTCAACGTTCCGATTAACGCAAGAACACCAAGAAAAAATAATAATGGAACTTTGGTGCCCTCCAAACTCGTGTTCTTTTTTGATTCCCCGCGCGCTAAAACGAAAACCGAAACAGCGCAGGGTATTCGGAAGGAGGGCGAACACGAACAGTTTGTCGTTCTTTTTTTTTTCTTGTTCAGGTGGCAGTTGCAGAAAGTATCGAACTGTGAAGGAGCCTTTCTTTCTCTATCTTCACGCGATTTCTACATACTTCATTGTCGCTGTGGTGCATATGGTCTTTTGTAAAACCTGTCCTCTGGTGCATCTCAGCAAATGGAATACGTCTGACTCACAAGAAGAAAGAAAGTGAGCAAACTTTAATGGCTGACGAAAGAATCACGAACAAAATTGTTCACTTGGAATCAAGGTCCTCGTCATTAATTTTGGGGACTACTCGACACGCCTCACTTTATTGCGCTGCATTTTTTCCCATTTCGCAGTTGGGAAAGCGATAACTGAGGTCCATTTCTCAGCTTACCGCAAACTTGTTTTTAGAACGGAGGTAAATTTTTTTTACAAGAGTAATTACTGGGTGCACTCTGGAACTTATAAAGGCTTTACAGAAACGAAGGAAAGAAAACCAATATCATATTTCGGTTTTAGGCTGCGCGTATGCTCTTTCAAATCCGTCGTGAATACTTACTTTTCTGGCAGCATAAAATGAGTGTTACAAAGCCCGATATTCTGGAACGAGATTGTTCGCCAGTTGGGGTATTGTGGCGTGGTTACTCTCAAAACGAAACTGTTTGCATTTGTATAATCTAGAATGGGTGCCATGCGAAGGGAAGGGAAACGCAGTCGAGGATGGCAGAAAATTAAGTGGGTTTATGAAATTAGGAAATTAGTAGGTGCGAGTTTTAATCAGCTAGCACAAAACAGAGGTAATTGGAGATCGCTGGAAAGGCCTCCGTCCTGCATTGGACTTAAAAACAGTCTGATGAGGATAATGATGATGATGATTAATCTATTCACTGTCCGGACGACGTGAAGATTCCTGCAATCACTCTTGTTAGCCCCTCTTTGTGGCTCGTATTGCGTCACTAAACAATGACAGTCATTTAAGTATTCTTACATGATTTGAATGCTAAAGCACTTTGACTTTTCTAGTCAATTGGTTGTCATTGCCACGTGTCCTTCACAACTCTACCTTAATCCAACTTAATCCACCTTGTCCTAATTTGTACCAACCTTATTCCACCTTAATCCACTTTAGTCAACCTTGATCCACTTTCATTCACTTTACCTTAATTCACTTTACTCCACCTTAGGTCACCTTGCTCCAACGTCGCAGCCATCTGGCTGCGACGTGACGTGTGCAGCAGAGGAGGAGAGGCGCGCTGGGGGAGGAGGCGGCCAATGAGAGAGCGCGTGCTGGGAGGAGAGGCGATAACAGAAGGGGTTTCTGAGCGGCGCGCCCTTTCGGATAAAGCTCAGCTTGTAGAGCTGCTGCCGACGCCGTCCACGTTTCCCCGTGTTCGCGCCGAACGCGCGCTCTGTCCGTGACTGCAGCCGATGCCTCTGGCGGCGGCTTGGCAGGTTTCGACCAGAGAACTGGACACTCGTCGAGTAGCGTCGGAAGTCGCTGCCTCTTCTCGCCTGGCAATGTTTCAATATAAGTTCCTGTTGTATATCTGTGTTTACTTGTGTTTACGCAATTGCATCACGTGCAACACATGCACATATAACACTCCTAACACTATGCGTAACTAACACAGCTTCACTGTTCGACCATCTTCACGGAGTGGAAGGGGTGGTGATCTTTTTTTGTTTTCGTTCTTCCAACTGATTTTCTTCAATTATATCTTCAATCCGGCGCTGTTTATGTTCTTATTCACTACTGATGCTGTCTCCGGTGATTATGCAGATTTTCTTTCTTTTCTCAAAGTTTCGTTGGCGACATGCAGAATACGTTCGGCCTCCGTGAGGCGCCGTTTACGTTCATCCAGATCCGCGGTAGAGTCCTTAACTCTTCGGACGAGCCATAGAAGATGACTAAGAGAAAACCACTACAGAGCGTCCCTGTTATACGCCGCAAAACGCGAATCTATCTCATTGTTGGAACCGCTTGCGACACGTACCGTGACTTGTTGTAACGTATCGCTTAACTTCTTTTTTTTTTCTTCATTGTCAACTATAAGGTGCGGCCGCTCCATATTTTGTAAGTAAATTGTTGCTATGCGATGCGGCCTAACACTGCTGCTATGCGAAGCGCCTACCCGTCGAGTAAGTGGTCCTTTTATTCAGCATTAAAACACGTTCAATACCAGCACACGACGTGCGAGACCTCGTAGAAACGTGCCACAGCGCCATAGCACGATGAGGCACGCGCAGCTAATTTTGTGGAATAATTTCTTCCTTGATCGCAAGCTATAAGAATCGCGCGCTCAATTTGTGTGCGTAAACTTTTGCAATGCGAAGCGCCTAGCGCGCCAAGAGTCTCAAGCGCTGGCTTACTTGAGTTTATCCCACCTTTTCAGGTATGGGTCCGTGATTTAATAGTTTAAGCATCAAGATTCTGCGCTGCGGTTCTCAGCGGACAATCACACGTTCTTATTTATATAATTTATTTTTAGTGGCAACTAGTGACATCTATAGTCTCCTAAGTTATCCATAAACAGCCAGCAAGTGCCACACCGCAAGAAGGGGCGAAGAGCCGGAGAAAGCTATCGCTTTGAAAGGTAAAGAAATTAAGAAGAGAATTGCCACCGCTTTTCCGTCCTCAATGTCTGGCACGTTCGCGATAATGTAGAATGTGCGCTTCGCATGGAGATTCGCTAATCGTACAGAAGTTCATGAGAAGAATGCGTTTTGTGCTACATAGAGCCTGTAGTAGGACGTATATATTTGCATCTCAACGTATACCCAGAACTGCGACGACGCACGATCTCAATATCTTTATGAGCCATTGCAGCTGGAGCTCCAATAGAGTTTATCCTTGAACAATGGACCACACTTTGTAGAGAACGCTGTAGACCATTATGGCTTTATGCTGAAATCTGAAGGACGTTTTTATCATGACAAAACTTTCTCATTCACATCGAGGTGATGTGCAATCACAAAACATAAAGCTGAGAGAAATGAAATAGTAAGCGGACGAAGGGGCGAATTTTAATATATTGTTATGAGGAGTCAGCGCTGGTATCAGAAACGTTGCCCTTCAACAAATGTTCATGATAGCAGAATAATCGCATGCGCATAATGTAACTCCTAAGTATAGGAAAGCTCAGCGAACAGCAACATCGCTCGTCCCTCTGGCAGGCTAAAAAAAAAAAAAAAATGGCGTCGCCCGCCAAGCGGCAAATACAGTGCCGCCGAACGCCTTATGTTGCACCCACGTCACGTCAAGAAATAGCTGACCAGCACATTTCGCTTAGCAGCGGGTGAGAACAAAAAGAAAAAAAAAGAAAAAAAGGAGGAGAGTAGCACAGAGGAGTGAGTAAATGTGGCGATGAAAAAAATAATCCAAAGTAAGCACGAAGGGTAGCAGACGTGGCGGAAAATAAGGCGGCGAAGATAACACGATGGAACTCAAAAGCTCTGAGGACTAGCTTGCAGGAGCGTCGCACCACCATTTTATTGGGTGACGTGTTTTCGTGTGGAGTTTCGAGGGCGTTCCTTACTTACACTTTGAAACCAATGGGCAAAGAAAAGAACGACCAGCCGAGGCGACAGGGACAGCAATCAGCGGGGATCCGGGCTGTTAGCTTGTACCTCACGTCCGCCTTGGCGATCATCTGGAGAAAGGATCGCCAAGCGTCTCCATCCAGCCTTGTGCGTTCTTTCTTCTTACTTAAATTGTTTTTCGGTTACTATATATCTCACCACGCAGCCATGTTTTAATTCGGCGGGTTGCGATTCTTTCTCTATCATTGTTTTGTCTGTGCGAATGCAAGAGAAAGAGTAATGGGGGATCAGAAGATGTTGTTCCTCTAGCACAAAATAAAAACAGCGACGTAAAAGAAACGCGTGAAGAATCAATTCATTACGACGTCAAAATTTTATTGCCGCTTTGCTTTTCCAAGCACTTCGAAAGCAAGCATTGCTGACGCTTTTTTTTATTTACTAATAATGAAGAGACTCTTGCCATATATAGAGTGTCTGATCCTTTGTGCTTTACTTCTATATAAAAAAAAAATCAGAATTGTTGATGGGAACACTGGCGGTTTACAAGGCTTGTATAGGATCTTGGAAAGGCAAGATGTGTACGTCTTGCTTTCACGGTTATTAAGTTTTTATGCATGGCGTTTATCACGTTCTCTGCAGGGCTGCGTGGGGTGAAAATAACATGCTGCCTGACTCTGCTATGGCCATGTATAAAAACTATGGAAACGTGAATTATCAAGCTCGTGCGCTACCTTTATGTGCAGGTCGCGGGATCACATCCCGGCTGCGGCGGCCGCATTCCGATGGAGGCTAAATGCAAAAACGCCAATGTCTCATGCATTGGAGGTACGCTAAAGCTCCCGTGGTGGTCAGAATTAAACCCGAGTCCCCATAACGGTGTGCCTCATAATCAAATCGTGGTCTTGGCACGCAAAACCCGAGAATTCAAACAAACTCTCTTTACGTGCGTTGTAGTAAGGCTATCGCTGAGTTTCATGCACATGGTAGTGTTTGCTGCATACTCCCGACGTACGTGGGTGTACACATTACCTCTCCAACAAGCGGGTGTCTGATCTCAAGGAATGTTTCGAGAGCGTAAGCAAGGTTTCAAGAGTGCGTAGAAATCAAGGATCAAATGAGATAACATGTTCGCTCAACATCTGACTTCGTGCTATGCTCCAGCGACGTGATAAAATTGGGGATGAAGTTTCTGAATAGCTTGATTAACGTGGCTACGGATGATGCTGTTTTACGATAGTCTTAAAGTGGGTCGTATGTTTTAGAAGCAAATCGATACTAGAACGTATGTGTTGTTTGTGCGATATCGCTTCCACTGAGTTATCATTATAATTGCATTTCGTTTCAATGCGGAACTCGCACGGTACAATAGATAATTAGCGTCAGCTGTGTTGCGTCACAAGCGTTGTAACTTGAGGCAGCTAGAGTGGCTGACTCCGTGTGAGGTTTTATGCACGTCGCTCTTGGTGGAGCTCACTCCGCCGGCATAATAAGGAACGTTTAGTATGTGTTGAAACGGTGGTTCCTGTAAATGTGTATGTTCTTAGCTCCCGCACTGATATTTTCTGCAATAATCAAACTCGAATAAAAAACCAACCGAGCGAGATTCCAATGCTGGTAGAAAGCATGACGCCCAGACTGTGGGGACCTCAAGAGTAAAGAAAAAGTAAGGAGAAACGGGAGAGGCATATGGCCGCCACAACATCGAAAGGCACGCCTTCACTAATTATGGTCATTTCCTGCATCTACCTACGACACCTGGACGACCAGAGCACATGTTGCACCAGAACTTTTGTGTGCCTAGCTTCGATTAAGATCGATATAATGCAAAAACGACCAAGAAAAAAAGAAAAAAAAAACCTCTGTCTGCAGCGTGTTTACCCTTGAAAAGCGAGACTCTTAAAATACAACACATGTGCTTGTTAATGGTGACAGACAAGGTTTACGCAAGTTATCGCACGGAGATATCAACGCCGAGATGCATTTTTCCCTGTTTAGTTACAGCAAATATCAACCTGATCAAGCTGTTAAAACAACTGAGCTGCATTTTCAATTGCCTCGTAGATTTTCTTTTACTTTCAAACCGGGTTACTCGTGCGTCTCTTCTGGAGTTTTTCTTGTTGTTGGTATGTAATTAAAGAACACGTTGGTGCCTCTTATTAACTCCGGCTACTCCTCCTTCACTTTGCGACCAAAACTCAATAGCACTGGAGACAGTTAAATAGTACGGACATTTGCGAAGTTACGCGCTCGAGTTAGGGAAGCCACAGAAGAAAGTAAAATTATTTTGAGAGACACAAACACACAGTTCAGTAAACAGCTGCATGGGCACAAAAGAGTGTGAAAGCAAGCACGTGAGTTGCGAGTTTTGCAGATGAAGCGGCTGACGCATTTGCACATATCTACATAAGAAGACATATAAACAACATATTACAAAATCAGACGTGGGCTACACATATACTATTTATGGCATTAAAAAGAATAAAAGGAGCCTCATCCACAAACGTTTAGTCTGAGCGAATATTTTTGTCTTTTTCACGAAGATTTTAAAAGCCTCAAGTGCTCTTTTCTGTAACCCCATTGTTGGTCAAGTATTTTTTCAGAGTGAACGAAGCATCCGGACAAGAGTCTAGTCTAGACGGCAAAAAATTGTAACTGAGTCTGACACAAAAGAGAATGAAATTGTTTGTAGATTACGTTCCCAGACCAAGAATGCGAAAGAAAACAAGAATAAATGCCGGGTCAAGGGAAGCTAAGGATGAGTTAGGAAAACTAACTAGGATGGTGCTCTGGAAAGGCTGTTCCGAAACTCTTACTTTCATTCACTCCCTGCCTTCTCACACCATTCTTTTTTCCCGTGTGTCCTTCGCCATGTGGCAGCAAAAAAGCTTGATTTGTCGAGGCAGAGCGCATGCGTAGTGTCTTCATTCTTTACCTTGTAGCTCTTTGTAGAGGCATTTCTCCAAAATGAAGATCGCTCTTGCATCGGCAATACTTCTTCGAAGGAATTTGCCTTTTTCACTTTTCTTTGCTGCACCCAATGTAAAAAAAAAAAAAAAGCCAGAAACGCCGATAACGTGGTGAAGATAACAACGATGAAAGTGGGCTTTCGTCAACAAAACCGGTGGTGAATATGAAGTTATGAAAATTTTCGCTATGAAAGTTAGTTATGAAAGCAGTTCACCGAGCGCGATACGCGCAGAAGTGGCACAAGTTCAGCAGTGCCATTGACCGCCCACATCCACATAAAATCTGCTTCACTCATATATAATAATAGAGAGATAGAAGCCGTTTATTGAAATGTAGAGAATTCTGCCGGCCTATATGCATGCGGCTACGTGCTACTCTACATAAGGAAGGGGATTGGGGACAGAAATGCCCTAGGAGGAGGAGGGCAGGAAAGGAAAACAAGCAAGGGAAGAAAATATATCATCATTGTATGTGCAGATGAGACAAATGTGATGATGTTGATGTATGTAAGCAGGCTAGAGGTATAATAATAGATTACATGAAACCAACCAGTATAAAGGTAGGCTCATAAATGGACTGCTGCTCAAGTGACTTCAACCCATAGCCGTTCGACCTAGAACCCTTGTTTACCTTCACTTTTACTGCAAGAACAAAGGCGGCGCGTGTGCGCATTAAATCACTACTTTTCTTGCGGAATAGTCGGTAACAGTGAGACAACACTACAACTTTCTTTCGCGAGTATGAGCTGTCTTGCTCAAGGAACCACCCTTCCTTACTTAGTCAACGTTACATGTTTTGCCCAATGAAACTATTGTTTTGTTAAACGTAATACGATACTGAAGAGTCTAGTTACATAAATACATGGATACGGTATTAGCACTCCGGCCCAAGACAGACCACTAGCGTCTCTTGCGATATGCCATTATCAATAAACTTGTGAAGGGTGGAAATTCAGCCTCGTTGGTGCGACATAATGCAAGTGAAGCGCGAGAAACGAGGATGGAAGGACGGTACAACATATGCTCTTGTGTTGTACAATTGAGTTGTATCCATCCGTCTTGTTTTTAGCGCGTCACTTGCAGTAGATCATCAATAAATCGCTCCAGGATTCCCACACGGCTTCGCCCAGCGTATGTGCGGCTATATTACGGCGTCACGATCAGCATGCCGTTATCACTACAGAAACGCGTACACTGGGAAACCTTGCTGCTTTTTGCTTTCTGTGGTTTTACGTGCCAAAACCAGTTCTGATTGTGACGCACGCCGCAGTGGAGGGCTCCGGATTAATTTTGACCACCTGGGGTTCTTTAACGTGCACTACAAATCAAGTACACGGGCGTTTTTGCATTTCGCCTTCATCGAAATGCGGCCGCCGCGGCCGGGATTCGATCCCGCGATCTCGTGCTCAGCAGCGCAACGCCTTAGCAGACTGAGCCACCACGGCGGGTACACTGGGAAACCTATTTTATTCGGCAACCCCTTGGAACATATTTAGGCCTTAATGCACCAAACTCAGGGCCCAAGCTCGCCGGTTCCCGACGACGAAAGGGATAAAACATCTCGTTAACGCGCCCCGTGTATAGGCTGGTTACCAGGTGGCTGAAGTGCTCGGATCTATAGCTGAAATGACCTGTTTTAAGCGGCGGAGAGGACGCGTGGGCCGCCTCGGAACGCATTAACGGATTACCGATAATGTTTGCAGGGGATACCGGAGATATAGACGGATAAATCGTTGCTGTGACGACATGAACCATCGCTGATTAAATGTGTAGAACGGTTGTTGCAATGAGCGACTAACTCATTTGCTGGCGTAGAGGTATCGAAGGCTTTATGCATTTCGTGAAGTTGTTTTCGGCTCTGTGTTCTTTTAGGGGCAGCAACCGTGTTAGACGAGAAGGTTAGTAACGGAATAAGGTTAAATGCAGCGCCGCATATGTGATATAATTATGATACGGTGATTTTAAAAATATGCCCGATGGTAAATGTCCCTGTTATTTCCCGAAAGGCAAGTTCTACCTCTCGACCTAACCCCACCTGGCTTCTCAATGCCACGAGATTAACAAGCGTATTATCACCATTTTCTTAAATTGACGGCAATGAATAAATTCCGTGGCACTGCACTCGGATTTACCTTGTGGATAGTGTTGCAGAAATGAAAAGAGCCACCCCTGTAGCCATGTTGGTTACAAAAAAAAAGCAATAGCAAAAGATCGTTTTCTATGAGCCTTTCGCGCTTTGTTTTTTTGATTCAGTTAGCTTGCCCACCTGCACAAAACGGGTGAAGCATTTACATCTGTGCGGCATGAATGCAGTCCCAGTCTCGACAGGCAGTGGCGGGTGGACGAGCGTAGTCCGTTTTTTTTTTGTTTATCACTGTAGAAGTCAGCCGGTATGCGATATCACGAAGAGGAAACTTCCCCTTTTCCACTCTTCCTCGATACAAATGAAACAGCGTACCGTACCACAATCGAGTACAGTAACGGACGTCAAAATAAGCCCTCTAGCTCGATATTGGGCAGAAAGAGAATATGGATAAGTGGTGCGCCATTCTCCTGTACCCGACAGAGCAGCTGTACTTCAAAACTTTCCTGTTCTGGAGCTCTATCCAGAACACTCGCAATAGAGACCACAAGTGCCACGGGAAAGAGCTTCTCGGCTTCTGTGTTTCTCCTCCGGAAAACCATGTGCACACATGCAGAGTGTGATTATATTCATCAAGCACTCCATTTACCACTTCTATCCTGACTTCACATCGTGCTTTAAAAGTTCGCTGCTTCAAAGCTGCTGGAAGATAGTAGTGGTGTTGGGATACACGGAAGCTCCTGTTTCCGTTCACTTCGCAGAACATTTTGCCTTCCCGCTAAGCATGCCCGACCCACGAGATTGTATACAGTAAATACACCAGTCTTTATTTATGTTACGTGCACGTGCGTCGTATGTTGAAAGTTCGGCCTTCAAACATGATTTTCTTCTTTTCCCCGCTCAACAACCATTCACATAATTCTGAGACACACCAACCTTAACAACCCCTAAATCTTGTGCTTGTACCTAACCTACTTTTTACATTACACTCCAGCCTGATCGAAACAGTTCCAAAAAGTTCCAAAAATCACGTTATTTGCCGATTCACATTTAGTAGCCATGTTCTTCTTTACACCTAAAATTACTTTCTTTTGTCGATTTTGTTGGTGTCTCGCTGATCTACTAGGAGGCGTTGCGGTGGGTCACTTTTCTACTGCGATTCACACCATGAAACGGAAGCATTTAATTGACTGATAGCAGAAGCGAAGCAGATAGCTTGCCAAGTCTTGAGGCAAAGCCTCGATTTTGCCCCTTCATCTTAACTCTAACATTGTATATCTCTCACTATATAAAGGTTTCTAACAGGCACGCGTACAGCACGAGAGTCCGTTTCCTCTGCACTACAGCATCCCTGTTTCTCTAGTAATCCTGTTCACTTTCTTTAATTCTGTGAAGACTGTGGCTGGAGGGGCGAGTGCTATCTAGCAATGTAGGCATACGCATAGACATTTCTAAGTAATGCCGCAAACATGTACACAGTTGCTGCTGAGCACGAGATCGAGGGATCGAGTCCCGGCCGCGGCGGCCGCATTTTCATGGAGGCGAAATGCAGAAACGCCCGTGTGTTTGCGGTGTAGTGCACGTTAAAAAACCCCAGATCGTCAAATTTAATCCGGAGCCCTTCACTACACCGTGTCTCATAATCAGAACTGGTTTTGGCAAGTAAAACCCTAGAAAGAAGAAAAAAAAAGTACAATGTCAGCGGTAGGTGCTGCTCCAAAGTATATGTCTCGCCTTTCGGAAAATGACAGAATCGCGAGTGCTCATGTCATTCTCGGGCCACCGTGTGAAAGAAATCGTTACCCGCCGTGTTGCTCAGTGGCTATGGTGTTGGGCTGCTGAGCACGAGGTCGCGGGATCGAATCCCGGCCACGGCGGCCGCATTTTGATGGAGGCGAAATGGGAAAACACCCGTGTACTTAAATTTAGGTGCACGTTAAAGAACCCCAGGTGGTCCAAATTTCCGGAGTCCCCCACTACGGCGTGCCTCAAAATAAGATCGTAGGTTTGGTATGTAAAGCCCCTTAATTTAATTTAATTTATTTAAAGAAATCGTTGCAAGACTCATCGTGAAGCAGTGGTGATCAAGACGCAGCCCAACAGGTGATGCAACGAACCTATCCTAATGTGAGCGTCCCGTTTGTTGTTCTATTGCGATAGCAACAACTTTAAACCGACTGGACTCGAGACCATTCTCTGAGTCAAAGATTCTCGAACCGTGGCTACACGCGTCACTGGCAGAAAAGGCGATTCATGCACTAGTACGCCAGTTGAAGTAGCGTACTAGTTTAAGAGGCCGCTTGTAGTGTCCCTATGCATCATCCCACGTGCACTCAGTACTCACTCTCGTCCTATTTTCCTCTTTCCATTTCTCCTTTCTCTTACCCCCAGTGTAGGGTAGCAAACCGGACGTTCATCTGGTTGACCTCCGTGCCCTTCCTGTCCTTGCTCTCTCCCTCTCTTTGGCGCTCATCACGCCAGCGTTGGGGTAGCGGGTGTTTGCGGTCATGAAGTGAAATCGGTTCCTGTTTCCTGGTGTGCGCGTGACACCGTGCTTGTTAATTTAATTTAGCAAGCGAATGTTTACTGCAACTTATACGGCCGACAAAGCTGCAAAGATTCCTTAGTGTAGTTGTCTAATACATTGCTATCGCTATCAATGCTTCAGCTTTCGGACGGAACTGGGAGATTTTTTGTTTGTTTGTTTTCTTTTTTAAGACTGATTTCGTCGCTTGCAGTGATGCAAGTATAGCAAGGGTGGCAGACAGAAAGAAAACTCGGACGCGAGAAATGTGGAATGGTCAGGCTGAGTGACGTGCCCCTAGCGTGCCACTCCAAGGTGAAGGATTACGGTATAGCGAAGAGGTTAGTGAAATCTGCGCAGCCTACTGTTTCTGCGCAAAGTGCACATGCATGCTTCATTGTGCGAGTATACCTTGGTAAAGAGGGGTGGAGGGCACATACTGAAGTGTAACCAACATACCGTCAAAAAGAGTGCGCAATTAGTACAGCTGTTCTGGCCGCAGGCGTATTTTGAGTGAGAGTAGCTGCTGCCGGGCGCCAATTATTTGCCGCAGCACTGATTTGATGACAGAGTCGGATAGGCACCACTGAACCGCAGAACAGCTTGGAGGTCTTCAATTTATACATGTAATAAAGAAGGCCGCCACACAGTTAATGCATAGAACTACCTGGAGGCTTACTTACATAACCAAGCATAAAAAAAAAAACACGCAGAAACACCTCTAATTTATTATCGTGATAGAATGTGTAAGCGCGACTGAACGACGACGTAGAAAGAAACAGGCAAACAAAGACAGAGCTACTTTCAACCATAGATTTTATTTTCGCACGCACCGATAAATATATATACCGAACGAGCGGCAACAAACAAGATAAAGACGACAAAAAGGAACATTCATTGGCACATGTCGATTAAAAATTTAATTATGGGGTTTTACGTGCCAAAACCTCGATCTGATTAGAGGCACACCGTGGGGGACTCCGGAAATTTGGCCTACCTGGGGTTCTTTAACGTGCACCTAAATCTAAGTACACGGGTGTTTTCGCATTTCGCCCCTATCCCAATGCGGCCGCCGTAGCCGGGATGGTATATATTTATTGGTGCACGCAAAAATAAAATCTATAGTTGAAAGTAGCGCTGTCTTTGTGTGTCTGTTTCTTTCTACGTCCTCGTTCAGTCACACTTACACATTCTATCATAGATTCTCGCCAACTAGCCCACCAACGTGTTTTAACCATTATCGTGATGTTTGAAGTCATTCTAAGTTCTCGATATTGAGGCCTTAGAGGTGCATGGTCATTGGCTTGCGCTATTCGCGGTAGTCTTGCAAACGCTTCTTTTCTTTTGATTCTTGCCTTCTCTTTAACCGTGCAAGCAATCAACTGCATCCGCATGTCTTTTTGATGTGTGCGGTCTTTGTAGTTCGTGAATCTACACAAATATCCGCGTAGAAACGATTCTAGCTATTTTTATTTTTGGAGGGATATGGTGGTTTCTTGGTTTTAGGACATCGCACGCCATCTAGATCCAGTAACACGCGTATTAAACAGCCTTTTATAAAAAAGTATATGAATTCGGTGGCAAGACAAAGTAAAGTCAGGCGCAGTTTCATTTTGCGCGCAATTCAAAGGGGCACTGGTGAAACTTTCTCGCTCTATTTTTGCTGTATCACGCGATCGTATTTCATTGCTGTTGATCTAGCGAAAGTTCTCCGCAAAACTTATGGCCTGGCTGCCTTGCGCAACTTACCGCTCCCCAGTATAACAGAACCAATTGTTCCATATAATTAGGCAAAACCAAAACGTAAAAATTATACAAGGGTTCGGATTTCTTGGTGCAGATGTTTCTGCGAGCCTAATAGTTTTCGTTGGTAAAACATTACCGTTAATAATGAAGCCACCAAGCTAGTCAGGGCTCCCTATTTCGTGACCTGTGCTTTGTTGATAACACCGAGTTGAAAGCCGCGTTCTGGCGCGTTCTTATTTCCCTTTATTTTTCGTTTTTTTTTCAGTATTGAAATTTCATTGCACTCTGACTTTGTGCAGGGTTCCAAAGCATTCTTTGAATTACGCATCTCATGTGTGTGCTGGAATTCAAACTAAGAAGTTAAGCTTGAAAACAGAAAAGTAAAACGTGGAACGTTTTCACGTTGTATGAAGTACACACACACACACACACACACACGCACACACACCACACACACACACACTTATATATATATATATATATATATATATATATATATATATATATATATATATATATATATATATATATATATATATATATATGGTATACTACAGGCACGTAATCCTGTTACTTTTATTCTCTCTGCTAACTTACGCAACGCTTTCCCGCCCATAGTTCCGGGCCAATATTTGAAGCGTGGCGATAGGGGAAACTAGAAGTTCGTTGCCGCAGTTGCATCAATTAGTAGAATGAATCCCGGGCGCCCCATGAACGGAGAAGAAAATTCTTGCTTGAGTGAGTTTTTGCTATTCAACGAAAAGGTGTAAGCGACACTACTACTGCTCTCCTGCAAGTTTCACAGGAACAGCGCACGTAGCTCAGGTCTTATCTTTGTGAGTTACCGTTTTTAGACTAAAAGTATACGCCGCTGTTTCTATGCTTTCATAAGATATGCTGTTCTTGCGTGAATAAAGAAAATCGCAGCAGACCTGCTCCATAAAAATGTAATATTTTTATGTAACTAAATTCCGCCCCATTTTCTTTCTGCTTTCTTGGCCGTTTATCATTAGACATTCCAGTTATCGAATTAGGCTCCACCACTTGGATGCTCACGACGAATAAATGATTCAAATTTTCATACTACGGATATCAGACTACAATATACTTATTAAATGTGAGGCAATATGTATTGACGCAAAGCAGCGGTTAGTGCGTCCTGGGTGATCTGTTTTTCTTTTTCTTGTTTTGTTCGTTCTTTTTTTTTTTAAGTTATCCACTTTCGGTATATCTCTGCAGCTGTGTGTGTACCTGTTTTTCTTTGTTTCCTTTTTTTTTCTGGGAGTACGTTACATATTCAAAATTTGGGTTGCCTCCAAAACTACCCTATTTGCTTTGTAGTTAGACTTTCAAGACGTAGTATTTGTTGATTATTCTTGCAGCCATGATTTCTCTTTGCTTTGGACTTTGCAGACTGCCGTAGCCACTACAGCGAAAGACACACGCACACCTAAAAAGAAACATGAACAAACAAATTTACTAACAGGAAAACTATACACTGATTACTCTTTAAATGAAGCTGTAAAGCTCTGCGAGATTCCTTTAGCTTTAAAGGCGCTGCTGAAGTACAGATCGTGCATGTAGGAATACAAAAAAGTATGCGATGAGCCTTAAGAAAAGTATTTTACAAGCGAGATATGCAAAGCAGGCCGTAGCTGAAAGTGTCACTTCAGCAATCATCATCCTTAATTCATTTCACAATTTAACGTTGCGGAGCCGGCAACATATTGCACTTGCTGCCAACATTTCGAATCCATAATAAATAAATTGTAAAAAAGGAGATTGGCACTCTCGAGGGTCCCATCGTTATCTCGAGTCTCGGGCCCAATTCGCCCACCCAGCTGACCTCTCGGCGTTTCTGGCTACCGCTCAATAACCCCTATAAACCTAGTTACAAAATAAATAAATAAATAAATAAATAAATAAATAAATAAATAAATAAATAAATAAATAAATAAATAAATAAATAAATAAATAAATAAATAAATAAATTCACATCGAGCATGCTTTAACGCCAAATATTTTTTAAGGAAAGCCAATGCAAAGTATAAGTGCGTGACCTTTCGACGCACGTAATATGACTAAGAGAAAACACTGTAGGTTCTCAGCACTAGTGAAGTGGCTCGTTTAGACAAAAATAGAAGTGACCACAACCCCAGAGCGTGTCCAAGTGGTGCTATAACGCTTCCAATTGAAACACCGTTGAAGTATCACGTAAAACGCATCACACGAATTTATAACCGCTATGAAGGGCGTTAAGCACCAGAAAAGTTGAGTGTTTTAGATAGGAGTGAGTAAACTTGACTCTGCTTGAGTCACTCTTGACACTTGACATTATTATTTCATTAAGAGCTCCCATCGAGGCGAGTATCCTAGTGATGAAGCGATGAAGGAACTGTCCTTAGGAAGGTTAAGCACGGAGCTAGAAGGTAACACTAAAAAAAGATACGTTGGTTGCCGCCTCCTTCTCGTGTTCTTGTCTATCGCAGACAGCGGTATAAATAACTCCCCTCAGACCCGAAACCACGTAGTAGCTTTAATTAGTGTACGTGGACAGTATCACGCAGCCAGACTTGCCTTAATAGCCGCTCGCGTACGGCACAAACACTGTAGGAGAGAATGGCGTTTTAGGGCATCTTTCCGCACCGCCAATGGTGATTCAGTTTACCGCGACACCTACAGCTGCGGCAACGCAGAGACAGAGAGAGACCGAGCTCACTTAACCGCGACGCTAGGTCTCGTCCGGTCAGGCTAGCTTCTCGGTCTTGAGAATTTGCTCTCGCCTCAGCTTCCGACAGCTCCGATTAATTACCCCAGAAAATGGCGCGAGAAGTTCCTTTCCGAGGCGCATACACCAACCAGGGTACCAACGCTGGCTCCTCCTACGCTGATGTCACGGTGCGACGTACGCTTTAGTTGTGAGTGAGCAGAGAGCGACTCATAATTCTGGTGAAACAGCCCGACCCGGAAAATGCCGAGCACTGCCTAATGCATTGAAGAAAGCCGTGCATCATCCACTACACAACAGTGACTGCAGAAGTTCAGTTCTGAGCTACACTCGTTACCACGCCGGAAAGTTTCCCGGCACAGTCGACATGTTTTGTAGGCGCCGAGTCTGTGAGCTTGCACTTAGCATTCAGTCACGGTGGTTTCCTGCATCACGGCTCAGGATGACAGCACCATGTCGTCACAGGCACACCGACTAATACGAAGAAATCAATGCGATTTATTCGTCTATTCTCACTGAGCACAAAAGATTTGTAGACAAAAAGCCTGGTTTTAACAGCTCTGAATGGTTTTCTGCTGAATGTGTAAAACAGATTTGCGGACGTTACCTTCGAGAGGGTGCATGCCTTTCTCTACTTAAGATTGTACAAGTTTTTCAGTAGAAGTGACTGCACATTTTGGACGCACACGCACAGCAAAATGACCTTTGTCTAAATGACATCTTCAGTACTTTCCGAGGAAACATAAGCTAGAAGTGACCACAACGAGAAAGTGGTGTGTAAAATGTCACTGTAAATTGTTCCCGCATCTAAAATCATTCACGGCGTCTCTATGGATTACACATTGTTTGGCAGAATTAGACAGGTGAGGCATCCGTCTGTTAACCGCCTTACATCGTTCACTACGCAACCAGTGACTAATGTAAGGCTGCTGAACATATAGAGTTTAGATGACTGTGGTGCAGGGCCATGTTTATTGAAACGTCCAAATTTTGCAGCTGTCCTGCCAAGGACGAAGAACAAGGAGAAGGGCTTCAACATCTAACACGCTACAAGTACACTTGACCTTGTCCTATGACCTAGTTTGACCAAACCTAAGACCTGAATTAACCTCGTGAGCTGTAAGTAAGCATTTCGACATGAGATATTCGTAATGCTGATGTATTTGGAGTACAATCTACGAGAGAGGAAGTGACTAAATTATGTGAAGCTGTTATCATAACTTAGTCGAAGAGAAAATGTCTCTTTGTAGTGAGCATAGTTGCATCGATAAAAATCACCAGCTCTTGCACTGTCGAGAAAATGGGGGTAAGCGAAGCTTGTCGTGTGTGTACCTGGCGTATACTACACTCCCGTAGTTACTAGGCGTGCACCACCGTTGTCGGGTTCCTGGAGGGCAAGACGACGCTGTCGCAGGCGTTCCGCTTTGTTTGCCCTAAACTCAGGGTGGGTGGCTCTTCGCTGACCTTTGGCCTCAACATCGCGCTCCCGCAACTCGGGGTCCGCGGCTCTTCGCTGACGCTTCGCCTGGGCTTCGGAAGCCCTCATGCTTGAGTCGGCACGTCGACGACGATCCCTCTCCCCAGCAAGTTCGCGGCGCCATTTCTCAAAGGCAGCCTGCTCCTCGGTGGAACGCACCACGCGAGGCATTCCCCTCCGGGCGGCGAAACTGATCTGAGGCGAGGGAAGCCTGGCGGAGCGCGCACCAACCCCACTTCCTTCACTTTCCCTCCCTTTCTCTCCCTTTCTATCCATTTCCCCCCCTTTCCTTCCATTTACACATCAAACTATCATGATTGGTCGCGCGCGTCACGTTCACCGTCCATGCACCCCGTACAAATGGTAAACCAGTGGAGCTGAAATCTGCGGCCCCTGTATGAGCCACATGTGATTTCTTTCGTTCCTTCTCTCTTTCTTTCTTTCTTTCTTTGTTTCTTTCTTTCTTGTCCTGGCTCATACCCGAATATACAATGCGAGTATGCGCGACACGTGATTTTATTATTGTTAACCGTGGCGTAACTGACGAGCATGTGATGCTATTGCTGTCCTGACATAAGACCTGAATTAACCTCGTGAGCTGTAAGCAAGCATTTCGACATGAGATATTCGTAATGCTGATGTATTTGGATGTATTTGGATGTATTTAGTCATGTTAGTCATACATTCGTACTCTTCCATGCCAATTTTGGTATTTACCAAGTGAACGAGACACGAGTTTCCGACAGGTTTTCGACAGGGTTTTAGTGTGACACCAACACCACCGCCGCCGACACTTGTGAGACCATGCAAGCTTCGCTTGAAAATGAGGCTTATTTTATTGAACGGACAGAAACCTGGTATCTTAGTTCACGGTTCGTATTATTATTTTAGAACTCACAAGGGCTCACAATCACTATTATGTCGTTCGAACATAATGTTTTATCGATTTGCCCACTTCTTAATAAGCGATATACATAGAAAACACGCAATGTACGCACCTTAAGTATCCATCTGCGGTGAAGTATAGCCCGCTTCGAGAGACTATATAGGTGAAGCTGGCAGGCCGCTCGAAGCTTTGATAGATCATTAAAAATTTTTTTGAGCGCAAACAAACAGGAACGAAGAAAACGAGGACACAAGGACGAGCACTCGTCCTTGTGTCCTCCTTTTCTTCGTCTCTGTTTGTTTGCGCTAAATTTTTTTTAAATGAACATGTTACAACTAGGCCGACTCGCAGTTATGTTTGATAGATCGGAGCATGTGCAGTGCGCACGAGTGGTGCACAAATTGAGCACCTGTAAGAGAGATTTCTGAACTGACTGTTTCAAAGGAAGTAGACCACGGCTACACTAACGAGTTCGTGTTTGCTTTTCAATGAGATCTATTTGCAGGCGAGCATTTGAGGCACTTTCTTCTATTCAAGCAGTTTCGCGACCACTCAAAAGAACTGATCATTATGCCGCTTGTGTCGCGCGTATAGACATATGCGTGTCCTACAGGTTAGAGAAAAGCATTTACTCGTCATTATTAAAGTGTAATGAGACGTCTATTTCTCATTTGAGAGGCAGCAGACATACGGAGAGAAAACATCGACTGGCCGAAAGGTTAATAAGAGGAACGTCCTTTAGTCTAGCCTACGCAGGACAATATGCATGAGTGCTTGTTCTGTGTATCTCGATTGCCGTCCCATCGATAAGAGATAAAGATATCAGGCAAGATGGCCAACACGTAGCATGGAGACAAGGTTACTTGATAGGTGCAAGCGGGTATAGAACCACTTACAAGCTACTTTGAGGAGGAACTGATTTGAATTATCGGGTTTTACGTGCTGAAACCTCGATTTGACTATCTGGCACGCCGTATTGAGGGACTAAGGACTCCGGATTAATTTTGATCACCAGGGGATCTTTAACGTGCCCCCAATGCACGGTACACGGGCGTTCTTGCTTTTCGCCCCCATCGAAATGCGGCCGCCGCGGCTGGGATTTGATCACGTGACCTCGTGCTTAGCACCGCAACAACATGGCCGCCAAGCCACCGTGGCGAGTACTGATGGGGAAGGCGATGAAAATATTTCAGAGGAGAGTGGAATAAAAAAATAAAATAAAAAAGGATAATAAATATAAATATGAAATGCACGAGTGAACCTGACGTTTATACACACAGGTGACGCTATGGGCGAATATGGGCTTTTCTACATCACGAGGAAAAATCTTTGCTTTCTAATAAAGAATCTCTTTAGGTGCAAGGAGTTGGCGTTAAAGAATGCACGAATTTACTACTAGTGTTTTCAGAAAAGTAGATATTTTGTAGCTGTTGACGGGTGATTGCAGCGTATTAGAAATTGCCGTGCCGACGAAGATTCCTGCTCCTCCCTTGAGAGTGCCTAGTTCCTATTTATCACGTTATAAATATCTGACACTGCATTGGGGCTTCGCCTTACTTGTATACAAGGTCACTCTGGGTTTTTTTTAGAACTTTGCCGGACACCATTTATCACTTTAGATGGCCCTCGTTCATCATTAGGCTTATAATTACCACGGTGCCTCACCCACTTCGTCGGAACATCATCTAAGCCGTGTGGAAACTAAACACCATACGTTCAACCACAGTCAAGTGCCTGTCAAGGATTTCTCACGCTCCTCCCCATGCTTCAAAGACCAGCGTCACCGCTCTTGAAGTTCGTTAATGGGACTAGAAGCTCAAGTCCTCTTTGCGAATCGAGACAAATGTATCCTAGCAGCAAGGTTTGCTCTCAGCTTGGAAAGTTGTACGAGTTTTAGCGGCACTCTTAAAGTCAAAAGGCTCTTAAGCGCCTTCTCTGAAGTCAGATATATGACATTTACTCGGCAATACGCGCCTACGCACTCCAAGTAAGCGCGTTTTTGCTGCAGGTAAATGCCGTACCTGTAATCCTATGTTTGTAGTCAACATTTTAGACTTCAGGGCCGTTGGCGTTTCTCGGCACCTAGTTGGCGCATTGTAAAAGGCCATGTTTTCATAAAGATATTCACGCTTGTACCTATAACCTTTCCAGCAGGCGTAGTTGTCTGGAGACGAAAGAATGGACTTTAGGCATGGAAATCAAAGCGATATCATAAGTAAAGCGCGAGTAGCGGCCTTATTTTGCTAGTTCGGCTGCTCTCTTGCACGGTTCCAGATTAGAGGCAACAGCAGAAAACGGGGAGGGGGGATCGCGGCTAAAGCTATAATTGTGTAGTTTACGTCTCAAAACCTCGATCTAATTATGAAGCACGCAGTATACAGTGTGGGGCTCTGGATTGATTTTGACCACCTGGGGTTCTTGAACATGCACGGTACAAGAGCGCTTTCTGCATTTCCTCCGATCCAAATGCGGCTGCCGCTGGGATTCGAGCCCGCTCCTTCGTGCTTAACAGGGCAACGCCATAGCCCCTAAGGCACCGCGACTGGTAATGGGACGTGGCTATCTACATGTATCGTCATAGCCACGCAGTATTTGTTAGTGGCGAGGTGCGGCGTGACTGATGGTAATGTCGTAATTTAGTTCTAAGTGGGTCTTGCGCGAATGGTGTTTCTCGTTCCAAACAAAGTCGAACAGTATTCGTCTCGGAGCAGCGCCAGGGAAAAGCGACGCTACAGACCACAGATGTATTTTTCTCCGTGCAGTGCTATTACTGCGTTGCTGTGGGTTTCAACAGAATAACATATTGCACGCGCAGCATAAATCACGTGTGAGCTGTGTGGTGCTGTTTTACAAGGTGTTGGTTCTGGTTTTTGTATTAATGCGTTAGCATTATTAGGCTAGCTTACGCATTTTCCGGGGTCCGTCCGTCCGTCCGTCCGTCCGTCCGTCCGTCTGCTAATTGAATGCGAAGAATGGTAACAAAAAAGGATGGCGGAGATTTACAACAATGAGAAGAAAAAGATTAGAAGGGAAAATCTGTACGATAACGCAAAGGGCAGTGCCTTGGTATTTGAGGCTCGAACCGGTTGCCTAAGGACCAAAACATACCGGAGCAAATATTCGGAACTAGATGAGGAATGTGTATGCTGCAGTTAAGTTTCGAAGACCACTCAGCGCATCCTAATGGAAATGGAAGGGATTCACCCAGTGTAAATCGTATAGGTAACGTGCGCATTCAATGCTAACGCATTAGCGTCGACAGTCGTCGGGAGATGGGCCCTGCCGAATTTTTTCCGGTTTGGTGCTTCCGCGTTCTATACATTGGGCACGTGTTAGCATTAAAGCTTCAGTTGATAGACATCACCTGTGATAGTTTCTTCTTTTTCGTCAATGTCTAGTTGTTGCACTGACAGATTAGGAACACATTTCAACTCGCCCAGTTCTCGCTACTTGGGCATGTTGTGATAGGCACGCTAATTGTTGTTTACGCGACGTGGAATTTGTGCCCAAAAGTACCGTACGTAAAGGCCTATCTCAGTTTGCGTTTGAGAGAAGGAAGGCATGCCGGCGCAGAATAAAGAGATTTTTATATGCTAGTGCGTATAAAAAGAGAGATGAATGCAATGCGTTCACGCTAGACCTATCCCACGTGCGCGTATTTAGAAAGGAGCAGCAGGTGCGCAAGGGTTGTCTAGTATCAGGAGAGTTCTAAAACTCGCTGTCCCACAGATAATTTCTTTAAAGTGTTCGTGCGTATTCGGAGGTCGCAGATTCGGTACCTATTTATTATTCGAATGCCATCTGCTTGTTTTATAATGACATGCCCTAGAAACGAAATGCTGGCGAAGCACGAAACACTCATGGTATAGGTGTTCCTTTCGAGCACTTGGTAAAAATGGGTCAGGTATTGTCTGAATGTTCTCGGTATTGATCACAGGAGCTCAAAAATTAGCTGTCTTGCATTACAAGGAATACCAAATTGCGCTATTCGTTAGTACTGCAAGCTTTCATTGATTTGTTGAGTCGATTATCTTTTCAGTTGCCGATTTTCTTTCACTAATTCATTTCTGTGTCACTTTCTCACTAATTATTCTTGCATGGCATTTCTGATGCTCTGAAAGCATTCGAAATTGTATTCTTTCCACTTAGCATCTCACAGGCGAATATCTTGTTCATTAGTATCCTTCATCCAAACTTTCTTTCAAGCGATGCCTGTATACGCTAGCCTGCGCCGGCGATGTAACGCTAAAACTACTGTGGCTCATACCCGCATGGGACATTCGGGTATGAGCCAGCGACAAGAAATACAGAAAGACCGGAGCAAATAAAGAAAGAAAAAAAAAATCAGAGGTCTGTGCGGCACACGCAGACAGTCACAGCGTAAGCTGGTGGAGCGGCTCAAGAGTAGCTCCAATTTGGGCACCATGCACAACAGGGTCTTCGCGGCAGTCTGAACGCCTCGTTTTGACGAGAACGATCTGAACTGTCCGCCCGGCGCCGACAGCGAGCTGAGGCATGTAATGCTCTCTGCACAGCAGTCTGCTGAGCCCGATCAAGCCTTACAACTGTAACTTACATGTTGGGCGCGCCGCGTTTGTAGGCACCTTAACTAGATGGCGCCACCATATAGGCGGAGGCTCGGCAGCTTGGGAGCACGTTGATTGCGTGCCTCGTCTGAATCGCATATCGTCGTCTGGGCCTGAGGACGCTGCGTTTGCAGGCATCTTACCTAGATGGCGCCACCATACTGGCGGAGGCCCGAGTCGTCTCCCCGGGTGTGCTTGGGAGCGTTTTAAGGCAGGTTTCCGCTGCCCGTTAGCAAGCGCTTGCGTGGCTCAGTGGTAGAGTATCCGGCTCACACGCAGAGGGTGCGGGTTCGATCCTGGCGGGAATCGGGTACTTTTTTCGCGTTTCCGGCGATAGCGGTTACGCGGCGGGAGCCGCCGGCGGCGGCATCATCGCGACCTGAAAGGGCTATTGGAATGAGCCCATAACAGCTTACGATGTAAAAAGGAAGAAAGGAAAGAAAGACAAAGAAATAAAGGAAGGTAGAGAAAGCAGGTGCGGGGAAAGCTGCACGTTATTCGTGTGACCAATCAAGGTCGTTTGGTGTGTCGCGGGGAGAGAAAGGTGAGAAAAGGGAGTTGGCGCGTGCTCTGGCCGCGGGCTTCCCTCGCCTCAGATCAGTTTCGGCGAGCGGATGGAAAGGTCGCGTGTGGTGCGTTCCGCAGAGGAGCAGGCTGTGTTTGAGCAACGGCGCCGCGAACTCGCTCGGGAAAGGGCTCTTCGTCGACGTGCCGATCTTAGCGGGAGGGTTTCCAAAGCCCAGGCGAAACCCCTGATAGCGGACCTTCGAGTTGCGGGAGGGCGATGTTGAGGCCTAACGTCCGTGAAGAGCCGCCTACCCCGAGGTTAGGGCAAACGAAGCGGAACTCATGCGACAGCGTCATCTTGACACAAGCCTCGCTTACCCCCATTTCCTTGACAGGGGAAGTGCTATGAATTAAAAAAATCGTTTGCCCTTTTACCAGCTCTCGCAGTGGACCACTTAGACGAAGTCTGTTCAGATCCGACAACGCATACGAAAACGTTAATCAGAAAAAGCGTTGGTCTGAGTGCGCAATCTGACCAGGCGGCCATTAAGATTTCTGCGTGCATTCGTGCCCAGTTCCTGAGCGTGACGTACGCGGACGGGAGTCGGCTGCAGCTCAATCTCGGTCGTGACAAATGGAAGCCATGGAAACGTAAGGCGTCAGCGCCGACAAAATTAATGACGATGCCACCTCCAGCTGCTTCCTTTTTGCTGTTCCATTACTGTTCTTTTTTTCTTTTTCGGTGCACTCTATGCCGCTCAAAGCCATAATTTGTGGAGGACACGTTCCTTTCGTTGGCGTAAGCAGAACTTGCTTACACATTTAAGGCATTGGTGCGCACCTTCGGAATCCAATAAGTCTTCAAAGCCGTGTGCAAGAAAAGGAGGTGATCGGTTTGCATTTTTTCCCTTTCGTTGTCGCCACTGCGCGCATAACTAAAAGCTATCTGAATCTCGCCATCATTAGTGTTATTTTAAATGCATATCATTCATAGAAAGTGTACTGCACGTTTTTCTGCCATCTTAATTTCGACTGAGGTAAATGTTTAAGTCTTGAAAGAACATAGCCTCGTCAGTTGATTTGTAAATGAGAGATTATGACGTTTCATTAAATAGTCTTTAAGGAAGGAAGGAAGGAAGGAAGAAGGAAGAAAGGAAGAAAGGAAGAAAGGAAAGAAGAAAGGAAGAAAGGAAGAAAGGAGAAGAAGAAAGGAAGGAAGGAAGGAAGGAAGGAAGAAAGGAAGAAAGAAAGGAAGAAAGGAAGAAAGGAAGAAAGGAAGAAAGGAAGAAAGGAAGAAAGGAAGGAAGAAAGGAAGAAAGGAAGGAAGAAAGGAAGGAAGAAAGGAAGAAGAAGGAAAACATTTATTGGGTCGTGCAAGGGGTGAGTTGCCTCAGAAAGTGGGCTGCTCCCACAAGGGGAACGGTAGGCAGAGCCTTTTGGCCGCGTCGTGGGCTTGCTGGATGGCCCATAGTGGCTCGGTCAGGTCCGGGCTGCGAATCGCTGCATTTAGCCTGTCCCGATCCTTGGTAAAATTTTTGTTGGTTCGGTTGCCCGACCACAGCGTGTGTTCTAAGTCAAGTGGTGTATTGCAGTCTGCACATTGTGTGTTAGGATATTTGTCTGCCATGTAGTAATGTAGTCTTCTTGGTGTGGGATAAGTGTTTGTTTGAAGTATTCTTAAAGTAAGTGTCTGTGGCCTTTTTAATGTAGGGTGCTAAATTCTCTTCGACTGAGATAGAAGTGTTTTGTGAGCTCGTTGTATGTAGAGGGGGCATCCCTGTTCTCTTGGAGATGGTTTTGACTCTCGAGGGTGCGTTGTGGAGGGTCAATTCTCGCGCGCTCTTATGAGCCATTTCGTTGAGATTCGGGGGGGGGGGGGGGGGGGGGGGCTTCTCTATATTGCTTAGGTGTGCTGAGAAGTTTTTGGAGTGGTTTGTTAATGAAGAGTCCATCTGATTTATTGCACTTTGAAGTATAGCAATGCCTGTTTATTCGTAACTTGCTTGTCCTAAGTTGTTACTCGTATAGGAGCTGTCGTGTACGATTGCTTACTTTGGGACTTTCTTTATGTATGTAATTTAAAGTGCATTAACTGCATGTTTTAAAGACCTGAGCAAGTATTTTCGTGCAAAATATACTAAAGGAGATGGGTGTTGGCAGTCATTCGAAAGGTCAGTATAAAGAACTACGGCATTTCTGAAGTCAGGTTTATTTTAGTGATTATTCCGAGACTTCCGTTCCTTCGGCTATATTCGACATAATCCGGTATGGTCCCACTTTGCTATGGTACTCGCTTGCCAAGGTCACCCATGTGATAATCAAGAGCACCCTCTGTATGGCGCGGACGCAGAGACGATGAGGAATGACGAGGTAGGAATGACGTCAATGTAGCTGCAAATGTAGTACGACCACGACGGCATCCCGACAATGAGAAGATGGTTTTTAAAGGACGACGATGGCGTAACGACGACACCGTGACGATGACGGCGATAGATAGATAGATAGATAGATAGATAGATAGATAGATAGATAGATAGATAGATAGATAGATAGATAGATAGATAGATAGATAGATAGATAGATAGGCTCAACACGGCTGAAGTAGGAGAATAATGGTAATGGCATTAAAGTTACGCCGATCTAATTCACTTGGTGGAGTCTACGTGAAGCGAAGCTTTAACGGAAATGTTTGATGCACACAATTGTGTTGACGTTTATCCTATGCAACGTGTAATCTCGTGTAACGGTTATGTTTATGCGCCTCAGAAGTCCCAAGTTCTATATCCCTTTTGTCACATTCGCACAAAGCCATTCTTAAGTGGCACGCAACCATTATTGGGGATTAGCCAAGAGTGGGCACATATTCAGTTGGCACATACCGAATCGCTAAACAATAAAAAATAAAGCGAAACAGCGAAGCCACTCATTATAGCTAGCTCATATATAATCCGCTCCTCATAACAGTGTCCTTTAAAGATGCCTATGAGCCGACATTAGGCGTCGATGCTTTATGTAAGAATTTATTTATTTTATTGCGCAGAACAGAGGTGCTCTTACTCGTACTGCTTCGACGGTCAGTCAGACATGTTTTATATAAACCCATTCGTTGGTACTTCCATTTGGAGCACATATAAGCTTCGTATATACATCCGGAAATATATCCAGCGAGAAGCAGACTACCCATGCGCAAACCGCAGGAAAAACGAAAATAAAAAGAAACTTCACTTTAAAATACAAGTTCTAATATCTCCCCCGTCCCCTCCGTTAATTTTCCTTTTCCGCGCATGCAGCCACTTCCGACTGGATATGGCAAGCCATCGCGTGCAAGTACTCCTCTGCACTGCTACTGGTGTTTCCTTCGCTTCTGCTGCCAGTATCGCTTTTAGGTGCGCTGTAAAGATTAGCGAAAAATTATACGTTGCATTTTATGAGCCCGCGGGGGCCTGAGCAGAGACCGGGCCAGGATAGAGGGAGCTGCGGAACTCGGTACCAGCGAGCGTACCGTGCCAGAAGTGAATCGAAAATCAACTTAGTCTAATGGTCCGAATTAGCGATGCTATTAGCCCCGATGCTGAGCTGGCCATATTTGCTAGTACGAGCCATCAACGGCTAAAAGAGAGCGCATTGTTAGCCCCGATGTGAAATTTTATGGACAGTTGAATATAACGAGGAAAGGTAATTTACGGAGAGGGAGTGAATGTGAGTTTCGTTTCTGAGGTCTCCTTGTTTCTTTTCTTTCTTTCTTTTCTTTTGTCTGAGCGGAATAATGTGTCGTTTATACTTTCAGAAGAATCTCTCTTCCGGCCTGTTGGAAAAGAAAAAGGAACCGAGAAGTTTTTAGTATTTGTTTAACCATTGCTCTTGGAGGCTGCCGTGTATGAGGGCAGTCTGGGCATACTGAAGACACATGTGCTTTGTCATCGATTCCAGACGTCTTTACAAAGCAGTTTTCTTATATAAGGCGTGTGTAAAGTGCTTTTGAAGCTTTCTTACTTGTTTCGATCGTAGTCATAGCATGTGTTGCTTTGCGGAGCACGGACACATGCTATGACTGCGATCGAAACAAGAGCCCTCGATGAGACCCTTAGGACACAAAGCGTCCTAAGGTTCTAATTCTCAATTCTCTAAGAATAGCATTGTATTAAGCATGGTGGCAGAAGTGATCAGTTTTTGAGAGCTTTCTTGCCCCAACGAAGCCTTCGCCTTGGGCGCGAGGAACGCCGTAGTCAGGAGACCATATGAAATTCGACAAGCATGGCGATTTCAACCATGCACGTAAGTCTACACGGTTGGTGTGGATCCAAGTTTATCAGAAGCCTACTACTGCGGCAGGGCATCATACTGTACTCAACAGCAACACGTGATATATGCGAAGCCACTACTGTCATTGTGCAGCGAGAGAGGTCGCCATTTTTCAAATTTTGTAGACACACTAAATTTTTTTGAAGGAGTTCTTTTGCTTGCATCTTATTTATGAAAAAAAATATTCGCGATTATATTGATTTTGCGTCCTCACAAAAACACATGTTGACATTCCTAGACTTGCTTAATGAATTTTTATAGTTTTCAATAAAACTTCCTCAGAAAATGTGTTTATTTGTTTTTGTATGTTTGCAAGGGATGTGTATGCACACACATCGTTGCAGCCGTAAGCTGTCCTCTCCTGATATTTTTTTTTCAATATTTTTGATGATTCACTTTCAGAAACGGTGTAAAAAGAAGCCGTGACAAAAAGCACAGTTCACAGCTCAGGGCAATGTAACTAAGCTAGGAGGCAGGAATATGAAATTCTAACGTGAATTCTACACGTTTTTATTAATCCCTTATCGAATTAATCAGAACCGGTAAAAACTTTCTTTAAATGCCGCTGACGTTTGTTTGATTCCGTTGAATTATTTGCAAATTCGCATTACCGTTGGCTGTATTCCCACTCGCCTACAATGAATTTTGTACTTTAGAACTGTATTGTATTGAATTCGCTTGTTGGCGCCTTGCTTACAGTTTACAGTGGCACTGGTAGTGTGTCGTGTTCTCGTTGTGGTGTACGCTTTTCTCACCGCTAAAAAGAACTGCCCCAACTTGCCCAACAGCAAGTCCTTTGAGCTATAACACCGGCTCACCCTACGACACCACTTATAAGGCCATGAACAACTTCATACCTAAAAAAAATACTAACAAAACGATATTGGTACACGAACAGCGCACAGGAAAGGGTCACGGGAAGGCAAGTGGGTAGCCCTGATAGGTTTGATAAAGCGCGCAACCAAGCGATCGCAGGCGACACTCTGTGTCGTACCTTGCTCTTCACTTCGGCAGTGACAGCTGCTGTGATGAACGATCGGTGCGCGCGCGAGAAGTCAAGGCGCCGCGCCGCAGCGCAGTTATAGCTCTCTGCAAAGTCCCCGGTCCGAGGGCGAAAAGACCGGATGAAGAACGCAATCAGCCGTCACCGTACCTGTCATCTGTCAACGAGGCCACCGAGATTTTTCTCATCGCTGAGCGAACGCTGTGACAGAGCAGCGCCTTCGCGCCCTTCATCTCGAAATGTTCGGGCAATAGTCGGACAAATCGAGTCTGCGCGACGTGGACATTCTCTTTTACGCTGAATGCACCGTCAGCGCTTCTCCTACTCGCTCGCCAGCTCAATGATTTCCAGTGTCCTGGCTGGATCGCTGCATTAGGCCTATATACCGGAACCCATAGTGTGAAATATGATAACATCCGTTTTGAATTTCGTAGGCGTACGGTATGCATGTATGCACGTGCGTGTATGATGCGTCGTGCGTGCGTGCTTCGTGCGCACGACGCATATTGAGAAAGCGCGTAGCCTGCCACCGTTCTGAAAGTCTGTTGGCTGGTGGGATGAACTAATATCGCTACACGTCGTCATGATTACTGTTAGTTATAGTGGCACCTTGATAGCGTTGGTTCCTGCTATCACAAAGGAAAGCTATCTTCCTTGTGAATCAATGAAAACAAATGCAGAAGGTTTCATAAGAAGATTTCATAAAAAGATTTCATTTCCGCAAGAAGATTTCATAAAAGTACAGAGATAAAATGTAAACTTGGGATGTTGTGCAGTCGCCCGCTTCCATGGGAGCTTCATTATCAATATTTCATGCTTTCCATGCTCAATTCTTAGTTTTTAATAAATTCACGTTCCTTGTGCCGTAATCAAAGGAAACGGTAGCGGGAAAGTCACTGTAATATAATCTGCTATATAATTTGTCTTCTTGCATTGCTGTAAGTAACATAACAGCATCCCGAACGCTCACTATACGTGCAAGTTAGCTTATGACAAAATGGAAAGAGCCAAACTGTACCCTTCACAATGAAAACATATAACAAGCAGGCTGCGCTCATATTTGAACAACAAATTTGTTTCTCTCCTATATAACCAACTTTTGAAACTTTATCACCTGCCGCCTGATTTCGTCGTGATCTGTGAGGAAGGAGCATTTCGCAATCTTTATCATACATAGAGTTTACCAAATAAGTTTTCTTCTTCGCCAACGAATTTATTACTGTTTTCATGTCGGTTTTGTCACTTGCGACATGTCAATTTCAGGGTTCAGATTAATATATTAGGCAATGCCAGTGTTCATACGTAGTTTCGAAAGACGGGAACTGTGATAAAGGACAAAACGGAGGTTCTAGAATAAAGGACAGAAAGGCAGGGGGAAAAAAAAAGTCAGGGTGACATATAGTAACGAGGCCTACATCACATTTTCGAAATTCACTGCGTGCTGTAGAGAAAAAAGGGGTAGAGAGGGAGAGAATGAGCTGCACCTTCGTGCGGCAAGCTAAAAGCGGCATCTGAAGAGGCGGAAATCATACGTGTTCAGAGTAGGCTAGAAGTTGAATAACATTGGGTCGAGATGATAATGCGGTGTGCTTTCATCAGAGTGGTGGCATGCCACTTCACTACGAGAAAATAGTTTTGCACGCCCGAACAACGTCCACACCAGGGCGCTAGCATCTGAAGGTTTCTATTCTCATAATACATGCCTCACAAGTTTGTAGCAGAGTTCATTATAGGTGACGCCTGAGAAAAGAGCAACGACCGTAAACGACCAGCGTGCTGTTTTTGTCGCTTCTGTAAAAGGGGCCGGGCGAGTTTCCCGCTGTTTATTACTATTATTTTCCCCTGTTCTGTGTGGTTACCTAAAGCCACGGCGGCGCTGAAACGATATCAGTGCTAGCGTTGCAGCGGTGAAGTAAGCAACTACAGACGCCTGACACCAGTGCAAGGCGAAACAGAAGCAGCGTTTTCGG
Organism: Dermacentor silvarum; assembly: GCF_013339745.2. Lineage (NCBI taxonomy): Eukaryota > Metazoa > Arthropoda > Arachnida > Ixodida > Ixodidae > Dermacentor > Dermacentor silvarum. The sequence continues at coordinate 140,244,102 of NC_051159.1, read as the reverse complement.
ACTCGGGGTGAAGACACAGGCACGCGAAGCCACGAATGTAATTCGTGCTCCAAGTAACGAAATATCACCGCCCATAGCAGAGGTAAAAAAGTGCGCGGTGTATCTTCTCTTGATGCTCTCCGTGTTCACTTTCCCTCATGTGAGTTTTGTCCTTCGCTACATATTATTGCGTGCATGAGCACTAAACTTCGGGCGTTATTAATGCGTTAGGAAAGAGCCTCGAGCAGCCAGTCGAGCGGCTATCTTGTGTGTATTCGCGGGTTCTTTTCACGCTAGGAAAAACACTTTTATGTGGCACGTATAGAGCAGCATCAGAAAGCTGTATCGGGAGCTTTTCTACTGCTCTTCAACTTTCTCATTGACACTTTGATAATTAGGACAGTACTTATTGAGTTAGATACTGAATTACGATTGCCTAATTAAATCTCAGTAAGGAAACTAATTACTCGTGGCTACTCCACTGTACTGGAAACAATATACACTAGGTTTTCTTTAAGTAACGCAATAACTCTTTAACACCTTGGTGCAGGATAGTTGGGGCCCCCTGTATATATATATATATATATATATATATATATATATGTACAGGGGGCCCCAACTATCCTGCACCAAGGTGTTAAAGAGTTATTATATCTGTAACACCTTGGTGCAGGATAGTTGGGGCACCCTGTATATATATATATATATATATATATATATATATATATATATATATATGCCGAACGCCTGTTTATTTCTGCCTGTTCTCTGCTCACCGCCGCGGTCCGCGCGCGTCAAGTGCGTACCTTTTTCTTCATAATATATAAATTATTTCTCCGGTTTACATAACGCCACCAGCACCTAAAGAGGTGCGACGCACTTCTCTCTCATTTAACGCTGAATCACCACTGGATGTTTTACATTAACAGTCCCATGCAGTGGCCTTCACCTTCTTTGTGCTTCGTTAAAGCTGCAACTGCTTTCAAGAATTTCCTGCTCAAATGCAATCTCGTTATCACGCCTCTAGATCGGGGTTGCATTCACGAAAGCACGCTCGTTCCGCATTGGAATGTCTGACACACCTGTTTGCGGCTGTTGCGGCATCGATATCGAACACCTCCTATGCTTTTGTTCTCGATATAATGTCCAGCATCGCCCTTCCAGGACCGCATTAAACTGACTAGATTAGACAGAAGCCATCACTGACTGACTAGACAGAAGCCATCATTCTTGGACCATGGTCATGCTCGTCGCTTGCGCTGAACGCTACGAAGGCGCTGTCACAGTATTTGAAGTCGACAGGCATCTGCGACCGTTTGTAGACTTGGTGTGCTTCTTCGATTGTGCGCGCGAGGGGGACTCTCTGTCTCGCTCATCCCTTCATTGTCTTTTTTTTTCACCCCGTTACAGCTTCCACCAGTGCAGGGTAGCAAACCAGACGCGCGTCTGCATGGTTGACTTCCCTGCCTTTTCTTCTCCTCTCTCCCTCTCTTTGCCTTCGTTATTTACTTGGCTTTCTGCATTGTATGCCATTTCCTAATGTTGAAGGAGTTACACGAGATGCAAAGCGCACTTCTCGATTTGATTATTTGCTTGTTTTCTTCAGCGCTTCATCCGTACTTTTTATCATTGGTCTTCTTACTCGTGTCCGAGCCCTTTTAGGCTACCAGGTTGATGCATTATGTTATATATATATATATATATATATGTAGCAGTATATCAGCATTAGGTTCTCTAATGCTATGCGTTCTGTCGATCTGACTTCCCCATGCACTGCTTCTTATGTTTTCCTCCCTTTTCTCTTTTATCCATCAAGAGTAACCCAGGGCGCTGTTTCATGCTAGGACCCAAACATCCTACACACCTGGTTCCTCCTTTTGTGATCGTGCAGGAGGCACGGTCCCAAGGATTTTACACTTCTTTTCCTGATAATGTGGTTTCTTTAATTTTTTTTGCGTTGCTTCCTTTTTATTGGATGTATTAAATTTGAGGTCAAATAACGAAATGGAATCCGCTTGTATATGTGACTGATGTGTATTTTCTTATGGTTGTGCGCTTACAAGAATCAGTAACTTCTGTTGGCTGAACATATTTCCCTCATTCATTGTGGGAGTACTTGCTGGCCTTCCCTTTCTCTTTGAGACAAGGCGCATTCTTAAATACAGAGAAAAAGATAAAGTCAAGATTAGTACAAAATGCGTAGAGCAGGTCTTTTTGTTTCGCTTAGGCGAAGTTATTCAACGCGAGAAATGTCAGAGATATTTCCACACAGCAAATTTATTCACACTGTGAATAAATTAAACAACTAAATCCTTAAATCCCTAAGTATACAGTCGCATATCATTAGTAGCATTCTTTTGTATTATTTCACCGTTACAACTTCACCAAAGAACCATATGAGCGGTTCTTTTTGTTTTTTTTTTCGTTTTTTTTTACAGGATAGCGCGTACATTCTAGCACAAATTCAGGTTTGACAAGTGTGTCACTGATCCGCCTTTCTTGTTCGTTTCATTAAAACAAAGTTTTCTTGTCTAGGCCAAGGAATACGTCAGCCACGTTTACTTTCTACCCACTCCTAACGTTCAGTGACGTCATTGTCCGTTTACATCTGTGCACCCTTGCGAATGAGTATATAGAGACGATCGAGCTGAGACACTGGCGTGGAGCGGGCTCATTTCGGGAGTATACGGAGAATGTGGAATAGCCGAGACCAATGATTCAATATAAGCCGAGTGGCTCGTTCCGGAGTGCCGAAAGCTGGAAGAGTGAGAGTCATTGAATGCAAACAAAATGCAGCGCGTTCGATGTGTGCTTTGTGTTCACATGACTGAAGCTAAACAATATAACAAAAAATAATCGCCATACTAAATTCGCGGTCTTGCTCTTCGCCAGACCACAAAGCAGGTGAAAAGGTATAAGATCTGTATCCAGCGGAGTCATCCTCATCATCATCATCGGCTTATATTTATGTCCGCTGCAGGACGAAGGCCTCTCTTTGCGATCTCCAATTACCCCTGTCTTGCGCTAGCGTATTCCAACTTGCGCCTGCAAATTTCCTAACTTCATCACCCCACCTAGTTTTCTGCCATCCTCGACTGCGCTTCCCTTCTCTTGGTATCCATCCTGTGACTCTAATGGTCCACCGGTTATCCATCCTACGCATTAGATGGCCTGCCCAGCTCCAGTTTTTCCTCTTGATGTCAACTACAATATCGGCTATACCTGTTTCCTCTCTAATCCACATCCGTTAACATTACACCTATGTGTGTTCGTTCCAGCTCTGGTTTCGTGGTCCTTGTGGGCTTCGCGTGTGTTATAAAGCTTGAGCAAGAGCATCCATCGGGTGCTCTCGTAAAAATGAAGGATATTGGGCAATGCCCATGAACACCCTGTAAAACCGAGTGAATTGTTGTTTAACCTTGCTTTTTATCGTTGATAAGTATAAACGTTCTCAAAGCGAAGCTTTCTATGTCTCACTGATTCGTCCGTGAGTGCCGAAAACGCACTGCAGGAAAGCCAACTTGCACAATGCAACTATCTGCGCATCTGCGCACATAATAGAACAACGGCACACGACATACGTATCGTACAACACTACAGTTTACATTCGTAGTTGTACCGATAAGAACAATGGGAACTGCAACGCCATGATATACGCAGACTAACTGTATTTATCTGCATTGCATTACGCGAGTACGCGCAATGCATTCCCGGCCGTCACCATGGGTAGGCCGCGGGTGCAGCGCACGGCAGAAGAAGCGGCGTACGCGAACGTAAGCGCAAGTGCGATCAGTGCCTGCAAGGCAGAGCTCTCTGCAGAGCCTCGGCAGAGCCTCTGACCGTCCTACCACAGCGATCACAAGGCAATGCTGTACAAGTGTAGAGTCGTCCGCGAAAGTGTGAGTGTGTGCGTGTAATCAACGGCTACAGGATCTAAAACAAAGACTATGCAACTTAACGAAATGTGCCTAAATTCAAATTCAACGTTGAAAAAATACAATCCTAAAGAAGCAATCAAATCACATATGCATCACATCGGGTTGGTCAGCATTTCCTGGGTTCGTACGTTGCGTGGTCGTTGGCTTTGGACTTTGATTCAATTTGCATGGGAGAAAGCTTCGCGTTCAACCATCTTTCTTTAAGAAGGGGGCTTTGATTTTCTGTCTTAAATCCAGTTTGCCGAATAACGAGAGGAGGAAAGAGTGTGGCGACGGCGCCTGTGCACGTGGCCTGCGCATTCTGTGGTTACTGACCCTTTTCGTGGCGATTCCGTGGTTGCTGCCATGTTTGATCATGTGGTGACGCGTCCATTGCTAACCTCAACGGCCTCCGTTGCCTCCATGTTTACAATGGATGTGTATGACGCCGGTGCGGTTTAGCAAACCTCTATTTCATGAGATATCGTAGACGGTGGGTGGGTGACACGAAGCTTTGGCCACAGCTTCAGAGAACATGCAAAAGCGCTTTCGGAGATGATTAACCTACGTCCAAACGGAGCGAGCAGCCTATATTGTGCTTTTTCTAAAAACGGGGCTAAATATGTATTCCAAGCTATCCAAAATATCCGCTCATGAATTGAATCAGAATTAGCGTGTTTTGCTCTTCGTTCTTTATTTGGAAAATATTTTGAAGCAGCGGCTTGTCATGTTTCAGGTTGACTCTTTCTTTAAAAAAGAAGCTTTGATTTTTTTTTCAGCTTTAACTGGAAATATAAAATGCAAGTTCCATTTTGTGTCTATGAACACGCGACGCGAACAATTTCTTCTCGCACGCGCAATCTAGCGCTCGCCGATGTTTCTTCTTGTAAGACGCAGTGCGTCCCTCTCAAAACTCGGGATTCGTAATGATAGACTGCGTGCCTACTCTCTATTCAAGAGCCCCACGCATGCGATAAACGAAAAAAATAATAAAATGAAAACTTTGCGAGCTAATGGTGAGAGTTTTCCATTGCCCCAGTGTGATGCGCAATTCACTGTTGTGCCGCTTTATTTTGAGACATCATTATGACAATGCTCGGCTGTGGTACACAACTTGCTTACTGCCATTCCCTTGTTCAAGGTGATGTCCTTTTGATCGCTGCCCCAGAAAGTTTTACACGTGCGCTGAATTTTTCAAGGCTGTAACCCAAAATAACGTTCTCTTTCAGCCTATCTCCTCGTTGAAGGTCACGGTCACATAATAGTAGGGGCTGAATCTCGAATTATGTACACTGCTGTCTGTCGCTTACCTACGCGTATTTCATATTCATTCGAAATTATTTATTAGCGCGATTTCGATCTGCTACATGCATCGGAACACAGCACGCGTACGTGTTCTTTGGAAATGAATATACGAGAAGCATAGGCTTTAACACTTGTAATCGAAAAGGAATTGTTGGTGATTTTAATATCGGCAGTTTTTAACGTTTTCACCGATGAATATATGGTTCGCCCCACCCATTTCCTCTTCGCCCTTTCAGTCTGGAATTATGATGGACTGTCGATAAATATGTCAGAATTGTACAATGGTATTCCAAAGTGCTGCAAACTCCGTTGAAAGAACGGAAAGGTGGTATGATGATGTTTTCTGCATGTTATATTGGCTTTTTATAATGCGGAAATAATTAAATATTGTTGCTGATCAGCCGCACATGTCGCGTTATTTCATAAAAATGATTTGGATTACTGGCTCAAACATATGTAAGCCATAATTATTGGCTGCAGATATGACGGTAGAGACAAGAACTATTATACCGCCATTGCTAATGGAATGCGGCACGACATGCCCTCAAACATGACAGTGCCTTCATAAAAATAATCGCATGTCTAGCAAAAATCAGCATTATATAAAGCAATATTCAGATAAATACCTATTTTTTTCTTCTTTACGCTGTTGGAGAGAACGACCAAAAAGATCTCGCGTACACCATGTTGTCCACACCATGACTGAAGGCGTTAGACACCTCATTCAGGGTGCCGGGCTTGAACCTCATCATTAATCCTCTCCTTTATGCGGTATGGTCGACCTCCCTGATCATCATCATGAGACTATTTTATGTCCACTGTAGGACGAAGGCCTCTCCCAGCGATCGCCAATTACCCCTGTCTTGTGCTAGCTGACTCCAACTTGCGCCCGCAAATTTCCTAATTCTATCACCCCATCTAATTTTCTGTCGTCCTCGACTGCACCTACCTTCTCTTGGCACCCTTTCTGTAACTCTAACGGTTCGCTGGTCATCTTGCCCTATGCATTACATGGCCCACCCAGCTCCATTTTTCCTCTTAATGTCAGCTAGAATATCGGCTACCCTGGTTCGCTCTCTGAACCCCACCGCTCTCCCTGTTTCTTAAACGGTCTCACATATGGTCAATTTTACATAATAAAAATATCAGGAACTTCATTTACGGCTTCACCAAATGTTTGATAATGGTACTTCAAACCCGCAACGGATAACAGCTCTTTCTTTTTCGATGTTCCCTAAGGAGAAAATATGCGTTGAGCACAAGATGTTGTCTGAACAACGAGCCAAGCAAAACATTCACACTATGAAGGCACAGGAAGGACAGAATAGATAAAGAGAGAGAGAGAGAGAGAGGGGTAGGCATAGCGTATAGAAGATCTAGAGGCTCTCAAAAAAAAAAAAAAGGTTACCCCTCTGCCATACCACCGAAGTACCAGGGGGTAAAGGACATGAATGTACGGAGCACTATCTTCAAGTAGCCAGTCTCATTGCTTCAAGTAGCCAAGCAGCGGGAACACGAGGCGCGCTATTATCCTTCCGCGGAGTTACTAGAAAAGTAGGCTTCGGCAGCGTTGCACCCATGCCCTTTATTACGCCGGCTGCAATAAAGCAAACGTCGTCGTCGGAGCTACCATTAAGCCACTGCCGCTGAGACTGGATACACGTGGCTCCGCAGGTGAGCTGAAGCAACAATCCAGGCTGAAGGATAGTGTGGGAGGAGGCGAGCGAAGCCCTCGTTGAATGCCTCGAGGAATCACATTACGTGCTGCTGCTGGCTGACACAGTTTTCCCTGTTGCTCCTTGCGACGCTGCCCCCCTTTTTTTTGTATACCAGCGTCAATGTTGTCCTTTATTTTCTCCCTGAAACTGCTTCGACCACCCGATCTGGAGGCTTAAAGGCCAGAACGAGCCACTGCAGTGAAGCGCGCAGAAAAGAGAGATTGCAGCTGTCGAGATTGGAATGTAAACGATAGCCCGGGGACGGCTGTTGTCGCAACGAAGGATACGGATCAAATTTCAATCTAATTTAGACTGCATCGAGCGAGGCGGCACACAAACACAATCATTTTTTTTTGCATAACCAAGGGCTCCTAAAATATAGGCCTTGGAGAGGTAAGGTACTGGCACTTGACTCAACATGTCACAGCAGTGCATAAACACTCTCCGGCAGTACTGCGCACCCCTACGTACGCAGAGTGAACGGGCCATCATGATGTTGGATTGTTTTCGGTAAATTCTAAAAAAAGGTAAATATGCACTTGTAATATGCGCTTGTAAATATGCAGTGTGTCATCGCTACTTGAAAATAATAAGAGGCATGACGCATAAATCTAATTTTCAGCTTTGCCGTTTTTAAAGGTTTCGGCAACTTCAGGCCAACCATCTGACCATGCCAACCCTGTATCGGTTATAGTGGTTACAGTATTACGAAACAGTAAATTGAAACGTTGCGTAGCAGAGCCGGGTCGGAAACCTCGTGTGCATAATTGCCTATAGTTAGGAACGGAGCACTACAGAAAGGCTGTTCCGGAAATGTTCTGCTATTAAATTACTTGAAGATATATGTGGCCTCTGCAAAATTTGCTAAAATTCAATCCTTAGTTTTGTGTACAATAGCATTTGTGCAATAACATTGAGGGTCCAATTATAGAAAATTTAGCAAATTCCATCTCTAGTTGTCCCGACAGCAGGGACCGCTGATGAAGGATATAAAATTTTGTGAACACATGTATGCTACGCCGTACCTACAAATTTATTAAATTAAATAAGTTAAAGCAATGATGTCCACTTGGCACACCAATATAGCCGCAGAAATGGAATATCTTATATTATTCTTGCAAAATGCCGTCGTGTTTTTCTATTTGCATATTTTTGGTGAACGTAATAAAAATTTTATATATTACGTAAATATGTTGCAATTTGCTTTGACCTTGAAGGGATCAGATGACTAGGCACTCTGAACATTGATACGCTTGGGTGTAGCAGGCTTGAAGTGTTTTGAGTTCACGATTTGGCTGCTTTTTAAAGCCTGTAGCTGCTAATGGCATTCGGTATTTTAATGACGGTTATTGCATTGGGCCCAAGAAATTCGCTCCGTGCAAGCACAATATTACGGCAACTCTAGTGCGCTATTTCAGAGTACGAACGGTGCGGTGTCCTACTTTCAATTTCGACGACTTCCATTTTGTGCGTCGTTACGACTCATAATGCCGCAAATGATTTGTGCCTCAAATGGATGCCACTGCATGCGTCTCTTTCATTATGAATGGAAGACTTTATAATCTTCTAGATGGAAAGCAAATATGGTAGCCGTTTTGGTGATCATCATTGTGTAAGGAAAAAGAGAAAAGTCCCCGTAGGGTCTTACAGTATTCACCCGTTGCGCTTCATTTTTTTTCTCTGGTCCGTCTGTCTATATGATTCATGACAGTGAGGGCCTAATAACAAGCTGCTGTGCAGGTATACTGTCGTGGCTAACTTGAAAGGCCCTCTACATGCATGTGGCTTGCTTCTTATTTCCAAAGAGATGGGTGCATTTCATCGGGCTTTGAAGAGCGGACTCACAAGAGAGGGTAGAGTAGAGAACAGTAGAGTAGTAGAGTAGAGAGGCAAATTAAGCCCTGTTAGGACGTATAAGTAACAGGCCGCGCTCACAATTTTATGCAGCACTGAATAGACTTCGCGTCTTAGGATTGCGCTGCTCGAGACAGAGGGAAAAGATAGAACGACCCTGGACATTCGAGGACATCACATGTGACTTACGTATACCACGATTGCAGTCAAAGAGCTGCATTCCATCTGCAGAAGCCAAGTCACTAGTCCTGGAACATTTGCACACGACTTACTCGAACCACCTACAAGTATACACAGATGGCTCTGTCAAAGTAGACGAAGAGCGCTGTGCAGCTGCATTCTGTATTCGCTCTCTGAGGTATACATGGTCTGGCCGTCTGGACTGTATGGCCTCGTAGACACTTGTGGAAGGCGTAGCAATAGCTTCTGCTCTGCGCAAACTAAAGACTCTGCCTTCGCAGAATGTGGTTGTCCTTACGGACTCAAAGGCCGCGTTACAACAACCATACCGTGGTCTGCCATCCATCAAGTTCCCACGCAAATCACTAGCCCTTGTGAAAGAACTCAAGAACAAAGGCTTCACGGTAAAGTTTCAGTGGATTCCCTCCCACATTGGTATTACTGACAACAAAAAAGCTGATGCGCTTGCATACGCAGCGCTCTATCATCCTCCCAAAGTCAAGGCTCCAAAGAGTAATCACGTGAAAAAATCGGACATTCGAAATCACCTTGGGTCACTTTGGGTTCCACCACATATGCCCTGCGTAACCAAGAGATTTCATCGAGAGGAAGCCTCACTTTTATATCGAATGAGGACAGGATCTGCTAGTACACCGGCCTGGTTATTTAAGACGGGACGAATCAATTTTCCGAACTGTAAGGCATGTGACGAGACAGGAGATATTCAACACTTTCTGTGGTCGTGCCAGCAATTCCAAGTTGAAAGGGACGCTGTCCTGGAGAATCTGCAAAAAAAGGACCTTCCGCATGTGTTCCTGCAACACCTTATATTTCCCGAGGGATCAGCCCGCACAGAAACTTCACGTCTCCTTATGGAATTCTTAAGAGAGGCTGGTTTGATGGACATATGGTGAAACCATTCAGCGATATTGTAAGAGATGCTCAGGCGGAGCAATTGCCGGCCTTGATCGCCAGGCTAAACCCGCCTGTTGCTACAATTCACCACCACCACCACCACCACCACCACCACCACCACCACCACCAGAACACCACAAAGCAACGCCACCGAGCGTTCATGGTCGCGTACACAGTATTATGGAGGGGGTGCATAAATCAATGCGTAGACACCATGGCGTCCTTCCGCATGGCAGCCCTGTTCCAATGCTTGCCCTAATTATTTTCCTGTGTATTCTTTTTCCTATAACTATGCCGGCGCTGTGAAACAGTAGTGGTGTCTCGTTTGAACTAATCTTTTGTTGTGCTCTGCAATGGTGTATTTGTTAGATGTAAGCGCTCCACAGTTCACTGTGGGCGAAGCAGCGTTCGATGAGACGGCCGCAGAATATAAATGCATGCATGGGTACTCATACTCCCCACAAATGGAAGACATTCGCGCATCACAGCATGGTAAAAGATTCTTCGAGGGAAAGTATACAAACTGCACGAACATGAAGTTCGGCCACTTTTCATGTTCTAAATATTTGTTTTTTTGTTAGTCATAATGGTTGCTAGCCACGACGACACGAGCGGAGTATTACTGGCTCTTTTTTGTTTTATTGCTTGTTATTTACATATTACATCAAACAGCAACCCATCATTGGAAATAACAAGAATAAGCAGTAAGTTTACAACCAGAGCTGTCAGCCCCACTGAACTGACATTACTTTGAAATTCATTGATCACTGTCAAAGGTTCAACTCTCGACAGCCACGTAGGCACAAGGTATCTCCCAAAAGTTTGCGCAGTTCGTTTAAAAGATATTTTACAAAATTTCAAGCACACAAATGTTGCCACCTTCAAACTACTCCCCATTGGACAAAATACACCTGTTCCATCTCTTCTTTCATTGCGGGAAGCACCCTTGGAAGTATTTTTCTACAAAGCGCCTGAGCATCGATGTCGCCTCCTTTTGAATTGTCACTGCATCCCCAAAATGCCATCCTCGGATCCCCAGTTGGCACTTTGGGAACAATAAAACGTCACAGGGGCCTAAATTCCGACGAGTAGAGCGGGTATTCCAGCACAGTCATGGAATTGCGTGCCCGGAAACCATTCACTATCAATGCAGAGTGCGCAGATGTATTATAGTGGTGGAGAATCTAGTGCCCCTCTTTCCACAAATGTGGTCACCCCGGCTTACACCATCTTCCGGACACTTCAGAACCTCCACGTAGAAAACTGTATTGACAGCTTGACCTTCAGGTAGAAATTCATCGCGCACAATTTCATAGCATTCAAAAAACAAGATCAACATGACTGATTTTTGCTTTGTTCTACTTTATTTTTGGCCTTGGCTCATCTTTATTTTTCTATTCTTTGCTCGTCGACTTCAGCTCAATCCGTAATTCCATCTTTAAGTCGCCGGTGATGATCCTTCGCAATTATGTATTCTTGTCATCGCAAGTTTCCAATCAATGCAACATTCTTCACGTTGCAACATTTGCTCGAGAGTCAGTAGTTCCGGCACCATCTTGGCGCAAACCTTTTCATTTTCAAATGTTCAGTAAAAAGCCCTGAACGGATGACTTTCCCAAACAACGTGCGTCTGCTATTATTCTAACTTTCATTAGGAGGTTACTGAGCACAAGAGGACGTACACGATTGTTGTTTTCGTTTTCGCACAAGGTGAAGGGGCGTCCTGATTTTGCCTCGTCGTTGGGGTCATCATGGCCTTCTCGAAAATGCTGGGCCCACTTGAACACAGTTCCCTCCTTTAGGGCACCTTTTCCATAGGCCTTTTACAACATTTGACGAGTTTCTGCATAATGCCTACCCAATTTTACAATAAATTTGATATTGAGTTTTGGTTCCGTCGGTCCGTCGATCTCAATTTCGACAAAAACTAAAAACGGGTTGCACAAGAACATCACGCATAACATTCTGCCTTGTCACAAACAGCAGTCTGCCTCGAACTAGAGGTCTACCCTGACCATTACAGTGGAGAGAGCGAAAGAGCGGCTCCACCACACTCTCGCCCACTTTATTGCTGACTGACTGCATGAAATGTTTGGACAGACCTAGTACGCACTTTTGTTTTTTTTTTTATAAATTTCTAAAAATTTCGACATGCATTTAAAAAAATAGCTTTCGTGCAGGCAGTGTATTCGGATGCCAACGAAACATCGCCATGCGGGAGCGCCATAAGCACTGAATGCCAATTAGCATGCTGAGGTCAAACGGCAATGCATCTTAGTTCTCTATAGCCAAGAATCGAATATAAGGATCTATCAAAAAATCACATGGACCGTATGGACCATGTGGATCTAACAGAAAATCTTTCTTGATTGTGTGCTGAAGCATACTCCAAAAGATACAGCCATTCGCAAGAATGTAAGAATACATAATCTATTGTTTCTGGTTTCAACCTTTTACCATTGAAAAATGCAGGAGCTTTACAAAAATCCACAATAGCATGCTCAAACGTCTGAGCTTGCAGAAATTGCAAGCACTTTCATAAAGGCCACTCTAATCTAAGAGAAATGTAGCACATTACGCCCTCATCTTTTAGACATGGCTCTCTGTTCGACGGCAAAAAGCCCGCTGCGAATTAAGATTTACGCCTTCATTTCCTGTCTTACGAAGCACATACGTTAAACTAAGTCTTTCGAGAATCGAAATGTACTACGTAGTTTATTTGTATTTACCTCGTTTCCTTTTATTTGTTTTTTTTTCTTCCACAAAACTAAATTAAATGTGCTACACCTTCTGTTTCCAGGGCTACCGCCATTCGTTGAGAATATAGTCTTGAACATTTTGTTTCATTCTGACAGGGCCGGGAACTTCTGCCATATAGGCTCCAGTAAGAAAAGCTGTCTTTACCTTCTTGATATATGTGTTAGAGTTCGGAGCGGTCTTCTATATATGTTTAAGAAACAACAAAAAATGCTCAAAATACGCAAGAGAAAGTATTGAAATAGCAGAACTAACGGCAGCGAAAGGAAGGTGAGAAGAGAGCAAGAGAGTAACAGGAAGCCTAGAACGGAAACTCTCACATCACCAATTTCCTTCCCGTACCAAACAAAGTCTGAAAATTTAGATCCATGAGAAGCTGTGTGCTGAAGTCAATTTCTTTCTGCCCCGCTTTATTTATAAAATTGATGCATAAATGCTTGGATGGCAGACTTCTCTCTTTTCTCAAATTGCCTCGCATGTTTTGTTTTGCCCGCGCAGTAAAGTTTAACATAAATTCGAAGCGTAATACATCTATTTGTTCTAAAAGAAAAGAAAAATGTTTTGTTCTCCCACTGCTGCAGACGTCTGAGAGATTTAAACGCTCTTCATCTTTTAACAACGCATTGATGAATGCTCCTTCAAAAACCCTCACTTCATATAAATATTTTATTTGAATTCGAACTTTGTGCAGACAGGTTCATGTGCGATGTGCGAAATAAAAGAGTCACGTGAACCATTATGTAATATTGAAGCATACTAGAACATTAGCACATCGTCTCTGATACAAAGTCGTCCGCCACTGTCTCGGAAACCTCTCTGCGCACGAGTTGGATTCGTGTACTAACCATATATGTTCCGTGTTTATAATTTTTGGAGACAAGCATACCGGCCCGGTAGACTGGCCCCTCGAAGTTGTTGAAACGTTACCGTCCATATTGTCCGACAAGAACAAAAATCGACCGCACATATTGCGAACCTAGCCGCATCTACCAACCGCACTTTGTATTCGTGATCCTCGGAAATGGTTATTTGCAGGCGCTCGGCGTTTTCTCGTCTTCCAAGCACAGAAAAAAGGAGGCGCCACACAGCTAACGATAACTAATAGCAGTGCGCAGCAGTGAGCAGCATCAACAGATCGTTTGGTGAGGAGGAAATTTCGGCTTCCTCAAGGCCTTCATGTTGACTGAAATACTGCGAGCGGCTGTACAAAGGCGAGATCAGTATACTTTTCCTTGCCATTGTAAAGAATGGTTGGTCGAGCATCGTGAACGCTCGTCAACTGCATACAGTTCACGAACATTCGTGATTCTGTCCAGCTATTCTGAATACGCTGGGCCGTCACTTCCCCGGATGCTCCTTTGCAGGCGCTTTGTTCGCTCGAATAATGTGTCGGAAATGAACCATTAAACTATTAGCTCAAAATAGGCTACGATCGATTTCGAATGTCCTAAAACACTGAAAAGTACATATAGCACAGTGCTTGAAGAGTGCATCTATACGGAACGTGGCAGCTGTCTCCGCTGTTGGCACCGATTTCCGACTGGTGCAAGGCGACTGCCGGTGGTCCGGTTCCTGGCAGGTTTTATTTGAGCGTCCGTCCTGCTGAAGCTGAAATTGATGAGCGGACATGGTGAGTATAGCGGAAAATTTCTAGCAAGAGAGGAACAGATCAGGGAGGCAGGGCTTCGCGTGTGTGGGCGGTTGTGTCGGGAAAAACGTATCACGCGCATTGGAGCACGCAGTGCTCCAATGCGCGCGGCTTCTGCGGATGGATAGGAACCGAACACGAAATGACCATAAGCCTGATTACTACTGAATAAGAGAGCTTCTTGTAGCCTAGAGAACCCTGTAATGAAAGCAAGCGTGATCCTCATTGGCAGGCCTATTCAACCGTCAGTAGGTCCGTGCCGGCAACGTGAACGGCTTCTATCGACGGTTTTTTCATTTCCCAAGCTTCACGCGTGTCTCCGCTTCGTGTTCCCGCCCGAACGCTTCCCCGCTGATACTTGGGAGGGTAAGAGGAAGGCTTGGTTCTCTCATGGTCTTAACTCTTCCTGGCGTAGTGGCTGATGTGCACACAGTAATGCCTCAAGAAAGCTTGGCGGAAGTAGTTCGGTCGTCTAGACGGTGTTCTGCTCCGATTCACTGTCCATCGCAATGTCTCCGTGTGCGCCTGACCTACAGAGGTACAATTCGTCCGGCTCGAGTGATTGCTTTTCTCGGTGCCCTTCACTTTTTGTACCCTTTGATATCTAGTGGAGCGAAAACGGAAAGGAGGTATTGGTTTCGTTCGTCGTTTCGTATTTTTTTTTCTGATCTGCTCCGAACCATGGTCCTTTCGCGACGGCAACGCCGCGTCGATGGCCGTGCTCACTTGACCATTTGTGACAGCTTTACGTAGACTACAACGGACGTCGTGTTTCAGATTGGGGAAAAAAAAGGGACGTTTTTCAAACTCGTCTGATGTGGCAGAAAATGTAAAAAGCAAGGCAGAGTCTATTCCCGGAGATCCAAGTCTTTCACTGAGAATCGCCTGTGCCCTAGTTTTATTTCTTTGAAGAAATATGTAATATTCAATTTTAATCAAGCACATGTGCTACTGTTCCCACCAACCCCCTTTGTTCAGCTGGCTAAGGGCAGGTATGTTCGAGAAGGATTAACTAGGTCTCTACTGGAGGGGTTGCAAGTTTCTTGCTAGCGGTTCTTCCTTTTCACTTACCGAGGAGATTGGAACGTTTGTAAAGGTAATATTGTAGAGGAAAAAGAATGGCCTTCGCATGCAGAAACACTGACGCGTGCTTGCAAGTAAAAAAAAAAAAGAATAAAAAACACAGGCTGATGCTAATACGAATGCTTTAGTGCTTTTTTTTTGTCTTCAGATAAGTTTCCAGGTTGATAATGACATAGTTGTGCGTTTCAGATGTATACTTGAATGGCCTAGCCCTAGTGACGGTGAATTTTAAAGCGGCACCGTCACGCTTATCAGCCAGAGTGTCTGTACGAGACAACGATGAGTAAGGTGAGAAAGTTTGTGCGTATAAACTAAGTTTCTTTACAACCACAAAGTACAGATGCCATGAATACTCAGAGAAAGAACAAACGACGTGAAGCACTCGCACACAACCCCCTCTTCCTATTGCATGTAATCTTTTCGAAACTTTTCAAGCGCTTCTAGAGCAGCTCCGGTTCCCCCGATTCCTTTCTTACCCGGCTTGCAAAACGTTTTAGAAAACACGGGAATCGAGTGGGTGTGGTGAATCCTTCCTTATACTTCGCCGTTGAGCGTGTGTGGTTTTGCTTCAACTCAAGTTATTGAGCGGATACGCAAAATGCAGATGGCGTCTCAGCAAAACAGTTTCCTCTTGTTTCCTTTAGCTAGGTATGTGTCTTTTCGGAGACTACATTCACGAACCAATCTGGCGTCTGTCTCTCCTCGTTTTTTTTTTTCTGGCATCCTCCTAGGCACGACGTCGCTCAAGTATTGTTCAGGTGGTACATTTGTCGTAGCCCGACATCGCATAGAAAAAGCTTTTAGTTTTTTTTTTCAAACTTTCCTAAGGCTCCATTTCCCCCTTCTTTCTTGTCATCTTATTCATTACATTTCTGGTTTTCTTCCTACGCCAGGGCCACCGCTGCAAAAGTATTTCTTCCGTTCACTGACGTCTCGATGGGGCGGTGGGATAACATGACGCCGTCTCCGGTGGCGAAAAGCCTTGTATCCGTAATAAATAGGGATCACGGCACCTGTCCCTTTGCTGTCAAGCGGCGTGTCGTCGCCTGGGACACGGGCTCGTCTCGTGCGCGATCCCGAGCCTGTTTATGCTAGAATGGCATAAATGGACGGGCACTTCGGGCGCAACGAAAACGATTGCAACTGGAACAGAAATGTCTTGCGATTTAAGGCAGACTGAGCGAAAAAAAAAGAAGACACACGAAGCTTGCGGACGGAGAAAAGAGATTTAGCTAACAGTATTCTTGTTTTTTAATTTTATGTTTTTGCAATGATTATGAATGCAGATAGTAGGTCGCTTTATTCCCAGAGAACACTGGGAGAGCGATAATGAGGAAGCATTTTCTCAGGGATTGCGCAAGTTCAGATGGTTGCGTGCGAGAGCTGTGCGCTCGGCCGTACACAGGTGATTGCGATTGAAAGCAGGATTGAAATGTCTTTACAGTACCTGGGGGGGGGGGGGGGGGGGGCATAGGGAAGGGGAGGGTGGGGGAGATGTGATAACAAACACTTAGGTTGTTTCTACGTTGTTAAGCGTTTAGCGTGTTGTGCGACAGTGCCTGTGTGCCGTCGAGCGTGAAACCAGCAGAATGGGCAGTCGGTGAATGAAGAATGAACTGTGGTGAGGCAGCCGCTCTTGTGCATTGTAAATTATTTGACGATGTGTTTTCTTCTTTTTTTCTTTTTTAGTATCGTGCTTACCCGGTCAAAAAAAAAAGAACAAAAATCTAGTCAGTCCACTTCAGTGCGCCGTACAAGAAACAACAACAAAAAAAAAAAAAAGCGCTGGGGAATTCCGTGTCTGAGTTGGTAATTTCCGGTTAAGGGCCGATTTATTTTGATGGGAAAATATTTTTGTATGCGTAAAAAAAACAGCGCTGAACCAGCTTCATGTTAAGTATATGTTGGCATATGCAAGCTTTTTTTGTATTAGCAGCTTTGTAATAGTTGGAAGGCATAGAACTGCTTGAGTTCCGCATTTTATTATTGACAGAATGTAACCCGCCACAGTGGCTCAGTGACTATATTGTTGGGCCGCTGAGCACGAGCTTGGAAGTTCGATTCCCGACCTTGACAGCCACATTCCCGTAGAAGCAGAACACACACGCACACATACACACAAAACGAAAAAAAAATGAAAAAAAAGAGGGAAAAAAGAACAGTTGTGTGCTGTTCCTTGTGTGCACGTCAAAATAACACAGGTAGTGGAAATAATACGCAGCCGTTCAATACGATGCCCCTTATAACCAACTGAGCTTTTTGGGAGGTTAACACCACCGTCCAACTTTGAGGAATGTTAAGTAATCATTTAACGAATCACTTATATATTTGAGAAGAGGTTTGATCATACGGCGTAATATTGACATGTATTTTGTAGTGCCTATGTAATGTGTGCATTCGAGGAGTGCTTCCAGAGGTCTCATCATGTACCCAGCTGGATGCGTCATCGTAACAAATGATAACTTGAAGAAGATGGGATAGATTATGGGGTTTTACGTGCCAAAACCACGATCTGATTTTGAGGCACGCCGTAGTGGGGGACTCCGGAAAATTTTGACCTCCTGGGGTTCTTTAACGTGCACCTAAATCTAAGTACACGGGTGTTTTCGCATTTCGCCCCCATCGAAATGCGGCCGCCGTGGCCGGGATTCGATCCCGCGACCTCGTGCTTAGCAGCCCAACACCATAGCCACTAAGCAACCACGGCGGGTCTTGAAGATGGAAGGGTATTTGGAATTTGTCCGCCATTCAACAACAGAAAAAAAAAAAAAAATAGCATGCATGCGGTAACCTTTACAAAATACCATATATTCAGAATTTTTGTTACAGGCCGTTGGACGAAAACACTCCAGGTCCTTTCGCGGCTTTTACAGCTTGTGAGCTGTGTCGATTAAGCTCAATCTCTAAACGCTGAGAGATCTTCAGAACAAAATGCACTGGTGGATTCAGTCCTCCAGATAGTGGCCAGTCAATATTTCTGCACTTTATAGAAATGGAAGAGGCTGTAAAGAAACAGGAAAAAGAAATAGTCACTCAAACGGCTTGAAGAGCATTCAACATTTAGCCTAACCCCTTCCCGCCCAAATCAAGCCGGAAATTAGAGCATTATTGGTAGCATGGTGGAACCGGCCCTCTCAGTAACAAAACCAATTAAAAATAAATGACAAATAATGGCAGGGTAATTTTTAGCAACCACACTAATAAACAATCATGCTGATAAACAAGAACGCGGCATGTATAAATCAGCGTTCGCTGGCCAGTGGAGAGATACCCAAATATAGTTTAGGCGTTTGATGCGTATGATGTATATCTACAAACACACGACAAAGTCCCCAGACAGTGAGAGCCACATAGCAATCACACTGTCAGGAATCTTGGGCGTACTTCTTGGAGCTCAGAAAAGCAACCTGATTCTCACACGCAATTGCGGACGATGTAGAGTCTCTATCATACTTAACCCTAACACGCCTTATTTTAAGCCCCGATCGCCTGTAGACGTTGCTGAAGGTTTCAGGTGGCGGTGGTTAGAAACTGAGCTTAATTCATCTTCCTTCCGAGATGTTAATAAATGCACGCCTCAACCTTGAATGTTTGCCACACTTTCAATGTTTGCACTTGCTAGAATTAAACTGATAGATATGTATTTCGCTTATCGAGTTATGGCTAAAGGCGACTGCAACTTTTCGTAGCAGAGTGCATGTCATTGTTATAAGAAAATTTAAAGACCTGATTTTTGAGCGCTTCCGTTCCAGTAAACATTTAACGTCAACATTTCAAACATTTAACACGTGCAGACAAAAGTTCCTGCACTACAGAAAGAGCAAAAATACTCAAATGCTTAGCGGTATCAGCTTGAGGCTTGGAGCATAAACGACATACACTGGACTGCATAATGAACATCTAACTTTTAGACTGCATGCAAAGACCACAAAGTAGTTGTATTGGTTCTCGTTTTTTTGCAGATTACAGTTGCAGAAGAAGTTTTCCGAAAGATTTCTTCCGCGGAACTGCTCCCATATGTTTCCAGGCAACGACACGCAGATCAAAAACCTTTCTCAGTAGTGTGGTATAGCCTTTCTGGTGCTCCTGGCGTATCAAAACTATGGAGGATGATTGTGCTACTTTACCACACACCATCCTGGAGCCGAAAGTGTTGAGCTTTGAGAACGACGAGCCCCATTGCATAACTAGCTCACAGTCACGAAGTGTTGCGAACGCCATGATCACAAAACTGGGATGGTATTAGAGACCATGTCTTCCCTAGCGAGTTAATCTCCCTTTTCAGTATCGGGTATGTGTATTTCCCGCCTCTTTAGTGGGCCGATCTAGGAGATAGTGCAGTCTAAAAGTATGAGCGAATCCCGAAGGTTGCGCCGTCTGGAAGTGTGGGCCGGTCCCAAATGTAGCGCAGACCAAAAATGTAGGCCGTTCCCGTGCGTATGTGCAGTCTTTTAAAATGTGGGCCGATCCGTAAGATAGTGCAGTGAAACAGTTTAAGCAGTCCGACGCTTACGTCCTTCACGCGAGGGGTGACGCGATAAAATGCCGTGTGCAGTGACTCCGCCCCCAATGTAGCTCTCAACTCGCTCAGTAAGATATTGTCTTTGATCGACTTCAACTAGAGGTTGAAATTCCAAATTTGTTTTTAAATTCTGATAGCTTCGTTTACCTTGACATGCGCCTTCCAATAGCCTCCGTTTGGCAGGGTGCCCCCTTCGAAGTGGTACGGCCTTTTCTTGCTTAGGAGTTCCTATGGCCTCTACAGAAGAATGAAATAGGGAGATTGAAGTAAACTTGACAAAACATGAAGCAGACCTAAATACAAAGCAATGACTGAACAAATTGCTACCACGAAAGCTTCTTGAAATCTTCGTACTTATACAGAGCATCGGAGAATCAAAGCATCACAGACACTTACTTTCATAAAGTGCAAGGACACGTCATTCTAACTATGTTAATCACCTCAAGCGGCTAAGGGAAACGAAGGACAGCGGATCATCATACAGCCTATAATGAGGGTGTGCTGTATGAAGCTCCGCTGTTGTTGTTATCTATGAAAATTAGCCTTCATGGTTCAGGTATTGCTTACGGACAATGAACTAAAATATAACTGGATACAAAAAGTTGTAAAAGTTGTAAAAATATTGGTTCAAAACGTGTTCAGTGGCTACAGCGCAACGTTATGTAGAAAATTGCTTCATCTACCTTCTGTCTATAAAATGAAGCCTAGGCTTTTTCGTTTCATGCGAGTGAACCCGCCATATATAGATGATGAGATCACATGTGAAACAGCTCAACGCTTTAAGTGCTGTTGGTGCCAATGGTAAATGTAAGTTTTAAGCTAATAAATTAATTACATTATTATTAAGCTGTGCAAACGTCATCATATGAGCAAACAGGAATAACAAGTTTTGGTAGCTGTGCTGCAGCAGTGTAAACATCACAGCGGGTGAGGAGCACATGAGCAGGCAATCCAAAGTAGTCTATGTTTACGTAAGCGTTCAGCGGGCCTGGCTCGTCTCGACCTAGAAAGCGAACTCATCCTAGTTTTTCTCTTGCTTCTAGTCTTCTAGATCATATGTCCTCGCATGACGTGCTGTTGGAAGTCCCGCGTTACCTGAACCATGCTACATAAATAAAAACAGAGAAAGTTCAACATGCCAGGAAATGCAGCCTCTCCCTCTTTACCTACGGGTTGTTGGCGTTGCTGCACCTGACGTGTCGTGTCACCTCACTTCAGGGCTTGAAAGTTATTCTGGACGTGTTCGATTGTCGCAAAGCTCTGTCATACATTTTGGAAGTTTGTGCACGAAGGCTATAGAGAGTTAAATTTGCCTTGATGCTTCGTGACAGCGTGCGACGCGGTAACGAAAGTATGTAGTATGCGGTTGTCAGACTGATGCAGAAATGCTGCAGCTGATCGGCAAAACGCTCTAAAACTGGTGATGTATTCAATAAACTTTAGATCTCTTTCCACTCGCTGTAAGCTTACGGTGACATATTTCGTCTACGGCAGTGGTGCACCGACGGGGGGGGGGGGGGGGGGGGGGAGTCGGTTGTTTGTAAACCCCCCCCCCCCCCCCCCCCCCCTGAGGCCCAGTTGGACCCCCCACTCGTCCAGCACCACCAGTCCAACGTGTACCTTCAGCGCTCTGTTCACATTGTTATTACAATTCAGGAGGTGGCTAGAGGTCGACTTTTCCTGATTAACAAAAACGCTCTATCACTGTCTTGTATTTATTCATGCACTCTTAAATTATGTTGAGTAAAACGCTGTAGAAATAACATCGTCATCAACCTTGGTGTCCTTATTATAATTATTAGGCATTTTATTTGCTGTTGGATTCCTCCGGCTAAAGCAAGGAAATTGCATATTATGCAAAGTGCTTGATTCCCCCCCCCCCCCCCCCCCCCCCCCCCCCCCCCTGGCAGAAATCCTGGGTGCGCTACTGGTCTATGGCTTATGTTCACTCGCTGTCGTCAAGAAAATGTGAGGTCTCTGAGAAACGTCGTCTTATCGCGGGGATCCTAATTTAATTACATATATGCATTCTGTGTGCATATATTTTTGTTTCCTAGTTATACCTGCGTGAGGGGAACTCAGGACAAGTGTGAAACCTTTGTAGTCAAATTAACGTCACAACAAGCAGTTCAAAGTATGAGGACTTACCCTAAAATCCGTGTCAGCTTCCTCCACTTCTGAGTGGGTCGGCAAAGGCCAAAGATAAGCTCATCCATGTTGGAAGTAGCCAGCTAATTTCTGGCTTTCCTGAAATGGCAGAGAGCAACTTAAAGAAATTAACATATTAGGACGTACAGGCCGTTTCAATTAGATGATGTCGGGGCCGCTTTCTTTCACCAGTAAAACTAAACATTCACGATAGTATGACCAAACACATGAACCGCATAAATCTGCATAGTGCGAAATACTCGCACGGAAGCGGTCACTTTACACGTGCGCACAATTTAGTGACAGTTCATAGGTAAATGAGGAAACATCCCAGCTATCAGTCAAGAATTTTTATGATATTTGCAACAAGGGAGCGAAGCAAATGCTTTAAATGCTGACTTCTTAAGGATGACAATTATATCTCTTAAACTGCTGCGACTTAGCAAGTGTGCAGTTACTCTGAACTGCTTTCTCTGACAATCACATTCAAAGACACGCAACTGACCTCTCACCTGCAATGGAGCTCTCCTCAGTGAAGGATAAGCTTGCCTGGTGTGTGACATTGAGAAGTATAGCGGCATCGTCGATGCCCTTGGGATTTCTAGCAACGAAGAGTATTTCTCCGCCGTCGTCGGGGTGAACCGACCTAATCTGTAGAGACGTGGTTCTACAAAAGGGTGTATCCGCACTCTGAAAAAAATAAAATAAAAGTAAAACAAAAACGAAAGTTGCAGAATGCGTGCAAGGGCAAAAATTAACAATATCATGGCTAAACCACAAGGTAAGAGAACGACAATTTTCTCGCCCGTAGACTATTTTTCTAACAATGTTAAAGAGCCTTCAATGAGAAAGAGAGCTGAAATTACCGTGATGGCATTTTTCCTCATTTTTATTTAAAAAACAGATATAGACCGGTCGCATTGCGCAAAGTTTGGCTGATCAGCTCATTTAATAATTATCTCCTCGTCTAGAGTGCTAGGCTCATGAGCCTAGAATTTCCTCTGCAGTGCATCATCCAGTGACGTTGCTTTTGTGTGCAACTGCTCAGTTTCAAGGAGCTCGTCGGGGGTGTTCCGTGATACACGCTTTGTCTCAGGCGATTTTTTTTCTATTTTTTTATTCGCTTGGGTTGCTACGTGGCATAAGCTCAGTATGAAATTGAATATAAGCGTGCAGGCCCGCTTCATACAGATACTGTGACAGTGACTTATAGAATGTGTTGTGCATAATCGCTCGTTTAAAGTCTTCAGCTCCATCCCTGTTCAATTTCAGACTTCCAAGGATACTTTCACGAATTGTCTTAGTCCCAGGGTACGTCCAAGGTAGATGCGATTAACCGCGATTAACCTGCAACTTTACAGTTAAGAGGCTATGCTTTATTCTGCTGAGCGTAACGAAGGCTGCTCCAGAAAAATGTTGAACGTAGCGCACGTGTCTTTTATCATACGAATGATGCCATACCTGGCCGGTGGTTATCTGTGGCCGAATTTTGCATTATGTGTTACAGGTAGCGCTCCGCTTACCCCACCGCGCCTTACCCGTACACGGGGCCAACCGGTATTTCCAGCGCCTGCGCCTCTGGTCGCAGCCGCTTGTATGGTAATAAGGTGGTACCATATTACCATGCCGTTTTTAACACTGCCTTAAGTGCACTATGTTCGATATCGGCCTACGAAAACGGGTTAGAATAGTCGCAAGCAAATATGGGTTAGTTCCCAAAGAAAGATCAACCCTTAAAAAGACAAAAGGCCACATTTTTATTACCGAACAGCCGGGTGAACAAAACTTGTCTAAATCAGTCCTCTGGAGCTGCACGCGGTGAATGTCCTCTCTTCTACCTGGGTCAATATGAATGTGCTTCACGAAGTTAAACAACCACGCTGGATGCCTTCTATACCTCAAGCAATCACATTCCATCCATCGGTTCGGGCAAGAGAAACGACTTCCTGTTTATGGGGTTCTAACCGTTTTACGCCGTATCTGGAGTTTCCAGATTAAATTGAACCAACTGTAGTTCTTCAACCTTCAACCAATGCATGGAACACAAGCGTGTTTGCATTCCGCCTCCATTGAAACACTGCGACCACGTGCTCAGCAGCGTAAGAAAAGAAAGCTCTGTGAGGTGCACAGAAAGCGCATTCTGCGCAAAAATCTTTCAGTATATTTCAGAAGCGCTTATTATTATGAAACCCTTTTCGCTAAAGCACACTACTGAGTCCATAGTTAACTTTAGTATCGAGGGATACAGAAAGAAAAATTATTTGGAACAAGCGAACCGGGGTTAATCTGAGGCATTAACTCACCTCTGCTCCCTTTCACTGCAGTTGCCTCCTGATTAATCTAACAGCCACTGATTAAGCATTCTTCGCATATTTCGTACCACAACTTCCTTTCCATGTGGAAATTAGGTTCCTCGGAACGTCGAGAAGTATTTTGCTGGATCAAAAGCACTTTTTCTAAGACGTGTCCGATAGTTAATTCTACTCAATACGGTAATAATAATAATTAAAACATACTAAAGATATGAATTCATCTTCGTTTTTTAGCGCTTTGTGCGGAATTTTGTACGTATTGCATCAGGAGCTCAGCGTAAGTTGTGAATCTCGCTAACACCACAGTTCTACTGCGACAGAAACCTCATGAGCCCGTGTAAATCGCGAACGCTATGTAGAACGGAAACAGACGGCCACTGCAGCGTTCAGAAAGAGCTTTGTTCAAACGTTGTTCAGGCCTTCGGTATATTCACAAAGGCGCACATTTGCACTTTCGCTTTAATGCTACGAAGATACTGCCCCCACTTCCTCACAGAATGACTCACACTGTAGTTGTTGGCGACGTAATGGGCGTGGGACGCGTCTCCCGGGTTCAGAAGCACGCGCCTCACAATCCAGTAAGCTCGTGTCGGAGGTGGATTGGCACATACCAGCACAGAGATCCTGACAGGCCTGCCCACGATTGCCGTCAGGGTTTTATTTAACGCTCTGACGTCGGGTCGGCCTGCATGAAAAGTGACAGATATAATTGGCGGCGCAGTGAAACACGCTGATAATTGACAACGTGGCTTGAAGTGACTACAGCTTTGCCGATTCCAATAATGTGCCCGAAACACGCGCAGCTTGCTTAAATCCTCGTTTAAATGAGGAAATGTCACACTCGTTCGAATGAGGAAATGTCTTTAACGATGAAAATTCCGACGAAATGTATAGTTCATAAATTTGGTTCGCTGAAAACAATTGCTTTATGTGATCACAATTTATTCTATTGTATTTCGAACATTTCGGGGTGTCCTGAGAACACACATACCTGTGGAATCCAAAATGATAACGCTCATTTACGTGACCGCTTCCTTAAACGTTTTACCAGTCGGTATTCCATGATCAAATTTCTTAGAGCGGAAACAATGAACGAGACGGAGGGGAAACCACATACACAAGCGCCAACGTTTGCCTAAAGCATTATTGACAGTTATTTTTATGACAAGTATATTTTCGTTTTCTAGCTTCAGCTAACCTGAATGAGAATGTGGACCACATTCAGGAGCACTGTCACGCGTGCGCGCATTGTCCTCTGTAGCTTTCACTTCATTGCCACAAGCAGTTGTTAGCCGAAAATGCAGTTGAGCATAGCAAAATGCTAGACAGTATCATTTCGTATTATGTACGCATTAGGCCTATCACCTACTTGCATGCGAATGAAGAACTAACCTGATATGGTAAGCAGGATGTTCCTGGTGCGGGCCCGTTCCTCCTTCCATCCAAGGTGATTTGTGGCCGTGCACTGGTAGCTACCGGCGTCCGAGTACAGTACAGGGTCCAGCAGGAGGGAGCTCTCAGAGGTCATGCTTTCTAGACGGCCAGAACGCACACGCGTCCAGCAATAGGAAGGGGGCGGCTTTCCGTCCGCCTTGCAGTCCAGTTTCACTGGTTCACCGAAGTCAGCCGACACCTGCGAAGGTGGCTGCTCCACAATCTCAGGCCCGTCTGCGTCAACATTCCCAGAAGTAACGTTAGAACAAGGTGTACAAACTGATCGGCACCGCTCCGACACGCCGCCTCACACATTTACGTAGAAGGGGACATCGACGTGTTGCAAGATGTAAATTCGCGCTCTCTATCAGCCTTTCTCGTTACACTCTCCAACCCACACCAGTTTCTTGAGAAATCCATCGTGCTCACTGAATTTGTAGATAACACTCGTTTTTCTCTTTTCCATCCTCGGTTTCATAGCTTCTTTCACGAATCGGTCTGGCGTATGCAAGAAAGGATTTTTCCAACTTGGCGACTGGGAAACTGCCTTCGGTTTGTTTTTGTCTGTCTCGAGAACCATATTGCTTAGCGCAAGGGCTGCGACCTTAGCACTCGTATTGCACCTATATACAGATAGTGCTGCTTGCTGAAACTGTATCTTCCAGGTTAAAGTCGCGTGTTTCAAGAGCGAATGTGGTGGCTATTACTTTATATACATCGCCTTTCTTTGTTTGTCGTAGGCATGACAGGACGATGATAATTAAGGCATTGCTTAATTTGCGCCACAAATGTAGCTGAAATGCACAGAATTTCCTACAATATTGTAAGAAACTCTATGCTGCAAAGCACGTACCATGGCTGCCACTTCTTGGCTGCCACTTCATCCAGGAAAAAGAAGAAAAAATAACAGTTGCATAATGCCTGCCTAATGAGAGAAAAAAAGTTTGTTTCTTCTAGCCACGCGCTGACGTCAAAAATTAGGCACACGCTACGAGTCAATGCTTTTTAGGGCCCCATTTTCGGTCTTCATTTTTGTTTACTAGTGGCAGGACGCGCGCTCGCAACGTCTGGGACAGAGTCAAAGCAAAGTAGTTTGAAGTAAAGAGGAAAAGGGGAACGCGTGTCAAGAGTACGCAACATGTGCTGTCGTTGTCTTCTAAGCGACAATGCAACATCTGGTTCACGACCCACAAAACACGCGCCCTCTAGAATATAAAGGCAAAGAAGGGCGTCACCTTCATTCTGGATTCACTTTTTGAATTGCTAAAATGGCTGCTTCCAAGAAGGAGCGGTGGAGGCGGGCTTTTCTTTCTCTCTGTTACAGATGAGCTGTTAACTTCTCCCCTGCTTCTCAAAAAAGCTTTTTTTGAAGCGAAGTGGTCACTGTAATAACA
Organism: Dermacentor silvarum; assembly: GCF_013339745.2. Lineage (NCBI taxonomy): Eukaryota > Metazoa > Arthropoda > Arachnida > Ixodida > Ixodidae > Dermacentor > Dermacentor silvarum. Next base: position 140,216,936 of record NC_051159.1, on the reverse strand, counting down.
ATATCGCTGCTTAGCGAGCTACGTTAGCGGGAGAAAGAGGACCAAACCGGAGTGACAGCAGTTGACTGGCTAATTAAAATTTCGTCACAGCGTGCCACTTGTTTTCTTTCCTAGGAAACTTCGTCGATTAAAAAAAAGCAGCTCGTCGGGAAGAAGGCCGACATCTTCGTAAATTCCTTTGTTAGTCGAGAGAGTGTTTTTAGCGCTTTCCTTAATTTTCAAGCATCTCGGAAGTTTAGACAGCGTGAACAGCAGGTGTTAGCGTTTCCGGACTAAGCAGCACACATTGTTTGTGTCTAGAGGTGGCAGCCTTGGGGAAGCGAGAGGCACAAACCTAATGAACAAGCTACGAAAATGCCTGATAAAGCGCAAAAATCCACAAAAAAAAGCTCAAATGCGGGAAAAGAGCGCTCCTGAAATTGTTTTACACCAAGAGGTTTGGAAGTCTTGTACTGTACCCGGCATGGCATTCTACATTTTTCTCGCCAGAAATATTTCATCTGTACTCCTTTCTTGAACGCCGGCAGCACTTTACTATGGTGTTGTCAAGAGTGTCAGAGATAACGAGCAATCTAAACTTTTGTATGTGATCAACAAGATTACTGATTATGAAAAGCCAGCAGATCCCACTCCCTGTGGGAATCGTTGTTATGCGAAGCAGTGTGCGGGCAGCCTATCAAGTTAACCAAACGACCATGAGAGCACCAAGAAGTAAGCGGCTTTTTCATGACCTACATGACACGCATGTCATGATATTCACGTCATGAGTCCTTAGGAGTCCCTTTAGCAATGCTCAGGAGACCTTGAGGTGAAAACCTAAGCCGTGCTCATGACTATGACTTCAACCATTGACCTTTAGCCTTTTTCTTCACATCCGAACCCATTTCAGTGGTTCTTGAGTGTTAATCTCTTTTTGTTCAGTCATTGTCATTTTTTGCTGAGTCATGCTCATGACTATGACTTCTACCATTATCTTTTAGTGTTTCCTTCACTTAATACCCACGTCAGCACCCATTTGAGTGGCTTCTGAGTGTTAATTTTTTTTGCTCAGTCATTGTCATTTTTGCTGAGTTATGCTCATGACTATGACTTCTAGCATCATCCTTTAGTGTTTCTTTCATTAGTACCTGTGTCAGAACCCATTGGAGTGGTTTTTTGCTGGGTCATTGTAATTTTAGGCGGTGGTTTTATAACCTACATGACACGCATGTCATCACATTCATGTCATGACCTATTATTTATGTTCATCATGCACGATTGCCATACTATGCCAATTTTGGTATCTACCATGTTAACGAAACGACCATGAGAGCACCAAGACGTAGGCAGTTGTTTCATGACCTACATGACACACATGACATGATATTCATCATTTGTGTTCTCCATACACTCTTGTCAAAGTATGGAAATTTTGGTAAATACCAAGTTAACGATACGACCATGAGAGCACCAAGACGTAGGCGGCTAGATAGATAGATACTGTCAAAGTGGCAAATTTTCGCCAAGAAATCCTTCGCATTAAAAAAAATTGTGTCCGTTATGTCAATCTTATATGTGCTCAAGAAAGTAACTGCTCATCCGAACAGGATAATATTCACATACTTGGTCGAAAAATTGGTGTAATTATTGTAAACGTTAAGTCTCACCACACAAGGAACGTTCAAGTTAGCCATGACAGGTTACGCTCTACGGAGTACGAACTCAACAGTGCATTAAGGCGCTGCCAAACTGAAGCATTCTAACGGATGGCTTGGCGGGCTAGTTGGTAAAGCATCTTAAAGGAGTAAAAGCGCACGCAGATGGGGACAGAGTGAAGAACTGCGCATTCTTTCGGTGCAGGACTACTGAGCTCGGACAAAGTAATACATATATAGATTCGAGTTTAGTATACCAATCTTAGAAAACATCGACGTTAAACATTACTTGTGCTCTAGTTACTGCAGCAGCTGACATTGGTTCAAAGGCATTTCTCTGGGCCCTGCTGCATGAGACGGAGACTGATTCGTGTCAGACAGAAAAAACATAATTCGCAAAGTGAGCGAATTCGACTCGACGCAAACGTCGGACATTACATCAATTAGTTTGTAGGCCAATATTTTCTGCTCAATCAACTCTCTCGCAGTCAACTCTCTCAAGCCATGAGCAGAGCACGCGGATATGTCCCTCATCATCTTCATCATCATCGCCTTTTTATGCCCATTGAAGGACGAAGGCCTCTCCCAGAGATCTTCAGTCACTCCTGCCTGTTTGACGTGTTAATCTTCATTTAACTAAGACACATGGGGTTTTCCTTGATAACAAGAAATCCGAAGTGTGTTTCTGCTATTTGTTCCTCAAACTGCTCCCCGAACAATGTCTTGCAAACGGTCATATCTGCCTCACGCCTAAGTGCAGAGCTAGGGGGCTTTGAATACAAGCACGCACATTGCGCTCAGTGCACTCACATCGCACGTTGAGGTAGTATCCGAAGGAGGCGAATGTCCCGAGACGATGGACGGCAGCGCAGCGATACCAGCCGGCATGATGGCGCTCGATGGCGGAGAAATTGAGGTATCCGTCGGGGCTCTGAGGTACCGGAGGTTGCCCGTCGTCCTTGAGCCATCGCGGCGCGCTTTGCGGGTTGGCGTCCACCGCGCAGTGCAGGGACACCGGCATCTTTTCCAGGATCGGGGAACCGAAACCCGGCTCACGGGAGATCGAGAAAGACGGCACGTCTTCGGAAAAGAGAGAAAGAACGTCCTGCTCGCTCAGCTGTGGGGACGTGTCATCATCGGAGACCCCGATACGCGTACATGGACATAACACCACGATACGTGCATGTGGATCTAACATCACGATAGGTGGCTTAGCTTAGCCCACGTGACTCCCGTTGCCCCACTCACAAGTTTTGAAGCCTAATGCTATTGCGTGATCGAGAGCCGGGCCTCTATGGAGGGCTTGATTCTGTGATCGTCTCCCTTATAATTCTTTTCCGTAGTCACACGCATTTGGACATTTTTAACGCTGAACAGTTATTCCCTCATTTGATTGGGGTTAGGGTGTCTTTTTGTGCTAATGAGGTGAATTTGACGCTCAAGTGTATTGCAGTAATCGGACTGAGTTGTACTAAGCTGGACAGCAGAACCCCAGAAAGTAACTTTAATTAGCCATTACCAAAGTCACCAGCAAGCAGAGACAAACGATGTATTTTTAGCGTTGGTGCGATGTTATGAACTATGGCCTCAGGGGGGGTCTCGTCAGTTCTCAAACGAGTAGAAATAAAAGAGGGGATGTATATGGGGCCCTCGCTTGCCTGCACAAGAAACACGTACAAATTTGGCGTTTCGAATTAACCACGGAAAGTGGAGACTTTGGATCGTGTCTGTCATTTTGTATTTCCGTCCTTGGCCCATTCATGCATTAAGTTGCCACCCTGTATCAGCTCACTAAAACATACATTTTGTCAAAATTGATTTCTTGTGCCTGAATCTAAGTGGTACTACAAATCGTATGTGTGACAGCGGTGACATCAGTTACACTGGATATTTTTAGGGAAGATGTAGGCTGGAGGACCATACTTAAGCGCGACGTTAAAAAAAAGAGAGTTCAAATGCATGCACACTGTCTGTGCTTTGAGGCTTTGGTGCACGAACCGAAGACATTCTACACAATACAACGTCTGGAGAAAGGCACAGTTTGAGAATAACCTCTGAAGAGTGCTAATGATTGCCCATTGCTATCTATGACAGAAATTATCCAGAGACACAATCAGGAAGCATTAGTTTAAGTTAAGACTACTATATATATTGAAGGATTTTCTTTTTATTCTTTGATAATAAATAAACTGTAGCAAAAGTGCAAGCATCATACCACCTACAGTAATCTCGCTAGCGCCAAGAAAGGGAATAAACACGGTCTTATAGTCCATGTAGCCCAACTAGTGGCTATCCTTGATACATTTTAATCAATAAGCTGCACTAGTTTTGCGGCTGCGTTCGGCTGACAGCTGTTTATATTCTCTCCGCGTTTAAGAAAACCGACAAGGCAAGACGATAGCAGTGGCTACTCACAGAGGACATCAAGCAAGGCGGCAACGGCCGTGGACGTGGGCCACGACACGTGGTACACGTGGCAGGAAAGCTGCAGGCCGTGCAGGTCCCGCGTTGCGTTGAGGCTGAGCACACTGCGCGTGGTGTACGAGTCCTCCTGGGGAGAGAACTCCACGAACAACTGACTGGCTCCGGTCATGTTTGTCTCTCCCAGCATCCAGTGCATGTTTCGGACGGCGGGCACGGCACGACGCGCGACGCATCCCACTTCCACCTCCTCGCGCTCCTGGACGGTGACGCGGGAGCCTTCTTGCAGCCGCTCGCCACTCAGTGTCAGGAACGGCTCTTCTGGAGCACCTGCGCCGAGTGATTACCTGATTGAGTTATTTGGTTCCCTATAGCGATTTTATTTGTAAAGGAATATTTGCATGGCATGACTAGCTGACGGAATGATTTGGTTGCTGATATATAGCCTCGTTTAATGGAATAGCTTCTCGGCTTCCTTTTGAATGCAGATTCATAAACGTATGCCTAACGCGTCGACAGAAAAATTAGCAGCGGAGAGAATTTGTGCACCTTCTACAAACATTATTTATGTGCCTTTCCTTTTCTTTCAGCGTAAATAAGGAATGAAATGCAGTATTGAAGTCACTGGGTCTCTGCTACACTCGACGCCCTTGTGAGGCGTTTACTGTTCCGCCAGTGGCAAAGACAAGCAGACCGGCACGAAATATTACACATTTCATCCAGAGTAATTGGTCAACGAAATTTTCTGAATATGGTATGACTTTTTTTTAACTGTGTCAAAGAACGCGAGAGACAGAGAGAGAGACTTTATTTGAAAGGCAGAGAGGTCGGCCTGAGTGAGCATGCTCTGGCCTGCTACTCTGCTCCGGGTAAGAAGGAACCGGGACAAAAAAGAGTGATGGAAAGTCATGATGAGGACAGGAAGAAGGGGTGCATATACACTCTAGCACAGTGGTTTGCTTAATGCCTTGTGTCTAGTCCGGTAGTCTTCAAGTAGTTCAGGGCAGCTCTTGTTGCTATTGATGCTAATGTACAGTCACACATGGCGGACAAAATAGTACTTTCGGACAATGTTTGTCTTCCACTGCCTGCTAGCGTCGAAGCCAGTATATTCCGCTGTGATGCGTAGAGAGGGTAGTCGCAAAACAGATGCTGGATAGTCTTCAACACTTGGCAGCGTTCACAGTTCGGGCTGTTCATACGGCCAATTAGATGTGCATAGCGCCGAGTGAAGGCGACGCCCAGGCGAATCCGGTGTAGCACGCTTGCTTGGAATCGCTTGAATTAAATTCAAAGGACGCATTCCTTTATTTGCTCATTTGTTGGTTCTCCACTACATCCAGCCTATTTAACACCTTGCTCGTAAACCTGGCCAATATCGCGAAGTAGTAAACGTACTGCAAACGAGACATCGAACATAAGTGTCTTTAATGGATAATGAAATCGATAATCCTACAGCGCAGTGTCAGGGCTGTAGGACAAACTTATAAAAATATATTCCGCCGTTCTGCTAACTGGATCATCAAGGGGATTGTGGAACAAGCCGATTCAATAGCGGCACAATTTTCTGGCTGCCGAACCTCGCAAAATGCACTGAAGTGAACGGAAGCCAATATTACTTCTGTATGGTGTGACGGTAACTCCAACATAGCCACGGCGCATGTTTCAAAGCGTCTGCTGTGGAAGACACCAGATGGTGTCTTGTCGAAACTGGAAGGCTCCGTCCCTCACACTTTGGAGGGCCCTATGCTCATAGCATTTACGTTGTATATTCCTACAGCCGTCTTCCGCTTATCGTTCGACCCAATGGAAAGAGCGATACATCGCTGCAGTGTCATACTGGATCCTTGCTTGTGTTCTCCAATTCAGAATACAGCCGAGGGTGCGAGTAAAGAATGAAGTCGGCTAAAAGGAAGAAAACAACAACAACAACAGATATTTAGAATGGCTGAAAACTGAGCAAGTTGGTAGCGATTCATGTTACTGGAATGCAGGCCTGCAAACACAGACACGAGTAGGAACGAAAAGGACAGCGACATTTGGTTTGTTCTTGTCGTTCCTACTGCGTTTCAGGCCTCTCACGAGGACAAAATGAAAAGCCCGCTTTAGGCTGTGACTGGCACTGATTCTGTGTAAGTAGTAGCTCAGCGCAAGTATACCTCTGTTATGGTTGCTGTAACGGGCGTCATATTTAAATTAGAATAGGTTAATGCTTCCGGCATCCAGCGCTGTGTGCGCCTGGCTTTGCATCAAGTAATCCCAATAATTTGGCCGATCTTCCCACGCGCTAGAGAACGCATCATATAGTTGTGACAGCTGCCGCCCCAAAAATATTACATCGTAGAACTCGCACTGCATACTCCAGGCGCATCGCAGAGATCGACATCCGCAATGCTGGCAGCTTGACGCAGCAGCGAAGTGGCGGTCTTGGCTCTGACAAAAAGACAGCTGTCACTGTTGCTCTCGCAAAACAACATGGAATGCGCTTCTAGATTTCTCCTTTCAAATGAGTGCCTGGAACATCAAGGGTTTCTTGCGAAGAGCAATGAAAGGCTTCTTCCAAATGAGATGAGCGGTAAACTTTTTTTTTTTACGTTTTTTGTTTTACGAACAATAACAACTTTCGCAGCTCGATGTCTCTGCACATGCACCAGTCATGAAAAAGTACATGGAAAGAGATAACAAAGGACAGCACCGTCAGCCACGCTGGAATCTGAGCCGCACTGCGCACTTGCGCCATTCAATTACCGACAGAGTAAACACACTCTCGTCTTTCTTCCGTCCAAGGTCTGCCAAATATACTCCTTATTATCTTTATCCAATTAAGTCGATGTGCCATCCCGTCTCCATTGCCTGAATGTCTAGGAGATGACGTAAAAGGCTCCCCGTGACTTTAGTTGTGCACTGGAGCCGTCACCAATGAGTACAGGAAATACGAAGTACAAACAAGCACGCGAGAGAGCGGTGACACCGAGAAGTCGAAGTGCCCACTCTCAGTTCCAATGCGCGCGTCCCGGGGGATGTGGAAACTTCCTGGCCTTCATCATTTATCGGACGGTGAATATCCGATGTTATCTTCTTGCGTAATGACTCGACTTGTGAGCCTTCTGCATTTCCTCTTTCCTTACAGGGTGGAGACTTACGGAGTATCGAGAGTGCCTTGGCGAATTAGGAATGCTTGTTCACTTGTTCGAAGGGTTTACTTCGCACCTTAATCGCCATCCAGAGTAGAGCAAAGTTTCCCGGATTCCCTGAATTCCACGCCTGAATTCACTTGCACCAAAAAAAAAATTGTTTTTCAGGAAGTTTGGTAAAGTTTGCTGGCTATTTCGCTGATGCCTTCGCTGATATTATCTGATAAAATAACATCACCACAGCATCTTAGGAAACTTGAAGAACGCTCTCGCAGACACGTCCAATTAATTTACACTTGAGTCTCTGTCTAACGTTGTGGGACGGCGTTAGGCATAGCAACACAACCGCAAGCACTATTTACGTAGAGATGCACATTCCAAGAAAAGTTTGCACAATTTGGAGCCTATCTCGGACCGAAAAAATAATCGCTGTCTATCTACGAGCGTTTCATTTAATTTACTTTGCATGCTCGGTACTTTCAAGTCACGAATGGCATGCACATATCAGCTTGACAGTATTTTTTTTTCGTTGCAACTAAGGCTTGCTGTGGGCATAAAGTAGGGCGTGTATTACACGTATGCCGCGAGCCCAGTGTTGTGTATGAAATCAATCAGTTGTCTTTACAGAAAAGTTGCGAACGCAGTGTGTGAAAAATTTAAACTACATTCTGGGGTTTTCAAGTCCCAGAAGCACGATCTGTTTTTATGAGGCAAGCCATAGTGGGGGGCTCCGGATTAATTTTGTCCACGAGTTCTTTAACGTGCACTCAATGCACTGCACACGAGAGTTTTTGCATTTCGCTCCCATCGGAATGCGGTCACCGGTACCGGGATCAAACCCACGACATCGAGCTCAGGAGCGCGACGCCATAGGCGCTGGGCTGAGCGCTGGTTGTTAAAAAAATGTAACTTCACCCAAGATATAAAGTGAGAACAAAGTAAGACCCAAAGCATGTAGAATTTTTAAAGTGCGTAGGTAGAGACGGCTTTCACTGGAGCTGTTTGTTCTCGATAATATCGGAGAATTAGGTGACAGTCTGTCTAATGCCTAAATGGCTTAACGAGTTATGAATAAAGCGCAAAACGCTCCTGCAAATGCTTCGATACAGAGCAGTTTCGACAGCCGCCACAAGCCGTCACATGCTTCAATGGATACGCTCGCATCAGGTGTCTAGAGTATCGATTATCCGGTATCAGAGTATTCAGTATCCATTCTACGCGTAGGCAACTGTATGCTCTTCGTCTGGTCGGTGCACAATCGCTCAGTTGCTACGTGTTTCTTACCGGTGACCACCAGCTTGAGCACCTTCGTGACCCTCCTGACGGAGTCGTCGTCGGCAAACTCTCGGCACTCCCACAGGCCATCATCGGCTCGCGTCACCTGCGTGATGGTGAGCGCAGCAGTGCCGTCTCGCGAGATGTTCCACTGGCGACGGCTGCCGGCAGCTCCCGAACCCAGATCGAGAACCACTGGGTGGCCATTACGCATCCACTGTACGCTTCCACCTGGAGTCTCGAGGAAGCACGGGATGCTAAGGCTCTCGCCAGGGTTCACCACCTGCAGCAACCGTGAGGTGAAAAGAGTGCAAGTAGAGCATCAATGTATTTCCGTATCCATGCGCGATCATATTTACTATTTCGCTAGTGCATAGTGCAGATGCCATGATTAGAAGTACAAAGGAGATGGTATTGATCACAGAGGAACTGCGAGTTGACAACGTCATAAAAGAAATTTAGAGCCAAAAGACATCTAGTTTCCCGTACGGGAGCCGAAAAGTGTTTGTTCTTACTTTTAAAGTCGTGGTGTTTATGCAGTCAGCAGTCGGCTGCATTGGTTTTACAAAACTGTGCCATTTCCTTACTGCTATCAGAGTGATAGGGGAGGACAAGCATGAGTTGGTCACATTGAATGTCTAACTTCATCGATGATTGCTCAAAGCTATGGGTGTGAGTAAATTAAACTTTTTAATGTTTTTGTGTGGTCCAAAATTAAGTAAGTTACGCAAGCACATGATTTATCAATGTTACAGCAAGTAACTTCTTGTTTAGAAACACTGCGTACAAGTATAGCGCACTGCGTCAATATCGTATTCTCTCTGGGCAATCTTCATATTCCCCTTTTCTCGTCCACCAGCTTAGAGTAGCCAACAGTCTTCTTCTCTCCCGTGTAACCCCTTCTTTCCTTCTTCTCACCGTGTAGTACCCTTTCGCCATGCCCTAGTGCAGGGTACACACCTGCACTCAGCCTGGTTAACTTCTCTGCCTTTCCTTTATCACTTCCTTCTCTATCTCTTACAGAAAAGTGAAATGTGCTCATTTTTATTCTTTCGTCACGTTTATTATTTATAATACAAGCTGAGGCATAAACTATTTAAAACAGGTTTACGCACATTCAATTTCGATCATTAACCCCTAGAAGAATGTGCTTGCTGTGTGACCGCACACTATCGCATAACTGAGCAATGAAAAGCATGCATTAGACGCTCTTTCATATGACTAATACTATGTCTTGAATGGAATTCAAAACGGGGTCTGAATGTAAGACTCCCAACAATCAGACAACGTGTCACGTTGACGCTGGGAATGTGTGCCTGGCAGTCTTTACAAGCTTTAGTACATACAAAACCCGGCTGCAGACACGACTACTGTGCGATTGCACACTGAGAAGCACAGCTCTTCTCAGCAGGCGTACATGGAATATGCTAATTTTCGATCAAGTTTAAAGTCTTTAGTCACTTTGGTTATACGGCAATAAAACTGCGGAGGAACTATTACTGCGCCTGTAACCTTTAATTGCAAAACTATTCATGAGGAATATCAGGGTTCACCTTCTTATGCGATAATCCCCGCGCAACTGTAAGCTGCAGATTTCCTGAATAATACAACGTGTTCTTCCATTTCATAACAAGTTATCTTAGTGACATTAACGGTTTATATATTCCGGACTCCAAGGGCATGAGAAGGATTTTTCGTGAAGAGAATACGGCAGGGTGCGAACGTATCTTGTCGCACATTTTGTGGGCGAACATCCCAAAACTGGTGCTAAAATCAGGACTAACAGCAAACTGACGTGTTTTGAGCACTCAGCTGCTTTAATAGTCTTAACCTGTTGTCTTTCGTTAATTTGTAAGCCAACTAATCGAACGTTCTGATTGCATAACACATGAGAAATCTCCTACAGCTTTCACAACTAAAACAGGAATATGCAGAGTTGTCAATATTTGTCACAGCATACTTCAAATATAGAGCAGCTGAAAAAAAACCTCCGTTTGTATTTCGTCAGAAATCTACCAAAATCTTAAATATATTCAATTTTTATGGCATATTTTTTTCTCTTTGTTCTTCGTTTCATTCTTTTCTTTTCTATTATGCTATGAAATCTTGAAATATTTGTAGACACACGCCAGACATTGTCAAGCACACGCGCTGTTCCCATTCGTTACAATATGATTTTCATCCATTTTAAATTACAAATGTCTGATTGCACAGTTTATGTTTATTCGCTTCCTTCTTGAGGCCTAAATGCACGTACCTTTTCTGGCGGCTCCACGTTGTTTGCAGCCGATCCTCCTGAACCGGGTGCGGCTGCTATCGCTACCGAGAGGACGGTGCAGATTACAGCGGTCAGCAGGGCTTGTGTAGCTCCTAGTGCTGATGCTGAGAGCCAGAACCAAAACAATCACGTTACTAAAAAACTGGAGGCCTAACACAGGGTGATATAATGCCTCGGTAAGACTCGCATCACAACCAGAAATCAGACGAAGAAATTAAGCTTATGCCCTACGGGTAGGTGCTTTCAAGTTTCAAAGAAATGCTCAACCATGCATGAGGCTTAATTTTGCTGCCCTGGCAATGGTTAACAGAATAGCCAGAGTATGCACGCTGTGGGGCACGGCTGGCCGAAAACATGGTGCTTCGAAAGGTCTCCGCCGTGTCTCTGCCACGCTTTCTGCCTTCGCCTCTGCCGCTTATATCAGTGTTCCCTCTATTGTGGTGTCTCCGGCAAATTCGCGTGTGCCTCTCAGTTCCTGGGATTGCTAAGAAATCAGACCTGTCACCCTTAGCCCTGAAGCAGTTGTCCCTGCTTTGCCTACACGAGTCTTATCTTGACCGAATACATATTTACACGGACGGTTCCACTAATTCCAACAGTTCAACCGGAGCAGTGGTGGTTCCATCGGACGCTGTCTCTTTGCAATTTAAGTACTTTCACAACACCACGTCGACAGCAGCAGAACTGGCGGCTCTTCAACGTGCAATCCATTACGTGCTCCAGCAACCACCAAATCGCTGGGCCATTTTCTGCGATTCGAAAGCAGCCCTACAAACTCTGCAGTTTGCCCTACGTCACGGGTTACACGAACAGCTAGTGTACGAAATAAGACAAGCTCATCACCATGCGATTGAGAAAGGACACGACATCGTATTTCAGTGGTTGCCGAGCCACTGCGGAATTGTTGGCAACGACAGCGCCGATGAAGCTGCTCGCTCGGCTCATCAAAAACATCAGCGAGTGCCTATACCACTCTCAAGAACGGACGCTGCGCGACAACATCAATCACTTGCTCGCCACATCACACTTCAAAGATGGAATTCACCAGGTTTCAGCAACTCACGCTTGCATTCTCTCGACCCTAAATTGCGACTTCGCCTGCCACCTGGACTCTCCCGTGGTGAAGCAACTTTACTGTGTCGCGTGTGGTTGGGCGTCGCATTTACAAATTCCTATTCATTCCTACTAGGAATGACTAACAGTGCGGCATGCAATTTGTGCGGCTGCGATGAAACGCTAGAGCACCTTCTGTGTCATTGCCCAGCTTTTGACGCTCAACGACGGATTCTTCAAACTCAACTCAGCATGTTAGATAGCAGAGTGCTGTCAGAGGAAAAGATTCTGGGACCATGGCTTACGCATTCCTGCATGCGAAAGGCCACAAAAGCTCTTCTTCAGTTCTTGAAGGAGACTGGACTATATGAGCGCTTGTGATAGTGGACCTTCCTCTGCGACTGACTGTGTGAATAACTGACTCTTTATGTTTTTTTTTCGTATTCTCGTTCCTTATCTATTCTTCCCCTTTCCCTCTCCCCAAGCGTAGGGTAGCCAACTGGGCACGTCCTTGGTTAACCTCCCTACCTTTCCCTTCTCGTTTCTCTCTCTCTCTCTATGGCCAGCTTGACTGCCCTGCTTCATGCATTTATCTATTTGCGTTTTGATTTACGTCCTGCATGTAACTGATTTTATTTTATTTATTTATTTTATTTACAGATATTGCTGTCTCGATACACGAGACATAGCAGGAGTGGATACACCAGACACTATATCAAAACAATATACAATGAAAACGTAATTAGAAAATGTGGTTAGACAATTCATTCAAAAACTCTTCATTAGGTTTTTCCGCAAGGAACCAGCTAGGGTGTTCCAAATTTAACAACGCTTGTAAAAAAAGAATACTTTAAAAAATTTACAAAAGACTGGAAAGGAACAATATTAAGTGGGTGGGAACGACGCGTCGCACGTCCAGTGGAATGACTAAAGGAAATCGGTGCTTCAATGCAACTTTGGCCGTGTACAATCTTATGTAGCAAAGTGATACGTTCAAGTGTGCGTCGATGAGCCAAGGGTTCTATCGATAATGCGCATGCGTGAGATGAGGGAGAAAAGTTGCGGTCATATCGGCGATAAATGAACCGTATTGCTTTGTTTTGTATGGCTTCAAGGTTACTAATGTCACGTGCAGTGTAGGGTGCCCATACCACTGAGGCGTACTCTAGTAATGGTCTGACGAGGGATTTATAAGCTGTTAATTTGCAGTCCTTAGTAGAGCACTTGAGGGTTCGCTTTAAATATCCCAGTTTCAATATGAAGGTGCCATTTTAGGTTTTGATTGAAGGTAACTCCAAGATATTTGAAGGTATTGACAGAATTTAGGTAGGGCCCATTGCAACTATACCTGAAATTTAATGGCTGCTTTTTATTAGTGAAAGTCATTTGTACAGTTTTTTGTAATTATTTCTCATTTGCCACACGTTGCTCCAACCACAAAAGGACGAAAATACATTGTTAAGAACCTCTTGATCTTCTCTGTTAGTTACTCTGGTATAGAGCACGCAGTCAGCGTACAATCGCAGTTTCACTGGTGTGTCCCTAATGACCTGTGTGATATCATTAATTTAAATAATGAACAACAGGGGCCCAAGGCCCAAGCCCTGCGGTACCCCAGAAGTGACTGTGGCCGACGATGACTGCGCGTGATTAAAAGTAATCACGCGCAGTGGCAGTGACTATCTACTTCGTAGCTAGACACGCTGTAGCAGGTAAGAATCTTTTCATCATGAGTGCAGCCCAGGCATGCTCGCGATCGTTGCCTTACAACAAGCAATCTTTGCTGACCGCCGAGGTGGCAATAAAGATTACCTTTGAGCAAGTTGTTTGGTCTTAGCCCTATGAAAATGGCGCTCGTGTTGGAAAACCGTAAGGAACCGAGAAGTACGTGCGTTGTCAAAATTTAGGATTTTACTGGGCCTATTCCTGACGCTAGCATCGAGCCCCGTGGCACATCATTTATGGCATCCCAGTACCATAACCCGTGGAGAAGAAAACGTACTCTTGTGTACACTTTCATATATTTTCATATAATTGGAGGAGGAGGAAACAACTTTATTAACACGAAAGTGTTTTATGCCGGGGTCCACCGAGACTTCACTGACGTATTTCCGTCACGGAAATACGTCATAGAACATAATACAAAGAAAGAAACCAGAAGAAAAAGTTCCACAAACATGCAAAATTTGGAAATCGAACCCACGACCTCTCGGTCCGCGACGATAGATCGCCTAGCGTTTAACCCATTGCGCCACAAACGCATTTGCAGAGAGCTACACAGACGCGCCTTATATATCTAACACTCCTCCGTGTACCCGCGCTCTTGCTCGGGGCGGTGCCGCCGCCTACGAGCAGAAAAGAGAAGTACTGCATTAGACAGTTTTAGCAGAGCGTTCACGGCCCGCTCCGCTCAGACCGTCGTGTCCTAACGATTCGCGCAGAGCCGCTCAGCGGAACGCAAGCGGGAATGCTAATGCGCGTGCGCACAACGCTTATATCGGCAGCGGAACGAAGAACGCTGCCCACGGTCCGCTACGAAGCTATTTGAGCGGAGCGTTAGGCTGCGTCTACTGGTTGATTTGTCGTTTTACAGCCACGCTGAGCGCGCTTGGCTGGCGTCTCTGGGAGACGCGCTTGTCAAACAAGCCAAATCAACGCAGTTCCTGCAGCCAACGGTGTGCGTGAAATGTTAGCGGAGCGGAGCGTAAGCAACGCTCTGCTAAAACTGTCTATTATGACACTAACGCGCACCGACAGTGAACGCTTCGGTGGTCTCAGCACTACGACGCCTCGATGCCAGCATTCGAAGGGACGCTGGCATCAAGAAGCACTACCAACGCCACCTAGGTGGCGTTCACCGTACTCAGCACAGCGGAGCGTGGCCTCCGCAATTAGCTCTGAAGATGTTTCTGAAGTTGATCGCGGAGGCTGCAATTACGACGCGCTGTACGCGCTGATTTGACTCGGTGACGATTCAGTTACGTGCTTTGTCTTGCGCGTTGTATTAGTGTGTCAGTTACGTGCTTCGTCTTTCGCGTTGTGCTAGCGTGTGCAGCGTAGTGCAGCTTCCATATGCACGACGGTTGCTCATGGTCATCGACGTTGGTAGTCGTGATGGAGGAGACGTGCCACCAGGCGTCAGCGTGGGTGCATCAACGCCTAAGGGCGCTTTAGCCACAAAACACCAATAGACATTATATATCAATGTGCAGTAAACATTACACTACTTCTGTGAAGACACGTTTCACTTTCGTGTTCTATACCGATTCCTATATGAGAGGGATCAACCCATTTTTATGTTAATTTGGCTAAGTGAGTGGTGGCTACCAGGAGAAGCAATAGCAGATGTACTTCATAGCCGGGAGTCTGCTTCGTTAACATACAAATGGTATCTTAGCGCTTGATATGGGAAGGTCGTGGTACTAATTTAACAGAGGTCGGCAGGAAATAATGTGGGCCAGAAGTAAAAAAAAAAAAAAGTTGTCGCAGTTTCACCTGAAAGGCGAAGCATCAATTGCGATAGCAAATTTGTGGAAAGCTATACGGAGTAATGATAGTAGCTTTATCAGCTGTATAAACTTCGACATGCAGCAGCACCGGCAACACGCAGAACTGTTGTCGACGCCGTCGGCGTTTTGCCCGCGTTCGCACAAAATGCGTGCGGCGTTGGTGACTGTTGCCGGAGCCTCTGATATAAATAGGCACTTCGTGCCGCAGCTAAACGTAATCTCCCTTCCCTCCTCCTGCCCCCCCCCCCCTCCCCAAGGCCTTTCGCACGTCAGAAGAAGGCGCGTTTGCTCTACATATATGGTGATTGTAAAGGAGGAAAGAGACGCCTACTTCTGCAGCCTACAGCACGGCGCAGAACGCGCGTTTGTTCTCCGCCGTGCGTTCACTCCCCGTGAAAGCGCGCGTCCCTCGCGCCCTTTCACTCGCACATACAGCGTTCGGCGCGCGGCGACGATTTCATCTCCATTGACGTCATACGGAACCTCACGGCGACGGCGACGACGACGGCGACGGCGACGCCGACGGCAGAAATCTGCTTTGGAGTGTCCATATAATTGCTATCGCAATAAAAAAAAACATGGCTTGAGGACAGGACAAATTAGCGAGCTCTACGTTAACCTTCCTAAAGCGAAAAACAAGCGCTTAATAACAGTAAGCGAGAACTCTGAAAAGCGAGATCTCTGGAATTTTTCTTCTTCCTCATAAAAATAGGGTCTATAGTGAAGATCACTCAGCTGTACTGCCATCCCAAATTTATGCGTTCTCTGACTTCCCTGCTCACGAAGACAGCGCTCTCACAGCGCAGACAGCCGCTCTTTCTCGGAGCACGCCAAAGTGTATCAATGCATGCGCCTATTTAAGCGAGTGTTCTGGATTCAGTCGGCGTTTCAGGATGCCGTCGAGATAGGACCTTATAATGTTTTTCCGAGTCGACCAGTGCACTAACCGCCATGCGATACGGACAAAACGCCGAAGGTGGTTAGAAAACGAAGGGACAGTATTTGTTGTCGCACTATCCTCCGAAGTCGATTGCATGACAACGAGGTTGCCACGAATATTATGTACTTTGAAAAGGAAGCGAACACATGCGTGTGCATGCAGAAAGAATGGTTATCGTGCGACTCCGGCTTGTTTTTGCTTCGTCTACGGCCTAGCCAGGTGCACGTCTGATCCATACCTGCAAAGGTGAAGCGGATCAATATTCCGCCTTCCTGTGCCGGACACACCATCATCACGCAGCGGCTGCAGTATGCGGCATCACGAGGTCTCATCGCATAAGCGTGTCGCACTGGATAAGCGCGCGGGCACGCGATCGAAAGTCACGCTTGAAGTGTCGTCAGTGCAGCACAAACAAAGGATGAAGCGGGCGATGGAGGAAACGTGGCTGGTGATATGACCCTAACGACGGGATTTGCATATCTCTGCCGCGCGCTGCGCCGACTTGTATTGACGCGAAGCTTCAGCTATTCTCTTTATCTCCAGCGTTGGGTCAGGAAGCGTGTTTTCGCAGCTGCAGGTAATGACAGGTCGTGTCGCATAACTGCATGCAATGCCCTTTGTCGTGTATTTGTTTTTGCGACTATCTTAGAATAGCAGAGTCTTAACCCTGCGATGCCCAAACAATATTCCACATGAAGGTAAATTTGAACCACTTGAACAACTTTTCTTTCGGCCATTGGCAAAAAATTTCTCCAAATAGGAACAATAATATGTTACTCGAGTTAGAACTTATTTAGTACAGTGATTAATTATTTGTAATTGATTTACTGAACTATGCAGAAGTGAAAACTCTCCAGCACGTGAAAACGCGCTACTATAGGCTATGCGTTAAGTTTCCGGCGCTTGAATCGCGACCTGCAGGTGTCAAAACAGTTTAGCATATACGATAGACTGGGCATTATGGTGTTATAAAGTAAAGCATAACTTCCAATTTTCATCTCAGTGAGTAAGCAACAACAACGTGCGCTGATTAACGTACTTCAGATCCTCTCTCCTGCAGGTTTACTTAGTTTCTCGTAGCTCTGACATTGTCCGCATTTTCTCGCGTTTAATATGTTTTCTTTCATTGGGAAAACGGTAACTCGCCCAGATGAGACCATCAAACAACACTCCCGATATGATTAGGTTCGATAAAACCTTTTCGCCACAAGGGGGCTGCTCATTTTTGTCAGCCTAACTCTGCATGTTTCGGCGCAGACTTTTTCTAGACATAAGACACCACACCCGATTGAATCTGCTTTTCTCATTCAGCGCTAAGAGAAACAGACAAAATTCCGTCGTCGTCATACTGCATTTGTCGGTTGATCGATATCATTCCTTCTTTGTCATTTCATCGTGAGTGCGTTGGCGTCACACAATCGTCGTCATGCTTCCATGCTCATGGTTCACCTTAGCAAGCGACTGTCAGAGCAACGTTGGACGATATTGCAGTATGTGGAATGTAGCCGAAGGCAGCTAAAGTCTCAGAATTACCACTACACGTGTTAAATAAACGTGACGTCAGGAATAAGGCCTATCGCTAAATTGCTCGAATGCTGTTTGCATGACCGTCAACAGTCATCATGCGATGAATTCTGCTGTAATTTATTAGGTTGACACCGACTATAGCGCAGTGCGTGACAGCTATCGGCCTAGTAGTGTGCTCGGAGACATTGGCGAAGGCGGACACGAATTGAAAAAAAAAAGAAAGAAAAAAGAAAACTGAGAGGGTGTGAGATGAAAACGAGCACCGCAGCGTTTGGCGAATGGAAACTGAAATTGAAATGGCTCCGTAATTGCGCCCCTATGCAAAAATATCACAATTCTTCTCAAAATGTGATGTTTGTCGATAAAGCAAGAGCGCAGTGTACCTATGCGTCCGAAAAAATGTCTTCTTCTTTCTGGGGTTTTGCGTGCCGAAACTAATTGTGATTATGAGGCACGCTGTAGTGGAGGGCTCTGGATTAATTTTGACCACCTGGGGTTCTTTAACGTGCACTGTCCGAAGAAATAGCGAGACCCGTGGAGGAAGGCGAGTGCTGCCGCTTAACATTTTTTCGAGAGTTAGACAGTGTTTCACTTGAGGCGACGACGGGGAGGAGAAATGGGAACGGAGAGTAAATTCGGGCGAAAGAGGAACACAGGGAATGGGAAGCAAGATCGCGCTTTGAACCAGCGACGACAACAACGGCAAAACCTTTGGCGAAGCACGGGATCGCTCAGCTGGCTGTCTGCTTCCGAAAGAACTCTTCACCCAACTAACTGCTGGACAGCTATAATTAGCGACCTTGGGACAGTACGCGAAGGGTAATTCTTTCTGACAATGTACGCGCACCTACCGATAGAGCGAGCATAGATCGAATGCCCACCAAAGCAAACTTGAAGTGCGACTGGCGCTGATAACAAATGACCCTGGTGGCGAAATTAGCGCAATAGTTCCCTTCTGCTCAAAGGAATGCCAGAGAGCGTTAAGTAAAAGCGCTGAGAAAGAGAGAGAAATGAAGAGCGAAAGGCAGGGAGGTTAACCAAGGACGAAGCACCAAAGCAGCTTTTGTGTCAATAGGTCCCGTAAACTACCGACTTTCGGCTGCTTTTTGGGACAGCAAGATGCAGCTTATAAAGCGTAACCGATGACTACGGTGATGAATGTAGACGCGAGGTTCACTTCTGTCGCGGTATAAACGATGAATCCTGGAGCAACAGATAGCATGCAAGACGATTTATTTTTCCGGTGGCTGGTCACAACACGTGATTGTGGTTGTTATTGCAACATTTTTACATGATGCTGCAACTTAACATTGATCTTGGCAGAAAAACATGGCCCGTGGCAAACAGCAATATTGCTGAGCATCTGAAGATGCCACGCGCGTCAATCCGAAGACTTCGTTTACGTAAGCATATTAATAATCATTTAGATGATATGACCACTGCTATATTAGGAACTCGGCTATCAAAGTTGGACCGCTTGTTGGAGAATGGTTGCTGCAGCAGAGCGGCCCACAAAATCGGCACAAGGGCGCACCAAAACTCAAATTGGCCGCCACCGGTATGTTTGTAATCGCAAAGCACGTAGGATAAACAGCGTAATTGTTTACGTGTTGTAATCACTGCGATGCAACCGAAGCATGAAGCACTCGCTGTTGTTGAAGATTACGCACGTGCGCATCGCGGAAAGCTCAGCCCAGGGGAAATGGTGCGGAAGCTAAGGTAACTAGATAATGAGTTCTCTCGAATATATTGAGGTAGAACAACACTTGCGGCTAGAGTAGCCTGGACCAAACAAACGCAACTGCAGCGCATCGCCGGTTAATAGGGCGTTGGAATTAGGCTTTTGCCTTCTGATCTCTAGCTGGCAAAACACCATTTGCGCTCGTTACTGGTGCCCCAGAAATTACATCTTAGTGTGGGCACGATCCTTGCTACTGTGGCGGGCTTTACTATGTGTCCGGGATTCCGGCCTCAATTAGGCACAGAATGCTGAGGGGCTTAGAACATGCTTGGTGTGTTTTTCCACAGAATATTCGATAATAGCTCTGTGTGCTCCCTGTTGCGCTGGCATGTTGTTTTACATGGCGGTAACGTGTTCTTGTTACTCATGATTAAGACATAATTGTCAGAGTAAACATCCGATTTAAGTATCAAAACGGCCATCCTTGTATACGCCGAAACTAACTTAATGTTCATTTATGTCGCAGTTCCAGAACGAGTGGAAAATGGTAAGAGGCAAAAAAAAAAATGTCTCATATAACGGAACTTTTAAAAGACGAAGACAGTCTTTAGTAGTGCGCGCCTCTTCTCACCGCATTCATGTAAAATTGCGTTCGACTGCATGAGAGTTGCAGTTATCCATTCAAAAGCAAATCTTTACTGCGAAGCTGTAATTGCGACTACATACATTCGCTGGAGAGCCTCTGCTCTAAACATCCGCTCCGACAGTAGTCGACAATTCATTCAAAACCATTCACGCTACCGAAGTCAAGTTTAACGACAATGTTGAGTATGTCATGGGGGATATGGGGGTAAAGTTCACTGCGTGCGATTATTAGGCGCGCTTAGGAAAAATCCTGGGGCCATCTTAATTGCGGCTTAGAACTATACTATATAGGGTATTCGACATCGCTTAATTTCATAACAATCGGGCATTTCAGCTTTAAAGTCGGCAATCATGAAATTGATAAGAAACGGGATGACGGAGTTTCTCAAATACAATCTTCTTGCGGCGAGGGACAAAATTAACTAAGTGTGTGCTAATTAGAGTTCTGTGTTCTTGCAGCTCATTTTGTTCGCTATACAGCGCTTCCATTGGCTAACTACAAGGCGTGTCAAGACGGACGTTTTAATTTAAAAATGTATACAGGGAAGAAAAGCTGTAAATATATATTTAAACGGGCCGTTTAAAGTATATTTCTAATACCACAAGCGTTAATAATGAGCAATACTTCATTGAACGGTACAGCAGCCAGCGCAATTAACATTTGTGGCATGTCATGGCATGCAGTGGCAGTGAACAGAGTGCACAAGGGTTGCAACAAATTTTCTCAGAAGCAGGAAACGCCTATTTGCCTAGGGAACCCTGCGAGCCTATAACAACAAGCAAGCAATATTTCTGCGAACCTGTGAAATTTCTCAGATATGTCTGATCCGGCACTAGTAAGCATCAAGTAGGCCTAGCCCAGCCAACTTTCCTCAGATGTCACGGCAACAACGTGTTCTCCCGATATTTACATCATGTAGGCTATGTTTCTCAGTGGAATCTCAGTTACGGTGGTTAGATACGTTATGCCTCATCATCTGTTCCACGTGCTTGGAGCAGATTTTGTTGAGAGAGCCAAAGAACACGCCTATTGACTCTCACCGCACTATTTCTACTGTACACAGCACTGCAGAGTCAAGTACCCACAACAATACAATTAGCGCTAAGGTAACGCACAACGAGAACATCTGACAAAAGTCCGCAACAACACGTGCAGAAACCTTTCGCCCAAAACAGATGAATTCTCGGAAGACAGCTGAGGTGTCGAGAAGAAAGAGCACAGTATGAGGTGGCTGTCCAGCCCTGCCTTTACGTCCCTCGTGGCCAGACGGAGGGAAGTAACAGATGTCAATTAGAGGCCTCTATGTCTTGCCCGCCGCAGGAAAGATCGGTGGAAGCGGAGCTCCACTCACTTTTTCGAAAGAGAAACAGGTGTCTTCCCCAGCTTTCCCGTTCTAGCCTAGCTTTGTTGTAGTGCGCGAGCGAGAGTGTGTCCAGACAGGAGAAATTCCGTCTTGAAGGCACTCTCGGACAATGCGACCGCGCTGTCGGATTCTGCTGATGCTTTTGCTGCTACTACCAGTTCTTACTGCCTATATCACGGGCACGCTAAGACACTGCCTCCCGTGAGAGCTCTATCCATCAGGAAAGTGAAAGGGCTTCCTGTCAAGCATTACTCCCATGCCGCACTCTAGTGTGCGGCAAGGAGGCAGTGCTTGACAGTAGGAGTGTGGCTTCGACTAGGTATGGCACTTAGAACTCTTTCTTTCCGGCAATAGTCGACACCGTCTCCCAATGGTGCAATATTAGTGCTCGACAGAAATAACAATGGACGTCTCGTATCACAGCATGTTCTGGCGTTATTGGTTTCCCGTTTTGTCGGTATTCTTGATATCATTTTGCGTCCTTTTACACCACAATGAATATATCTTATACACTTCTTACGTGCTTCATCTTAGAAGTATGATATAGCGGCAAAGATTGTTTAAACGTTTCTGTAATATTAGCTTATCAATAAACAACTTATCATTCTCGATTTCGCCCCCCTCCCCCCTTCCCTCATCCCCATAGGAAAAACTTTAAGAAAAAAAAAAAGACGTGAGAAAGACATACGAAGATTATTCCTTTCAGATTTCTGAATCATGTTACTCGTCATAAATTTTTAACTACACTGATAAGACAAAAAAATAGGTTCTGCGTGTTATAGCCTTTGACAGCGTTATATCAAGGGATCGTAGGTGTTGTCTCCGCTTGGGCTTATTGATAGACGGTTTCTTGTAATATTAGCTGGAAAAATGCAGCTGTCGTTCTGTCATTGCACGGCGACTAGCCGATGTCCAGAAAGCAGGAAACCTAATACAACTGTCGAAAAGTACACAAACAAATACAAAGACTGGTTTACTGTGACACGCTATTGTAAAACTTCGTGCACAGTATTGTGGAACGTGTGAAAGCACGAACGAAGGCGTTCATTAATCAGTCTTGAAAGACTAGGATACACTTTAATACTAGACGCAACAACGGAAGAAGTAACGTAAATGCGCAATACAGCTGTTAAGCCCATGTTCTGAGGACGTCTCTGGCAATGGTTGTCGAACAAAGTAGGCTACTTACTTCGACTAAAGGCCACTCGTTTTCGTGTCTGCGCGTTTGTTCCTTGACAATACGGCTACTTCTTGCTTCCACGTACGACTCTCGAGTTTGCACTTCACCAATCCGCTTAGCTTTCGCAACATTACACTGTGGTAAGTTGAGATGCTCGGAAAGCTTTCATCGACGGAACGGTTTGTTTTCGCGGAAGAACAGAACTTGAACCAACTGCGCGCATTCCATTGCAGCAACTCTCTTTGATAGCTAAGCCATGGTTACAATAGAGGCGGGCTGCTGTTCTTGAACTTGCATTTGATATATGCTGCCCGGAATAGAAGAAAACACTAACACGCACACGAATGAAGAAACGAAATAGACGGACGAGCCTAGTTCCATTTCCTCGATTTGTTGGGTATATAAATGACTTACAAGGTAACTTAATTAAGCTAAATGACACGTATAGCTTATGATGACTGTAACTTCATATAGAAGGGAGGGGCGAGGGGTGGGAATAAGATCACATACGTTATCTTTTGAGATAAACTGTATAACTAAAGCTAAATGTGACAGTTGGCTATGTAATGATGAAACAAGTCGTTTTATAGATTAGCTGCAGTTTGTTCTTGAGGAACCGGAAGAAATTTAACACGAGATGTGAATTTGAACGAAGTTAACAATGTTAAAGGGGCTGCCGAGAACGTAATTGGGCTTGCATACGGAGCTAGCTTACTCGAGCTTTAAACGGACAGCATTCTCGTATTTAAAAGAAAAGACTTGTGCCTCATTTCTCACATCATACTTCGTACAAAGAAAACTAGAAAATCATTTCCATACCCAACCGATATCTGGTTACACTCTAACCTGATATCCTCATTGCAACATCTAATGCAAGCGATAAGGTACCTGATAGGTAACTGAGAGCGGTTCCTAATGATCACCGCGGCAAAGTATCCACATTTTTTGATGCGAATGAAAAAGTACGCTGCATTCAGTATTGTTGTAAAAGCAAACACATCAACTATATTTAAAACTCACTTTTCATGTCCTCCCAATCAAACTTGTAGGCGTTCAAGTTATTACTGCCAACGTAGCAGGATAGCAGCAGGCTTCACACATTTCCTGAAACAAACGGATAGAAATTGTTTTAGTCGTCCATATCAAAAAGGAGGAGGGAAATTAGCGCGAACACTTGACGGTCATCGCATTTCTTTCTCTCTTTCTCCCTTCTTTATATTCTCATTTTTCCTTCTCCAGCGTAGGGTAGCCAAGCGGACCATTGACTGGTAGGATCCCTGTCTTTTCTTTTATTTCTCCTTCTCATTGTTATGAACGAAAATAGTATTTGCGTGACACTTCTCAGTGAATCTATATAGTCTGCAATATTATGGGGCACCCATTATAAATCTTCTTCTATCGGCATGATGAGTTGACAAACAATGGTTATTTCAAAGCAAGAAACCTGGTATTTTGTACGCTATGTAGCCTTCAACGCAATATCATTAATTCCATATCTGCTTCTGCAAGTTGAAGACGGAGGTTATATGTCGTTGCGTGTAGCTATATTGTCATCCCATTTCTTCGCAATTCCTTCTTTCTTGAGATAGAAGAAGAGAACCAAAGTAAAGGCAGGCAGGTTAATCAGGAAAAAGTGCGGTTTTCTGTCCTGCACAGGGGGGTAAAGGAAAAAGGAATTACTTGCAAGTTTAACAGACGCTAACCTTAAGAAGGCAAAGGGCAACACTGACACAGGACAAAAACTTGTCCTGCGTCTGCCTTCGTTTGCCCCGTTTTAAAGTGTGCGCTTCTTAAACCTGCAAGTATGAACTAACTAGCTCGGTGTATTTTTTTCTGTACTCTTCACTTTTCACACAACGAGAACCTAGACTATAGCAGGATAAGCGAAGGGCAGCATAATATCGATGCAGCATAAATGGAAATGTATACGAAACCCGGGATACGGTTTGCTGTTCCGAATGCGTTACTAAACGGAACTGCTGTCACCTTGCGTACTTAGCTTTCTTT
Source organism: Dermacentor silvarum (assembly GCF_013339745.2). Taxonomy (NCBI): domain Eukaryota; kingdom Metazoa; phylum Arthropoda; class Arachnida; order Ixodida; family Ixodidae; genus Dermacentor; species Dermacentor silvarum. The sequence continues at coordinate 140,192,288 of NC_051159.1, read as the reverse complement.
CGACTCAGATTTGTTGATAGCCTGTCAGAAGGCTTGAGCCACCATGTGTCTTGTAATGTAGAATCCTCCAGTCCACTTTTCTTGCTCATATAGACGTTACAGTAGTATTTCTAAGCGACAATAAAAACCGAGCCTTTCTTTCTTTTAATTTTGAAGTGCCATACATTCATGCGCTAGCAATTATGCCTATCGTGTCAGTAATTATACAGCCGCTCAGATTTTAGCATTCTTTAGAGAAAATGAAGCCTGCAGGAACGTTGCTTTCGTTAAGCTTTCAATGATTCTTACATTTATGTGGCCCATGCCATGACAACGTCATTGTAGAATAAAAATGTTGAGACAGCTAGGTTTGGCTCTTCAACTACTCGTAAAAGAAAGAGGAGAAATTTTCCTCGACGATTGTTTTCGTAAGCGGATAGTGCTTTTATTAATTGGTGAGGCCCGAAGCGAACGCCGATATAGTTGCTCCCAACTGATTGTCGACTTTTTTTGCCGCGGCAACTGTCACAAAGCAAGCGCGTTCAGGCTGGTGAAAGCCAAAAGAAAGTGCACAAGTTCCCAACTCATGTTTGGTGCTCGACGCCACAGTGTTAGAGAGAAGTAAACGTCTTACTTCCGCTCCTGTCCTCAAGGCTTCGGAAACACCGTGCATTTGCCGCAAGAGTCAATTTCCCGCGTACAATAAGCTAGCGCGTTTTCTTTTTCATCTCTCTTCTTTCCTGCCCAAGAGACTTGGAGCCCACGGGGGGTTGACAAGCGAGAATAAAGGCGAACCCACAATGCACTCCAAGGAGCATAGCGAAGACAAGACTGGAAAGGAACGAGACGTCAGCGTCAGGCGTATCGCCGAAGTAGACGTCAAGCCTGAGGACTTCTGCAGAGCCACACACGTAGTGTCACCGCCAGCGCGTGGAATACAAAGAAGAAACTCACAGCGCGGCTCGCAGTGAAGCATCGGCAACATTGGACGAAGGATGTTGCACCACACTAACACGAAAACTCCGTCGTCACTATGCACATCGTATTTATTTATTTATTTATTTATTTATTTATTTATTTATTTATTTATTTATTTATATGCTTCTTTATTAATTTATATGTTTGTTTGTTTTTGTTCTTACATTGAAGCTGTTAGTGTGACTATAATGAATTAAATGGTCCAAAACATTACATGCATTTTGTCATGGTGTCTTGAATGTGACTGCCCTGACATTTCGTGCACGTTTGAAAACGCCCGTCTCCTGATACGCCGACACCTCCTAAAGCAGCACACAGACCGGCGTGTTGCAGACGGATCGTTCCCTCCCCGTGTTCGTGGTCGAGGCTTGCCCCGTCGTGCTAGAGCACTGTTATACAAGTTAAGGGTTGGGTCTGTGTTGGTGCGCGAACGCCTATACTGACAAGGACGTGTGCACAGCCCGTCGTGTACGTTTTGTGGCTCCTGTGAGACACTTGAACATCTCGTTTTAGAGTGTCCCGCATTCGTTGCGCAGCGCGCATTACTAATTAAGGAGTATAGACTTATGAGGCTGCTATGTGCGACCCTTGACGATTGCCTTTTTCCAAGGTGAGACGAGACCAGGCCCATCGAGCCCTGCTAAGTTTTTTGAAGGACACTGACTTGACCTCCCGTTTATAGACATTATTTGTGTTTTTGTTTTGTTCTGTCTGTGTCTCCGTCATTTCTTTATTTCCTCTTTTCTTTTCTCATATTTTCATTTCCTCTATTCCTTCCTCCTATAGGAGTAGGCAGGCGTTGTGCCCCTCTCGGTGGCAGTTGTCAGCTTGCTCCCTCCTTAATCCCTTTGTGTCCTTGTGTGTATATGTGTACAAATAATAATAATAATAATAATAATAATAATAATAATAATAATAATAATAATAATAATAATAATAATAATAATAATAATAATAATAATAATAATAATAATAATGAGAAAATCCACCGAGATAGAGAGAGGGAATGATCATGATGTCAGCAGCCTACAGAGCGATTTGAACACAATTCATGCTTCGCGCACATATTGGAGCATGTCTTTAAATAGCGCTAGATACCAAGTCGTATCATTTATCCGTAAAGGTCTCCCGGTGAGAAGGGTTCATAACTTACACGAATTTCCTCTTGGGCGGATTCAACATTACAAGTATATAGGGGTCTACGTTTCAAAATTTCACATAGAATAAACATATGGTAACCGTGGTATTTCAATATTTAATATCAAACCCCAGTCATCTAGAATGCTTAACCTCATATGACGTATTTTCATGAGGCCTCCAAAAATGTGAAAGTGATGCTTCACAATACAAATGTTCGCCCAATAAGTAAGTATGCTTGCGCTTCTTGCGCATCTAAATCTAAATTCATGAGCGTTTTTGCATTTCACCTGCAACAAAATGCGACCACCTCGGCCGGGATTGAACCGGCGACCTCGAACTTAGCAGCACTACGCCATAGGTACTGGGCTACCGCGGCGGGTAGCACGTGATCAGCTCCATGACATTGCACAATGTAACTCATGGCCAGAAATTTGTAAATAAATAGAGCTTCAGTGCAGGCAAAGTAGTCAATAGATGTACGCATCGTTCTAAAGTTAAAGTACTCCAGGGAATAAAAGAGCAATAAAAGCAAATGAAACAACGTACCCATTCGCTTTGATCTTTTCTATCTTTTTTTCTTTCTGTCTTTTTTTTTCGTAGCAGCCTTCCATTTCTTATTATTGCCGAATAAATGTGACCGCGTAGCAACATGTTCCTAGTCCGGCATATTAAAAAAAGACCTGTTTTAGCAACACTGTTTTGCAACAGTCCTTTATTTAGCATTCTGTGTCAGCACTGGAACCGAGAGAACAGGCGAAAAAAGCCAGAAGGTGTTTGGCCTCACTTTGGTTTTGTATTCATCACGCTTTATTATTGCTATGCTGCACGTGCTTGCCATTGTTTTATTTTTAGAGAAGATAACACAATGTTTTGGGGTCCATAGTTCGACAAGTATTTTGAAAGAAGCGCTCAGTGCTCACTCTCTCTCTTCCTCTTTCTATTGCCCTTTCCCTTAACCCCAGTGTAAAGCAGCAAACCGGACGCTCGTCCGCTTGACCTCCCTACCTTTCCTATCATTGGTATTTCTCTCTCTTTTGAAACAAGCTTATGCGACTTAACGAGTTTTCCACATAGAGGCTTGCACAAGCAACAAAGAGCAGCACCACAAATACAAGCAAAACATCCTATCTGTTCATTAGAAATCGCTATATTTGTGGTAACATACACTTCGACATTCCGAAGTGGGTGGATCCTCATCGCGATGATTGTGTGTATGATGAATACGCACGTATACGCGCGTGCGTGCGTGTGTTTGCGTGGGAGCTGAGCACTCGCTGTTCCAAAGTTTGGCGGGTAAATAAAACCTCAGCAATAGTCATCACTAAATCGAAATTCTCAGACGACAGACAGCGCGGCGACACTAACGAGTTCGTGATTACTTTCCGATGCTATCCATCCACCCATTCTCGAACGTGCTCGGCAAACAACTTTTTTCTTTCTTTCTCTTTTTTGTGCTTATATGTTTTTCGTGGTTTTCTATATATATCGAAGATTTATCCAGCCGGATTCAACGTAAACAGATATGATCAAAGCGTTGCTTTCGTAGTTCCTGGAAATGTCCCGCAGGTCGGACGAATGCGTTTACTCGCTCTTGATTAATCGAAACGATAAGTCTATTTCGTACATGAGATGCCTCAACCAGGGAAAGTTAGGAATTGAAGCTATGTGAATGTGCTGAAAGTTCATTATATTGATCGATAATGGGTGGGCAGGTTAGCTCTACGCCAGGTACTCTGCATAGGACAACTTGACGGACGATCATTTCCCGCCACATTTCAAGAAACGACGTTATATCTGCGTCTTATCTATTGCGCTAATGTTTTCGGTGAAATGAAGCACAGTAATATCATGCAAGGCGTAAGAGTAACCAGCACCATCAGTTTCACTGTTCATGGTAGCGTTTCTTGCGCTACTATACCGTGCCACACCTCCATCATGCCATAATGTTTCTTTTTATTTTTCTGTCTTTATTTTGCAGTGTCTGGGTTAACGAAATCGAAATGTGTATTTCGTGCTAGCGCAGAGGTAAACATCGCAGAAGTAACTCGATTATGTATGTATTGCGACTGATGCTGAAATAATTTTGTGGCATGCCTCCGCTCGGTGCCACCAGCTATCCTTCATCGCTGGCCGCAATGTTTTCACCGAGAGATAGCAGCCAGTCTGACCGCAGCTAGTGACTGAGGGGAAGTTCGAGAGAGGCGGAAGCTGCGGAAAGACTGGGCTGGACTAGGAAGGAAACAGCGTGACAGCGGCAATTTAATAGGCACAAAGGCCAGCCCCCGTGGGGTGGCTTCTCGCACCGGTTCGAGCCGACGGGCGACAGCTGCCGGCGCCGCTGACTGCGTGGAACAGCACGCGTGCGAGGCTCGCACGGAATCTCGTGCTCTGCATAATACATTACAGGATACACTAACGGTAGCGGGGAGTAGGGGGGCTTATGGGAAATTATGCAGGGCGATGGCTGTAATACGCTCGAGGATCTGCGTCGCCTCGAGCGTCGGCATGTGTTTGACGCTCTGCGGTGCCGTGGACTCGGCTGCCAGCGCGGAGTTGCCGTCGCGCCTCGGAGGACGAAGCGAGCGAGCCCTGTGCCGCGTGTCGCTAAGCAGAGCGCGCATTAACAAATTGGCTCGAAGTGAGTGCATTTCGTGCGTCCCCTCCTCTATGCTCTTTCCCGCTTCCCTGTGACGTGCTAGAAGAGCTGCGTTAGGGAAGTTCCGGGGACTCCGAGTACGGAATAAGGTCGAGGGTAAGGGAGAGGGTCAGGGCGCGCCGCGTGATCCTTTTAAAAGCGCAATCACCTCTCCCGGGAATAAAGCACGGCGGAGGAATCAAGCTCACTGCCTATTAAACTCGAATTAGAAGCGCGAAAGTGTCTCCGCTGGGTGGCGCTCCTTTACTTTTGGCGTTATCATACGTATGCCGACCTTTTGTTGCGTTATTTCGTGCACGTTTTTGCCTATGCAGAGCACGGAGCGAGACAGATTAGTTAAAGGCTGTCGTGAGCGTTACTTCCGAGAAATGCAAGAGGACATTGGCGCTAACTGTGAAGAAGATTCACGGCAGAAGGCGATTCCATTAGGCGGAATGCAGTAGTCATAGGATGAGCGAGAATGCTGCGGAAAAGCACACTTATTGTACGAGTGCCTTTGTGGAGCACTGCTGAATTCGCGCTTGCTATGGTGACCCGCGGGACCACATGCAGCTCAGATAGTTACGGCGTTAAGGCCGCCATGTCACGCGTATATTTCCGACTGCGATAGGAACAAGTGAGAGACCAATTTGTACAAAAAATGCGTGCTGAAGTTTGTTTTCTTGAAGCGGCTATAACAAGGCCGGCCAGGTGTTCTACAATACCCAAAAGCGTCGCTCACTCCTATTGCAACCCATCGTAATTGAGGCGTTTATTCAAGAGAGAGAGAAAGGAATGACAGGGGAACGTGCTGTGCGTATAAGTAAGCAGACCAGCGGGCTATTAGCGAATTCCTTGTAAGAGCTGTATAATGCCTCTTGACTATTCCGTGATTTACTTCGAACCAGCAATCGCTGTTCGGCGAAAGCTCGCTTGCACAATTTTCTAGCTAACATCGCTTTATTTACTGCATTGTGGTTCGTCGTCACTTGCGCCAGCCCCATATTTGGAGCATAAAATTCAACAAAATAAATATACCGTGCACTTTGTTTGACATGCCAGTGGCATAACAAAAAAAGAAAAAAAAAAGAATGTGAACCTGTGGTGCTCTTGCTTACTACGTGGTCACTTATCTGGCATACCAGTTGCATTCTTGTTTTCTTTTTCGAGCATTGAACACAGCAACAAATAAGTAGTTTGTGCTGCGACATATATGAGTCGAGGAAACGCAGGCAAAGGCAAGTTGGTACTGCACGCAGGTTAATCAGCAGCAGTCGCACCAAGAAACTTGGAGCGGTCAGCAGTATTGGGCAGATTTCGTCATTAAGTGCACCTGTGACAGCAGTGCGAGTGAAAACGACAGAGACGTGAGAAACAGAAAACCAAAAGCATAAGAGAGAAGTTGTTTCACCATTACGGAACTCGCCTGCACTCTCATTTCTTCGGGGATGGTTCTGGCAGCAACAAAAAGGCACAGCTGCACGAACGACTCGCATCCCAATATCGTACACACCAGCTGATCAGCATCGCAAATATAGCGCGTGCGCGCATATGCTTATGCCCTCATCGCCGTAAGCACACTTCGTTGTGTTCTCGCTCAGAGCACCGTCTTATGCGCGGACGTTGTACCGCACAGAGCTAGAACAGCGTGCAGGGGAAAGGGAACAGGGAGAAATTGAGAGGGGACGAGGAAGAGGTCAGGAATCGGGGTAAGCGTAAGACCAAGAAGAAACGATAATCAATGCGCAGCTGGCTATGTGTGCGCGGAAACGCTTGCGTGATCCACGACGAAGAAGGGGATGCAAATATCTCGAGATCTGCTCATGACGGCCGCCCTGCGCAGATGCGCCGTAGAGGCCTCTCTCGACGAGAAAAGGCCACTGCCTCGGACACCGCTTTGCGGTAACGAACGAGACCCGTGAGCTAGTCGTGTAGCGAACAGAGAGGGAGGTAGGGAGGGTCGTTGACGAAATAACGACTGCTGTCGCTATGCCACCGCCGGCGAGTGAGCGGCGAGTATAGAGCTTTCCTGCGGACGGTCTTAGAGCGGCGGGGATGGGGAGAGGAATATTGAAAGCTAATGGTTTTATTATCCGGGGCGCGAAGACAGTGCGCTGTGGCACCGGTGATAAGCTGCACGCAGCCCTGCTCGCGTATAAAGCGGTACTAGAAGTGCCAGAAGGGAGTGTGTCAGAGCACGGGGCCTAGCGCGTGACGTGTTAACGAGATCCGCCCCTTTCTGCCATCCCAGTGACCGGAAAAGCGATCACGTAACATTTCAGCGTTACATGTCTCAAAAGAACAGGGATACCCCCTCATTTGCAAACTTGCGTCTTGTAACGCGAGGACACCTCCGCGGGTCCTCGAAGAACCAAGAACTCGGGCGAGTTTCTACGAAAGCATGTTTATGTTAATAGTGCAAGGAACACAGTAATGGCTTTTGTCTTGTCGTTTATTCTTGTGTACCTTCCTTGCGCTATTAAAGCAAACATGCTCGAATAAACAGACACAGTCGGGCTGGCAACTTGCAACAAGATATATATATATATATATATATATATATATATATATATATATATATATATATATACAGGTTGTCCCAGCTAACGTTATCCAAGCTGTTCGAGGAAGAAAAAAAAAGATGAGAAAGGATGGTGCAAGATACAATTCTATGACCTACAGTGTTCGGGTGTCAGACCTTAGACGACAGAACAACGTTGTAACTGTATCTTAGCCAGTGTTCTTAAGTTCTTTTCTTTTTTAACACGAAAGTGTTTTATGCCGGGGTCCACCAAGACTTCACTGACGTATTTCCGTCACGGAAATACGTCATAGAACATAATACAAAGAAAGAAACCAGAAGAAAAAGTTCCACAAACATGCAAAATTTGGAAATCGAACCCACGACCTCTCGGTCCGCGACGATAGATCGCCGAGCGTTTAACCCATTGCGCCACAAACGCATTTGCAGAGAGCTACACAGTCGCGCCTTATATATCTAACACTCCTCCGTGTACCCGCGCTCTTGCTCGGGGCGGTGCCGCCGCCTACGAGCAGAAAAGAGAAGTACTGCATTATGACACTAACGCGCACCGACAGTGAACGCTTCGGTGGTCTCAGCACTAAGACGCCTCGATGCCAGCATTCGAAGGGACGCTGGCATCAAGAAGCACTACCAACGCCACCTAGGTGGCGTTCACCGTACTCAGCACAGCGGAGCGTGGCCTCCGCAATTAGCTCTGAAAATGTTTCTTGTTTTCTTTTTTTGTGTGTGTGCGAACAGATGGCTAACGTTCACTGGGACACACGGCACACGGTGGTATGGGCGCAATGAAAAATACTCGGGAGAGACTCCCTCGAAAGCCTGTTTTACAGCGAAGCTGTTGAGGAGCGTTTCGCAGCGGTTTTCATGCGGCGGCATGCGATGTCATGGTCGACATCAAATACATAAATGCAGCGCAACGTGTTTCGGTGCCCCTACATTGGTTTGAACTGCAATGTTCGATGACCATACAATAAAGCTATATGGGCATTTTCGTTTTAAGCAGTAATCCTCAATTTTGCCCGGAAACGTACTTCCTTTGGGTCAGCATAGGGGGGGGGGGGGGGGGGGTTACTGAAACCGCATGTAACGTTAAATGTGTGTCACTGAAATGGAAGGACATCATGTAATACTATCATCATCATCAGCCTATTCATGTCCACTGCAAGACGAAGGCCTCTCCCTGTGATCTCCAATCATCGGAGTCATGAGGGAGGTAGTGGCCGAATACTGCACCAAGGAGGCCAATTCCTGTTCTGGTGAGGGAGTGACTTTGATGAAGCTTCGTGGGCCTTCCTAGTTTGGTTGCACCTTGAACTAGTATAGCCCCACTAGCTCTCGGCAATATATTTTTTTCTTGCCGGTGTCAGGCACCACTCCATGCCTGAAAATGTAGTGGACTGGAGTAGGATTCGAACTTACGACCTTCAGATTTGAAGCCGGGTATTCTGCCTCTGCTCCACGCCACTCCTATCTCCTATCCCTATCGCCACTCCTATCCTATGTAATACTATAACATCACTTATATCTTTACATCCCTGGCATACCCACGCGCCTTGCTTTGATATTGTTGCATAAAGGAAAGCAACCATAACTCGATCATGCATGTGTAGCGCTCACTGATGGCGCCGTAGTTGTGAAGACCAAAGGTGCCAAAGTGTAAGCAAAGTAGGCAAGTGTATGCGGCTTTGTGCATGGAAAGAATGGAAGCAAAAAAAAAAAGAACCATGGAGATTTACCAGAATGGGAAGAAAGAAATGGGAAGAGAAAGTCTGTACGGTAACAGAAAGGGCAGTGCCTTGCTATTTGAGGCTCGAGCTGGTTGCCTAAGGACAAAAACATACCGGAGCAAATACTAGTAACAAGATTAGGCTTGTGTATGCTGTAGCAAAAATCCGGAGACCATTCAGCACATCTAATTGAATGCGAAGGGATTCACCCAGTGAGAACCGTAGGTAACGTACACCTTCCAGAAGAGCTTGGATATAAGTGGACGGAAGCATCAACCAGTCAGCAGTCGAGATAAACAAGTTACGTTTAGAGTATTGGTGAAAAAAAGGGGAAGAGATTGTTAGGACAGGATCCGTTAGAGGCATAACGGTAAAAGATAGATAGAGAAGTTTTCGAGAAAAAAAAATTAAGGAGATGCATACAAAAGTGATCGAATAAAAAGCATGTATAGCACACCTGATTAACTCAAGCAGGCGACTATTTGTCACTGCCCCGTTTCACAGGGGATGCCAATAAATTATTATCATCATATCATCATCATCATGACAGAATCGGAGATAAATTAAGCTTCTGGCTTGGCGTTCAGAGAGGTGTAGCTCGGCGGTACATACTTGATACATGATTACCTAGCGCGAAAAAGACATCAGGACGACAGCGAGTAGCACACAGGACGGAACGCTAGCCGTCCGATCTTCTTTTTTTTGCGCTAGTTAATGATGTCCCAAGTTTGTAATAAGCACCCCAATAACCCAACTGTCTTATCTAGCTCGGCAGTATTTTTGTCGATCCGCGGGAGTGGTCACTTTTTAGAGCGCTCACTCTGCCATACTAGGTACAATTCATCAAACTCAAACCTGTGCTGATTATGACTTGCGAGGCTTAGAAGCGTGTAACTTGTTGCAGAAAGTTGACGGTTGCCCCCGTGTTCGACACGTAGGGTCAAGAAATGGCTTGAACAGACTAAAGCATCAAGACAGAGGGATGCCAATCCACGTCCACCCCCTTTGACCACGGTGGGTCTGCTACGATTAGGGAGAGCCAGATTGTAATATTAGACTCTTGGACGTTTCACGTGCCCTGATATTCACGTTTCACTTCCCCGATACAGCCTACCCGATTTTTGTTTCTCACGTTGCCTAATACTGGCTCCATGTTGGAGGTCATCTAGCTGTTTGTACTATAGCTGAGCCATGGTGCCACAACGCCGTCTGCGTCGACCCGAGGCCGTGAGCCAGCCAACCGATTCCTAATACTATCGAAAGGTGTGAGAACTCGCTTATATGTATGGCTTCGCTGTCTTTAATGCATAAGATGTCAGATTGGCATATATCTGCTAATAACTTTTTTTTTCGTGAGCATGTGAGTACTAAATTTGCTACGTCGCTGTGCTGTGTCCCCGTTTCGTTTTCCCCCAAATAAGCTCAAGAAGCACATGCAGCCTTCATTCGAAACTAAAACGCTGCACTACTGGTAGTAATCTGACAGTAATTGTGGGCTGGCACTAAACCCGCTGAACATAAATTATTTTTATTTTATGCCCACGATGCACCAAGCTCGACTATGAATAGCCATGAATAAGCCATTAAGGTTCCAAGTGTTTAAGACTGTACGTAGACCGGTACTCTTCTGAAGCACGTACTAAAGCGCACGTGGTGCAACATTCAATTCTCGCTAGGACGAGCCGAGAACAAATGATGGGAAATAGTGCAGGTGCTTCATAAATTTTTAAAGCCGATAGTTTGTCGAAGTGATGGCGAGATTTTCTCTCCTATGCGTTTTGAAGCAGCTTCCTGGAAAACAATTATGATTTATCGGTAAGGCGAAATTTGCTTAGAGCAGCAGCCGTTCACAGACATCTTTTTAAAGCGGAGCTTCCTCTGACGAAGCTACTGCGCTTCGCGCGGTTTCCAGGTCCATCGCTAAAAATGGAGTTTAACAGCTCCCGCATTTCAGGACAATACGTTTGCTGCATGCTTGTGTGTGCGCATGGAAAAACGACATCTTAGACACACCTCCTCGTCATAAACACACCAGTTATACACGTCCTAATATTCCGCAGTTCTAGCGGAAACTGATTTACGGAGTGTGTTAAAGGGACTGAACCAAATTTCATTGGTGCACATTTTAAATTTTTTTTCTTTCTTTTTTTAATGTAATGGCAAGCTTACCAGCAGTGTCTAATCATAAAGTGCTAACGCGGAAAACACAGCGAAACATTTTTATGAGAATTTTTTGATCTACTGAGAGGGTGTAGTCGTTCACTGGAAGCTTGCTGAAAATAGCGATAGGTGAGCGCGATAGCGATTATACGCCGGCATCGGTGGGAGGCAGAGGACAAGTGCGGCCGTAGCTGTGGGAAAGTGTTATTTTGTTTATCAAGCCGATGTTCCTGCGATTCATGTCTTCCGAAGTGTTAAATTGTTTCTACAATAATCGCGCTACGTGTTTTGGTGGTTTCCTTGTTTAACTGCTTTGGTCATTACCTAGTCAAGAGTGTTTTTTAGCCAAGCCAAGCTAAGTTCTCGAAAGAGAAACGACATTTTTACATGTGATACGCTGGTCAGCGTGTTGCAGTAGCCACGTATGCGTGCGCTCTAATATTGTAGTGCTGGCACCCATTTACGATACTATAGTAAATGACATTTGCTATTTCACATGGAGAGAACACAACTCCTGGGTACTTTCTCGCAAACTCGTGCGCATACAACAGCATATATGTGCGCCGCCATGCATTGTGGGACGCCTGTGTCGCTTGTTGGCGTGGACTTTCTTTACTTCGTAATACGCGTAGAATCAATCGCTAGCATCTAATAATATTGACCCTTTTCGCGGAGCAGTTTGTTTTAGAGAAACGAGATGGCGCTCACGGCGGCGCGCCATACCTCTCCTCAACGACCGCGCACGAATACGAAACCATTACCGCTTCTACCTTGCTTCTGTGCGATTAGCTGTCGGAAATGCAAGTGAGTTTTCGCTAACGCACTGTGCTCCAATCATGCTAGATTGAATCATGTGGATTGAAGACGTGTGCAGTAGTTGGCTGCAAAAATAGTGACTGGCATGTTAAGGAATAGAATGAATCTGTCTGGCCAAGTTCGCGGACCGCTGCTGCAACTGTCCGAACGTGTTACTGGCACTTCGTGATGCACGGCTTTCCTCGAGGATACAGAAATTTACCCATCCGCCAGCCTTGTATCGCTAACCTTCAAAGAAAGCGCTTCATCCCCAGAACGTCGGCAAGAGTGAGCTCATTAAACAATGACAAAGGGAGTAGCGCCGCTTCCTGTCATAGTAAGTTTCACGCACGTTATATATACACATCTTTCCCAAATGGCAGGAAAACTTACGCCCACTCTATCGCTGACGTATCAAGAATAAGTGAATGGGCACACACTTGAATATATGCGCACTGTATACGCACAATAAATGACGGACTACACCTATGACGTACGAATGGTCGAAGCTGAATGTTCCGTGACCCGTCCACAAGAGTAAGCGAGTTACTAGCTGTAATATATATTTGCTACAAGGTACCCAATGTGTGAGCTGTCACTGTTGTTGAAAAGAAAAGTGTACAATCATTGCATTCTACCGGTGCTAACATATGGGGCAGAAACTTGGAGGTTAACAAAGAAGCTCCAGAACAAGTTAAGGACCGCACAAAGAGCAATGGAACGAAAAATCTTAGGACTAACGTTAAGAGACAGGAAGAGAGCGGTGTGGATCAGAGAACAAACGGGGATTGCCGATATTCTAGTTGACATTAAGCGGAAGAAATGGAGCTGGGCAGGACATGTAATGCGTAGGATGGATAACCGATGAACCATTAGGGTGACAGAATGGGTACCTAGAGAAGGTAAGTGCAGTCGAGGTCGGCAGAAAACCAGATGGGGTGATGAAGTTAGGAAATTTGCAGGCGCAAGTTGGAATACGCTAGCGCAAGACAGGGGTAATTGGAGATCGCAGGGAGAGGCCTTCGTCCTGCAGTGGACATAAAATATAGGCTGATGATGATGATGATGATGACCCAATGTGTACTACAAAACAGCTACGTTTCAAGCCTTGTACGCAGCAAAAACAAATCTATAGGAACTGAGCACACCCGCGAGCGATTAGGCAGAAAATAATAAGATAGCGGCCGCACCGAGGAACTTCACTGAGTCAGAAACTGACAAGTCACTGCTTCAAAATATTTGCCGAATAAAGAACAAAGACCAAAACACACTAATCCTGACTGAATTCATAATCGGAAAGCTTGGATAGCTTGGAATACATATTTAGCCCCGCTTTTAGAACAAGCACCATATACGCTGCTTGCGCCGTTTGGACATAGCTTAATCAGCTCCGAAATCGCTTTTGCATGTTCTCTGAAGCTGTGATGAAAGCTACGTGTCGTCCACCTAGTCGCCGTCTACGATATCTCCGAAAACAAAGGTTTTCTAAGCCGCGCCGGCGTCATGCACTTCCATTGTAAACAAGGAGGCAATGGAGGCAGTTGAGGCAAGCAATGGACGCGTCACCACGTGATCAAACATGGCAGCGCCCACGGGATCGCCGCGAAAAGGGTCAATACGAACTGCAATTTTAAGCAATAAGTATGCTGTACATATATAAACCGACTTACGTATGTACTGTAATCTCATACTACCTCCGGAGTACCAAGATATCACCACCAGGCCGCACCACTTTTTTTTAGACTTTGTTTGCCAATTTAAAATTGTAATTCCTACTTAAATCGCGAACAGCGGGCTAGATTCTACTACTATAAATTATGGTCATTTCATTTCCATTAACAGCACACAACACATTCTGGCCAGTTGTCAGTCCCTTTAGGTTCAATGAGGTAAGACGCGCATAAGGACTAAATTGGACACGTCTGTCCTTGATCTTACTTAATGAGATGAGCTTTAGGAAATGCCACAGCTGGATAAAATGTAAACGACGCAATCTTTACAGCCTGTCTAAAGCTTTAATTGAAGACCGAACGTTACGCTCTCCCGCTCGGAACCTCAGAACGTCATGCCACAAAAGTATAAACCTTCTCCTGAATCCACGCGCTGGTCTGGCCTCGATAAGAGTGGCTTCGACGATCAGATATTAGATCCTCCGATGAAGTGAACGTGAGATTTTATTGTTTGTTTCATTTAGTTGGATAAAACTGGAAATAGTGGTTGGGTCAATCTGTTTCCACGGGCGTGTATTAGTTAGCCATGGCTCTGCTCCACGTTCACTGAGTGGTCACACGTGGCGATGTATGCCCCCCATCTGCGTCTTCGGAAGAATTTCAAATGTGCCAGGCTTCCGGTATATAGCGGTGCTGGTAAATTTACACAAACATTTTCTGATGTATGGCCAAATAAGTGCAGCTGCACAGTCTGGCAAGGCGAATTTGCTTCCGTGTAAAATTTCAAACCATCACCGAAGCATATTTTCACAATAGAGAGAGAGAGAGAGAGAAACGGGGTGGGAAAGGCAGGTAGGTTAACCTGAAAAGATGCTGGTTTGCTACCTTGCACTGGGGCAAGGGTAAGGGGAAATGAAAGATGGAAATTTCCATCTGGCTAAGGCCAACTGCGGAAGTGGAATAATGAGAACTATTTCTTGTCATATATAAACCGCCATTCACCAGAAGTGAACGTATTTTTAACTGGAGTGCATAAGACGAACAAAGTTCTCTTCATTTTTTTTTCACTTGGGTTGCCACATGGCATAACTTCAGTATGAAACTAAATACAAGCATGCCGGTACGTTTCATAGAGATACTGCAGTAGTGTGTGGTCCACTTCTATCTTTCATAGTCTTCAGATTGACCAGTGTACGATTTTACACATTTAAGTACACTTTCGCGAACTGTCTTTGTCCCAGGGTACGTTCAAAGTAGATGACGGGCATCCGCTGCAGATGCAGAAACGGAGCACTTCGAACACTGGACCGTGTCTTTGTAGGGTTAACCCCAAGCACAAGTTATGGCTGGTGTAAGGGTAGCCCCGGCCCGAAGTCTCCAGAGAGAGACTTCCTTCACCCGAGAAAGATTCTAGGGAAGGGAGCACATACGCGGGGGAAAAGGGGGGGTTCGGGCACGCCTTTCAGGCCGGAGGATGCATTTTCAGGCCGTGAAAACAGAGCGTGGTCAGAGGTAAGGGAAAGAGGGAAGAGGAGGAGTTACGGGTGTCGAGAAAGAGTGAGGAATACGGTCGGCATGGTCATCGCTGTGGTCATGACCATGTGCCTGCACCCAGTGAACAGTAACGTTCACAAGTGTAGAATTGTGATTTTTGTGTATCTGTGCACGAATAGCAACGTTTTTGTTACTTGTTTTAGCTGCTTAACTGCGCTGCCGCAACTCTATTGATAAGGTACCCATTATTGCGGCACACTTATGCTGCCAGATTAAAAAAAAACACGTACGTTTGGGCCTTCTCATTTAGAGTAACCGGCCTTACGTGATAAAAACGTAGAAAGGAGGAATAAGAGAGATGAAAAAATTATACTAGAGTTATCGCAAGCTACGACAGAGTACTTCCCATGCCATTACATGTTCGTGTTTGTGAACCTGTATGGCTAGCTTCAATGATACATTCGCCACACTACGCAGCAGCTGCTGAAAAAAAAAAAAAAAAAACAAAAAAACACCGCATATCCACGAAGTGAATGATGATGAGTGGGCGAAGCACCGGCCGGGGGATCATTCGGGCAAAACGCCGGAAGCGTTCTCCTGAAGCCGGAAGCTGGCTTGCGGTTCCGGCTTCCGGAACCGGAAGCGGAGCCGGAACCGGAAGCCGGAGCGTGGCGTACATACATATATATACTGTACACGTGTACAGTATATACAGCGCTTATATAGCCCTTGTGCACCGCAGCGCCCCTAGCTACGGACGAGAGAGAGAGAGAGAGAGCGGGTCGGGAACGAGAGAGAAAGAGAAAGAGTAGGGAGCCTACATGCAACGGCGTTGCATGTAGGCTCCCTAAGAAAGAGAGCACAGCTGCGCCTCTAGCGGGAGCGGCGAGTACTAGCGTGGCTACGACGGCGCGACGAATGACGAGGCTCGACCCTAAGGAGCTTCGCTCCTAAAAGCATTTGCAGCTGCACAGCACGTGTACGTTGGTTGCTAAAGAAAGGAGGCAACCAAATGTTAATGTAGTGACAGCGACTTCGATATATTTTTACAGATAGGCCAATATGTTTAGTAATTAATAAAACTGTGCGTTGAAGCTTCGGCTCCGTAACCACGAAAGGAGTGTGCCCGGGTCGTCCACGTCCACATATTCACTCCTGGGCAACGCGTTTGCCGACACCTAGTCGGAGACACCAAATACGTTTCGTGTCAACAAAAGTTGAGTGGTGTTGTGTGCAGCGACAATTTCTGAAAAATCACGTGAATTCATGCCCTCAGTTTTCCGACTTTCTCGCTTATTTGAAAAAGACAGGCCTATTATTTCGGTGTTTTAGTATTATTATTTCATTTTAGTTTGCGGTATTCAAACGCCTTTGACGACTCTGGTATACGTTTTAGGAGATCGATCAATGCATTTCTTAGAAGTCATTAACATCATCGCAATTGTTAGCCATTTAGGGCCCGTAATGTTGCATTACATAAAAGAGACGCAACATCCTAAATTAAAGACACTCGTTTTATGTCATTTGCCGCAAATCAAATACAAATACAATTATATATCAATTCACATAGAAGCATTACAGAAAACACAAGTAGAGCGTGTATAGCACTGTCGTACAGAACACAGCTGTTAAAACGTTTCCCCGAGCTTCCCAAATTTACTGCACGTGAAAATAGGGCAAAAGCGGAAACACTAGGACCATCCGAGATGTGGGGAAATTTTACGTCTGCAAGCGGTAGCGGCATGGTGCTGCCAGTGCTGCCATTCTAGCTGCGTAGCTCGTCTGCAGCCGGGGCTTGATGGCATGTGATGTAATAACGTCATTTTTTTTTTTGGTAGAGAGTACAGCTGTATGAGTCTGGCCACTATGTCAAGGCCAGCCGAGCGATTTCTTCAATTTTCTCTGGGATACTTCCGTGGTGCAAGGAGTACTAATGACAAAGTGCACTTTCGTCCATTAGCTGAAGCGCAGCCTCTACCGCCTTCAGCACCATTTGAAAGGAATCACCCACCCCATTGCAAGACTTGGACGCTCGGCTAGACACGTGGAAAGGTTTTCCGTGTTGGACAGCACCAGAAGTGGTTGCCTCCTTTACATTTAGTTCAACAGGGACGTGGTGAGCAAGGGGCTCTCTGTTGCCCGGTGAAGAAGAAAAAGAGACCAATGGAAGGGATCGAAGTAACGCTGCGGCCTTCATAGGTCGAATCAGACTCTTAACTTTGGGGAGAGACAGCTGGTATATAGCTAGATAAATAAATATAAATTATATATGCAGATCCAATGTACAAAGCAAAGCTTCAGTGAATTGCTTAATTAAGTGCTATAAAACTAAAGTCTAAGCGTAAAATCAGCGTTATTTTTGTCATTTGCAAGGTGTGGTCTCATGCAAAGTGTATGTTTATGCACTACACTATTTACTAGCTGCATGTACCGAAATGAAAACACCAAATCAGGCGGACGCACACAATGTGACATCGACGCAGAGACGTTACGGGGACGAAGATGACGTATGGGGCTTATCGTGGGAAGAATGGTGATGAGAGGTGTACGGGGGTACAAAGAAGTACCACCCATGCCTAAATACATTTAAGGCTTCCCTTCTCCCAGTGTAGGGTAGCCAACCTGGCTCAGTCGTGGTTGACCTCCCTGCCTTTGATATATAATTCTCTCTCTATCTACCTGTTGTGCCACAGTGGCACATGTTGATTCAAGAGGACTTTCCAAGAAAGAGCACACACCCTTTGCATCAAGCAAGGGGACCAACACGAATTATATATATATATATATATATATATATATATATATATATAAGCCGTTTACGTATTGGGCGCTCTTCTTAAAATGTGAGTGCTTTAGGATTACCTATGACTCCAACATTTGAATTACAGGTTTTATGTAGTGATTTCATGTTGATTACGTCATTGCAGAGGTGATGTCACTGACACTTTGTCGGTCAGCGCGTAGTGTTACAATTGTAAACGGGCTTATATATATTCATAATTATATTCATCGAGGCACCAACCGAGTGACGGACAAACGGACAGACGGGAAACTTTTGTACGAGAGTGCTTTGCTTTAGCAAATCAGCCTACGCCCGTATACAGCACATTTTCAAACATAAGCCCATACATACGCTCACTCCCAACAAAAGGCTTCTCGACCTAAACGATCCAAGAAAGATGGATTATGGACAGAGTATGTATTTAACGTGGGTGCACATAGGGGGCGAGTTTCTTATGGTTAGCCTAATTGTTTGTCTTGCTTAAATTTACGTTTTCAAACGAAGATTTTCATGCCTGCACTGCCACACTCCCCTCCTCTCCTGTTCCTTCGAGGCATCCCCCCCCCCCCCCCCCCGCCCCAATCATCTCTCAAAACTGCCAGCGTTGGTACTGACAAGAGCAGCAGACCTTGCGCAATCTGTAGTTAAGTCAACATTGTATGTCTGCACATGAAATGCAGGCGTCACCCACTGCCTGCTCTTACCGTTATGTGCTTCATATTAGACTACTCGCATCGTCATTAGTTTAACTTTGTATTCCACGCTACGACGTGCAGCTGTCGGCTTTTCAATAATCAAAATCATTAGTCATTTTTATTGCTGTGAATTATACGGGTTCTTTAAACATTCCAGTCTCGGCTTCAGCAAAAGCGAGCGCATTGTTAATGTTTCCGAGTCTCCTCCCTTGATAACAATTTTTTGTTTTGAGTTACCTGCTCTTGAAAGGGCAACGCGGTTACACGCCGTTACTTAGCCGACGTATCTGATCTGCCGTGCTGCAAAAATAAAGAAAAAGAAAGGGAGAAACAAAAGAGAGAGAAAAAGAATGATCAAGAGCGGGCGTTGAAGACTGGTGCATTCTGGACAGCGGAAGCAATAAGTCGCCTTGCTGCATTCATCATGTTTGGATGTCGAGCGTATTGGCGCACGCGATCCGCTCCAGTAAAATCCCAGCCATGACAAATGGAAGCAGAGCTGACGTGGATGTCAGCGTCAACGTAAATTATGGCATTGCCCAACACATCGTTTTCGCCGTTTCGCCGTCCACGTTTCTGCAATCTATGCGAAGCGTATATCTGGGATGACCTAGCTTCGTTACTGCCCGAAGAACTCGGTAATGAGGTGACTTTTGCTGCAGAGCTTCTGTGTGCTTCATAATGTGCACATGAGCCTACAGTACAAAACAAAAGAAAACAGATAACGAAACTGGAGATTTATTGTACTTCTTGTTTGTTTTCCGGGCAACAGTAGAAGATCGATCACTGTAAACTGAAATGAAACAGAACGAAGAAGGCTTATTTTATTTTATCACTGCTAAGCAATTAGTCCTGCTATATTAGTTTTATCCGGAGGAACGATGCCAGAACAGCTTTTCTATATGTGCAGCTACCTTGCTGAACATGGCGATTCTTTCAGATGCAGATATTCACTTGACTAGGTAATTTCATTACGATGGTTCCTGTACTGCTCCCACTTTTACTATTTTTTCGCACTGAAGCGAGTCTATATATAGTTGAATGAGGTTTCGGAGAAGTATATACAAAGCATTTATGACAGGAACCAAAGAAATAAGAAAGAAATAAGACTGAAGGGGGGGGGGGGGGGGAGGTGCGGAAACCAATTGGAATGTTGACAGATTAAGGTACCTACTATATGAGACCTGTCTTTAATGAGAACCCCGCAGTTTACGAGTTTACGACCTTTTTAGTGTTGCGCTTACAGTTAAACTTTGCTAAAGCGGAAACTCAGCCTAAGTGATAACTTGTGATGGGTGATAAGAGTTTCTAAATCAGAACAGAACAAAACTGTTTACAGAACAGAACAGTTTATTATTCTTGACTAAAGAGAATACAATGGATAATAATTATACAGGTGGGACACCAGAACTCAAAGTGAGTTGTGGAAAGCGTCCCTGTGACTGTTAGTGTTGGGTAAATTCGTGTAAAAATACTCTGATACGTGTGTGTATACATAATAGGACTTAAACGTTATACAAAAACAATGTTGGATTGAAAGACAGTGAGAAAAAAGCTAAAAAAGGAAGAAACAGGATTAACTAGATTATACAAAAATACACAAAGTTTACAGTGTATATTGAGCGAGCATGTATACAACATTTATGAACCTAGGAAATCAGCACGAAATGCTATCGTAATGAGTGGGAAAATTGTTTAATAGATGATGATAGAGTATGCTTTTAAGAAGTGTGTTACAAAGCTTAGCTGCAGTATTTGAGAAGGAAAATGCTCCATAATTTTTACGTGCACGAGAAACAGCTAAGAATGGAAATAACGAGGCCCTCGTTGGATATTGTGGTACATGTCGATGTAATGCAACTGAAGATCACTGTGTAATATTTCTTAGAAATTTGAAAGTAAGAACTGCGATATGGAAACTAATGTGATTGCGCATTGTTAAATGTTTATTACATGATAAGCAAATGATACCTAGTCAGTTCGTTGGGCAAGACTAATTACTCGTGGAGCTGTGATCTGAAATCAACCGACAGAACTAAGAATTGACCCATAAAGGCAATGCTGCTTCTGTTATGCGTCCACTTGGTAGTTGCTTATATTTACGGAACGCCCCTGTATCACCTCCGGTTGTAACCCCTTAGCTCCGTTCCTAAATTGTCACTTTGTATTCGGTCGCAACTTGCATGAAACGGACATCCTATAATATCGTTCAGCTGGAGCAGGAGTAGTTATCGCTGCGCATAATACGAGACGCCCTAATAAAGAAACAAGCATCAACCACAGCGTTATGGCCAAGCGACAAGGCGAAAACATATAGAACCACTAGTTTTATTCGTGTGCGCTGGAACACTATGTTACTCGCAACACCCCCGCCACTGTGCGTAACAACCGTCAAGAACAGACCACCGGTCGACCTCGTTTTATACTTGTTCTTATACTGCCGAAGAATTTCGCCCATGTGTGTCGTTTGATTCTAGCAATAAATTATTTAAAATTTCAATTCTGGAGTTTTACGTGCCAGAACCACAATCTGATTATGAGGCACGCCGTAGTGGGAGACTCCGGATTAATTTTGACTGCCAGGTGTTCTTTAACGTGCACCTAAATCTATGTACTCGGGTCTTTTTGCATTTCGCCCCCTTCGAAATGCTGGGGCCGTGGCCGGGCTTTGATTCCGCGACCTCATGTTTAGCAGCGCAGCACAGCATATAGCCCCTAAGCAACCACAGGGGGTAATAAATTATAGATTCTATCCTTTGTAGACTTCGTGCAGATGGGCATAAGTTGGAAGTGGGAGCAAGTAAGCGCACTGCACGAGCAGAGAATCGGAAATCAAAGTAATATTGCTCTGAATCAGTTGGGCGTATTGCGATGGGGAGCTTGGCCACATTTGCCGCGAGGACCCACCAATGGCTAAAGAGGCGTGCATTGTAAGCCCTCGCTGGGAGATATTATCGCTGGATGAAAATGACCGGGCTGGTGGCTTATCTGCTTCCAGCTGTGTCGTTTCTTTGTCGCCAATGAGTGAATGAGTGGAGTCCGAGGGAGCGCATGAATTGTGTGAGATTTTTGTGGATGGTGAATCTGATAAATTGCCTCAATGTGTTCGTATTGGAAGGTATAAGTGAAGTAAAATACTTTTCGTAATTCAAGTGTTTGAATAATGTTGTAGTTACCACAGGTAACGACCATTCTCTATCTTTCATTATTCGCCCGCAAGGTTGTTTTTCTTTCATGTCACAAACGTGTGCAGATTTTAAATATTTCTTGCATTTCCAGACACAGGGAACTCTGTAGTTAGGCCTGGCAGCTGCGCTAGAACCATCTTTTGCTAGCTCAAGAAATCGTTGTTATTTATTTATTTATTTATTTATTTATTTATTTATTTATTTATTTATTTATTTATTTATTTATTTATTTATTTATTTATTACCACATTGTACGTTACGTAAATAGTTTCCTCCGTCCTAGTCCACCCTCTCTCCCTCAATTATGATGCTATCCGAAGAAAATTCCATAGTAATAACGTACGCGTATAGCGTCATATATAGCCAAACGGTAATTGGGATGTACATATTATGTGTTGCACCTTTGCTGAAAATGTGGGAGAATATGTTACCCCACTTTAACATTAAGCAGTCGTTCGTTTTACTTAAACATTCGTTAAGTTTGACACAGTACAGTTTTCTCGTAAGCAATACTCATTGGCGTTATCAAGACAAATCATATGATTTGCACGGCCAAATCTCACGACGAGCTTATAATTTCAGTCACGTTAATAGAACATGTACAAGAACGTTCAAACGCAATAGAGAACACGGGCTTCTCCTATTTCCACTACTGCGCTGCGACGTTCTTGAGCAAATGTTACAAGGAGGTAAAGTTCACATTCTAGAATGAACGTTGCAATTGTTCCCCTACTTTCCGTTTCCCATCATTGATGTAAAACAAAATGTTCTCAACCAACGGGTACTATCTTCCGGTTTTATCTGCCGGCGGCAACGCAGCAACCGCAGGCAAAGCTGGCTAATAAGTAAACGTAGCGTACAGCCAACAGATGTTCTCGCACTACGCGCGTAGTGGCAGGACAGCCATCAAACGAATGTGTTCTTGCTCCAGTGCGCACGACAAGCACGCCTACACCTCCCCTCCCCCCCCCCCCCCCCTTGCATAAATGAAAGAAAAACGCTTTGCGTAACCACGGCCAGCATAGGATAAAAATAAAATATTCATTATTGTGCCGAGAAGTTTGCGAGCACAAAAAAAATTAAATGAGGCAGACAGGGAAGTAGCATACGCAAGGTATACATATGGGACGAAGAAGCACCGAGATGCAAAAATTGAAGCGAGTGACCCGGCCCGCTCTCTTTATCTTCTTTAGGCACGTCAGTCGTGTCTGGTCGGCGGCGTTATCTCGTGGCAAATGACCGAGCCCAGTGAGCGAGCCGAGAAACCCCGCCCGCTTTCATTAATCTTTTCGCCTGCGTAACTTTATTTCTGCTCGCAGAAAGAACCGGCACACCCCCTTTCCTATGTCCTTTTTCTTAGCTACTGGCGGTATCAGTACTCTCCCCGCACCAACCCTCGCTTCACCGCCTTCGCAACTCCCCTTTTCATTTGTTTCATTCATCTCGATCACCAATCTTCCTGTCTTTCTGTGTCCCTTAAGATTTACTTATGGGAGTGCAAGGCGTTACTCTACCGCCGTCAACGTATCTATCACTCCCCACCCCTTTTTTTCCCTAATTCTTTACTAACTATTCTACCTTACGAAAGTTCATTTCCCTCTATATATAAGGCCATCTCTCCCTAATGGCAGGCCTCCGCCATTGTCTGGCTGGCCAGCCACGGAGGATGATGCGGAGGGAAGGGAGGTTAAGAAAGTGGAGCGGGAAGATCTCCGCTTTCGCTGCATTTGTGTTCTTTTGCCCGCTCATCGTGTTTGCGCAGAGCCGCATGTTTTATCAATGGGTACGAGAACGCTCGCTGATGGCCGTGTCCCGGGGCGCACATTTGTTGGAGCACGTATACGACCACCACCGGGGCTGCCGGGACACGCGCACCCATGAACAGGGCTAACGAAGCACGTCTAAGGTTACACGCCGGACGTGCTTCCCTGCCGTGGCGGACGATGCTGGATCAGACCTCGTGTGCTGTGAGCGCCCAGTGCCAGCGAGGCTTGGTGTCGAAAGCAAGGGAGAGAGAGAGAGGGAGACGGTAGAGAGGAAAGAAAAGAACCCGCGTGCGTGCTTTTTGTATATTTGCTTGCGCGTGCTTGCTCTCGCTTTGGGGATAAATTCGGGGAGGGAAGCAAGAATTCCCTGACTCACGCGATCGGGGGGGAGGGGGGGGGGAGTAGGCGGGAAAGCTTGCACGGGAAAGAACGCCCCCTAAAAGGAGCAACTCCATAAGGAGGGTCATCGGCTGATGTCGCCCCAGCGAAGACGCTGTTGCCCCTAACGCTGCCGTAAAGAAGAAAGTTCATTGATAATGCATAGCGTTTGCGCCGGCCGTACTCACCTGAGTATGGCAATTGTTCAGGCTTTAAACCTCTGCCGGCACTTTTTACTGCTTTGTATGTTGCTCAGCTCTGCTTCGTGGAACAGCGGCTGCAGCCCATACGGACACATTAGAGTTGGACTTTATGAACTTAGAGAATGAAGGAAAGATCACGCCTCCCCTTCCCGTCTTATCTCTTATCGTCAGTGTATCTAAACTGGCACGGGCGCCAATAAACATGTACATAAATGAAAATAACATCTGAGCCAGCGCTCGTGCGTAACAACGTGTCAAGATTGTATATCCTCTGGCAATATACAACCACTGAGGAGAAAAAAAAAAGTCATGAAAGTGCGTGTGGCGAATAAGGACGGTGTTTTTGTTTTGTTTTCTTTTTTTCAGTGATGTCGTCACACAACGCTCTTGGTGAGGTGAAATAATTTAACGCACTGTCCATGCGGCGTTTTCATTGATACAGTGTGGTCACGATATTATTGGACAACTCATACGAATAAAAAAAGTTGTCGCAGTTTTCACCTGAAAGGCGAAGCATCAATTGCGATAGCAAATTTGAAGAGAGCTATACGGAGTAATGATAGCAGCTTTATCAGCTGTATAAACTTTGACATGCAGCAGCACCGGCAACACGCAGAACTGTTGTCGACGCCGTCGGCAGTTTTGCCCGCGTTCGCTCAAAATGCGTGCGGTGTTGGTGACTGTTGCCGGAGCCTCTGATATAAATAAGCACTTGGTGCCGCAGCTAAACGTCGCCTCCCTTCCCTCCCCCCCCCCTCCCCCACGGCCTGTCGCGCGTCGGAACAAGGCACGTTTGCTCTACATATATGGTGATTGTAGAGGAGGAAAGAGACGCCTACTTCTGCAGCCCTTAAGGGAGCACAGCGCAGAACGCGCGTTTGTTCTCCGCCGTGCGTTCACTCCCCGTGAAAGCGCGCGTCCCTCGCGCCCTTTCACTCGCACATACAGCGTTCGGCGCGCGGCGACGATTTCATCTCCATTGACGTCATACGGAACCTCACGGCGACGGCGACGGCGAGGGCGACGGCAGAAATCTGCTTTTGAGTGTCCATATAATTGCTGTCGCAGTAAAAACACAAATGCATCATTATGGCACATAATGGTGCGAGTATAGTTACAAGTGTTTAATATACTCCCAACTTGTCTCTATATGCATTGATTTACAATCATAATTGTGTTTTGGAATATCGTTCACAGTGCATAAGCCTTCGCTTTCTATTAAATAGAACTTCATAAAGCACCGTGTGATCCGAAGAAGCACTCCAGGTTGTTCTGCTAGAATTCTAATAAACGAAAGTGTGAAAACATTTTTCGTCTGTCGTTTATAGCAGCTGCTTTATATCAGCTGCTGATATATATCAGCTGCTTAGCAGCTGATATATATCAGCATATGGCACGAAGCACACAGAGTCAGTGGTGCTAAATTTTAGTCACCTGTGGCAGTACATTTTTATGCAGCACGTTCATATCCTGCAATGAATACGCTAGGGTTCTCGATGCTTGTTAGTGTATTCTCCACCCCATTTAAACAGAGAAGTGACTTAGCCGATATCATCACTGACCGAATAGGCTATATACTTTTTTCACCACTGTCTCCTAAGCAAGCAGTTGGGTTTCTTTTATACAAGAACGCAGATTGCCTACCAAATCTGGGCGACTTTCACTCGAATAATTTCGTACCGGCCCTCACTTGTGGAAAGACGTAGCTTATAGAAATAATTTTATTTTTGGTTTCATGCACTGTTTTCTCTGAGTGCATTGTGACTTTTGGTACCGCATTCCTAGTGGAAGTATTCCTAACCTAGTAAGCACTTTTATTTCCCACGTGAGCAGCAGTTGAACCTTACGTAATTGATGTCACAACTGCTTGGCGCTTACCAAATTCCAGCCCTGTCGCTTTGCATACCAAAAATGATTTGAGTTCCCGGCAACTCGCTTTTTTAACGATATAATACATGAAGGCAACTTCAAGGGTTCTCGCACATGTATGTAACCACGGTTATATAAATAAATGAATAAATGAGAGGGAAAGAGAGAAATAGGAAGAGAGGAGAGGCAGGGAGGTTAACCAGATGCACGTCCATTTTGCTACCCTGCACTGGGGGAAGGGGGTATAGGGATGAAAAGAGAGAGAAAGGAGATAGAGAGAATGAATGAATGCCGACTAATATATCAAGCACATCTCCGAGAAGATGTTATTCAGCGCAATAAACGTCGTTTAGCAAGTTTACCAGCTCAAATGTTTCACCACCATGAGGCAAACGGAAATGTTTAAACGCTAAGAACCTTAGTGCCAACCTTTAATTAAAATAGCGGTGGTTCGCAAGCATATTTGGAAGCATCCCTGTAAATAAGGAGCGAGGAACACTTCACAGACTTTTCAAACTTTAGTATTCTAATATAGTGTATTTCGAGTTTCGTGCTCATTTCACGCTTCTTTCGTGTTGAAGGGAACCGATGATATTTGTTTTAAACCTCCTTGAAGGAAACTCAGAAACCTAAACAAATATCGAAAGCTGCGCCCAGTATCCTTCGAAGATGTAGGAGACCCCGGGCGTTCTAGGACCAAACACTAGTCACGGGCCAAAACAAAGAAAAGCCCGAAATAGTCAGATGTGCATCACAAGCCGAAAAATCCCTGACGCTGCACGCAGGCTTCTTGGCTGGCACGCACTGCTGCCTTTCAGTTTTTGTTCCTGCGATCCAACAGCCTGAGCTAAGCACTAGCTGGGGACCATACTGCGTGGCGTTTTCTCACGTGTCCCCGGCAGCGATATAGGAGCAACGCTTGTTGCTTGCCAGCGCATTTTGTCATGGTTCTCCACAAGGCGCAAAAATGCCATGCTTTAAATAAATCTCCAAGCTAGAAGCGACAGAGAGAGAAATATGATAGCATGGACAGAGCGATTTAGCCACAATAAATGTCCTGTTTGCTCCGATTACCGTGGGAAGGGGAAACGGCACACAATACACGAAGAAAGGAAACGCATTTGTAGAAAAAAAAAATGAAAAACGGATCTGTTCGCACTAACTTGGCGAGTCGCTTGAAAACGCAGTGCGTCACACCGTTTCGCTGTTTAGAAAACACGAATAAAGAAAACACAGCAGAGCTTCTAAAGCCATTCGGATCGATATCAGTTGGGACCAGGGTCCAAGCGTTATGTTTTACTTAAGCAGACTTTCTTGAGTACGTCAAGGACGGGGGAGCGCGCTGTTCCTAACGCACTGAAAAGAACGCTCACATAAAATGCGTGCAATCGTGCTTTTTGCAAGAACAAAGCTTTCCATTCGGGACTATCGGTCCATTCCAATGAGCAAGCCTTTGTAAATGTCAGTTCTATCCGAAAGCGACATGTAAAACACAAACAAAAGTTCGGTTACGCCGTCGAAAGACGGATGTAGGATGAAGTGGTCGGCAGGAAGCCAGAGAAGAAGAGCTCTGGTTTATGGAATCAATGCAATCTGATTGGGCTAATTTAACCTTGGGCACAAGCGCGCGCCGCTTAATCGCTACATCCATACGCGCTAGAAAACTGTCAGAAACGCAGTTGACTAGTTGGGTATATACCATGGGTAGATCGGACGGCTGCATGTGCTCGTTCACTTACAGCGAAATGGCTTAATAGTTACTGAAAGACTATGTTACTTCCTTTTTCTACTGACGAATAGTGAATTTCATTTATGCCCGTAAATATTTGTAGATGGAACCCATGGCGTAGTGCGCAGAGTGTCCTTTCAGAAGCCTACTTGGAGACGCAGAAAGTAGATAGTGCAGTGTCTAAAAAAAGGGACTGTCGCACGTTGGCCTACAATGCCTGCGGGAGTCATCGGCGTCAGATTCGATAGTCTGATTGTAAGGTCGATATGCTTAGCCGGGAGGGCCATTGCAGCAGCTGCAATAGAACGAGTAAACCATTCATTGGCTTAAGCATGCCGACGGCCGCTGATCGACTTTCTGTGAAAGCAATAACTATGTCCGCTTTAGGGATATTAACAGCGGAGCTGTTCAAGCCGGCCGTAAGTCCGCGACGCATTAACAGAAAATGTGGGCCGATCCTGGCGGTTGTGCAGAAAGGGTCCAAGCGCAATGGCACATACCCCTGTGAACTAGCGAAGCTGAGCCTTACTAAGCCTAGTTAAGCATGGTTGGGACTACTTAAGCTTAGTCGGTCATCGATAGCCAATCGATAGGCAATCAATAGCTAATCACTAATCGATCAATAATCAATAAATCCCGTAAAATGCTGGGGATGACTTGGTAGTACTTAGGCTAGCCCAAATACGTGGCGAATACCTTTCGATAGCCAATGGATAGCCAATAAATTGCTAATGAATATTTGATCAATAATGAATAAATTCCGGAAAATGCTGAGGATGACTTGGCAGTGCTTAGCCTAGCCCAAAAGCCAATTAAGACTACCTAGGTGCCCATCAGCTCCGCTGTCTCTTTAGCATTGCGCCTCCCGTGCAAGCTAAACTAATTTTTTTGATAATATTTGCAGTTTCATTTGCTGCGGCATCAATTATATGGACATTCGAGGTGCATTTCTGTCGTCGTCGGCGTTGCCGTGACGTGCCATATAAAGTCCGAGTGCAATAAATCCGTGGCGGCGCACTGTAGACTGTTGGTGCAAGCTCAAGCGCGTGAGGATGAGCCGAGGATGGTGGCTGGACCTCGCACGCGCAAGGGAGGAAGGCGACGAGGAAGCGCACTGTCTTCTGCCGCGCGCAAGCCACCGGGGGGCGCTCTACTCCGGCAGCGGCTGCATGTGGCACGCCCGAGCGCGGCCGCCCGGGCCCTGTATACCTTGAAAGCGATCTGCGGTGAGTAGAGAGTCTAGCTGCGCCGAGGGCTGATAGCTTCGTGTGCGCTGTGCTCTTGCCACTTAGTTCCCGTTGAAGCGACAGGCAACACGGAGGCCAATCCGCTCGCAGCTGGTGGCGCTTTTGCTCATGCCAGTGTTTTGACAGCGAGTGTCTGCGCTCATCAAGTGAGATGTGTTTGCGTTTGTATGTGCGCGCGTCACACCGTGCTTGTTAATCTAGTTAGCTAGATTCTACGCTAGAATCTAGTTTATATGGACGATAAAGCTACTATCTTTAACTCGTATAGCTGTCTACTAATTTGCTATCGAAATAGATGCTTTGCCTTTCTGGCGAAACTGGGCCATTTTTCATGCCCGCAATGGTGAGGTGCCATCAAGGACAATACGCCCAATGATATCCGCAGTTTAGGCATGCGGTCTGATGCCAACGAGGCGCAGAAATCAGCAAGGATATGGCTGAAACTCATATCTGTCGATAAGCAGGCTTAGATGTTGAAGTGGTATTTAGGTGGCATGCCGAATATGCGTTCATAGCGTTAACAACATCGTATTTAGCGATACAGTGAACACTCTTTTCTGACATTGCAAGTGTAGAAAGAAAATAGTAGAAAAAGTCAAATATGCACATATTATAGTCACATATTCAACAAAAGGAAGACGCGTCAGTCAAGTCTGTTAGACGGAGAATGATCGCCGCACGGTGAGGTATAGCCGAAGTTCTGCTGATCCATGACTCTCGAAACCGATGGGTCGCCGTGTAGGAAGTTTTTTTGCAACGCCGTCTTCTAAGCTGTCACGATGATGCAAACTGTGAAGAAACTTCAGCAGAACAAAAAGAAAAAAAAGAAAGCTATGTTAGGCCTCAAGACATAGACAAATATGTGAACGCTGAGTGAAAACTGGGAGTATAGTTGTTTGCCAACAAGGGGGGGGGGGGGGGGGGTCGACACGATTTCTGCGCGAAAAACATCTCAGCAAGCTGCTATAAATGACAGACCACAGGGCCATGAATTTATGCCGCTCGTGCCACTGAGGATACACTAAAAAACAAAATAAAGAGGAACTATGCGACGATGGCATAAATAAGAAAATAAATATGTCAGCAGTGCCAATACACGACGGTGCGCTTCATATTAGGTGTGGGAAGACTCGAAAGAAGCGTGTTCAATGCGCCAGAGCTCCTGTACGCGCGCGCAAGCTGCGAATATCCTCGCTGGCAAGCAATGAAATATAGTCGTCCGCAGCGCCAGAGATAAGACAGCGCGAAGCGCCTTGTCTCCAGTTCTCGCTGTGCTACATTCCCTTTATTTGCGCCTTTTCTTCGTCGTTCCCTCTCTTTATCGTTATTTTCCCCAGACTAGTTTTGGATCATTTCTTTTTACGTTACTGCTCCATATTTCTTCGCCCAAGTTCCAAGGTCCTCGCGACATGCGAAATGCGCTCCTCCATTTGTTCTCGTCGCTTGAAACTTTTGATCCGATTCTTTTCTCCTGAGCCCCGGTTGTTCTCTCTTCCTTTCTTCTTTCTTATCTTAATCTTCTCTGTATACGTGCGTTTTCTTTCTTTTTTGCCCTCTGTATAGGCTTGTTCTTGCAGCATCCTTCAAGCAAGGGCAAAACAAGCTTCACACTCAATGCTCCATTTTTCGTTTCCTAGCAAGACACGGATATAAGGCCACGGTGCACTCGGGTTTTTTGCTTCTACAGTTTTGTTTCTATCGATTAGTTTCGTTTTCTATTCGCCTCATGTTCAAACCAAACAGAACTATCAGAAAGAAAAAAAAGTAAAGGAGAAAGCGTGTTATTCCGTACGCCTGCAGGTTTGCCTTAGTTCGCATGCTCAGAACAACATGTAACTAGAGTTCTGGACAAGTTCCCACTCGCTGTATGTTTTCATTCACTCGTTCATTTTTTGTAAGCATCTTTACTGGCCTGAAGTTCCCCGTTGCTGCTTTGCATACATACTGAACCGCTTCCGGTCAGGCCTTTCCTTGGAAAAGAAAAGCACGCTCGATTCCAGAACGTGTCACGGGACCATTCTTCTTTGCCCGGAGCGAAACTATGCAACGCGGAACACGTCGAGCGCTTGAGCGTTGGTTTCAAATAGAAAAGAAGGCCACGTACACTAGTCAGAGGAGACGTAACTATACCAGCACTGCATTCTCAAAATTATGTTTTATTCAGTCCTTGTGTCACAAGTTTGCGTTTTCTGTTACTTTAGCACTGACAAGTGTTGACTCATATCCTGTGCTGTGAACGTCTGTGACCATGTGCCATGGGCTGTTTTTCTTTTTCTCTATTTTCTTGTCTTTCTGCCTCCACCTTGACCCCCCGCCTCTTCTTCCCTCCCTCCGCAACTAGGTAGCAAACCTCTCCGCCTTCGAGCTTTGTTTTAGCCCATCTCTGTATTTTTCTGTCTTTCATTTCAGTCGACGCCGAGAGCCAGAAAAACGCTTCCACTCTCTGCGTGGCCGTAGGACACACGCAGTGCTGTGAGAACTGATGTTCGACAACGCAGCTTTGACTTGTTTTCCCTTCTTTGTTTGTTGGATAGGTGGGAGTCTAGTGTCTTCTAATTAGGTTCCTCTTTAATGCAGGCCCAAGAAATTTCATGAGACTCCCAAAACACAACCTTGTGTGTGCGTGTACGTACGATCAGGGTCGGAAATGAATGGAAAGAACCAACCAAGCGGAGACGCTGGCGTACAGGGCGCGTGAGCGAGGAAGACGAAGTAAGAGAGCGTAATCGAATTGAATGAATTCGTTTTCGGCTCAACATAAGTTGAATGACTAAATACGTAATACCACAAGAAAGTTCGAAACGAGCATAGCACTATCGAGGAACCTTGCCGAGTCTCGCTCAGTGTCTGGGCTGTAGCCGTTGGGACGAAGACAAATTGAATGCTTACAAGCGTGCGCAGTAGAAAGCAGAAAAAAAGGAGACAGCAAAAAAAAAAGGAAAAAAGGAAAAAAGGTCGCATTGCGCATCCTGCGCAATGCGACCCCAGGTGAAACCATAGGTCCTTTGGATTCACCTATGCTTTCTGAAATAGTGTATTTGGCGCGGCTATTCGTTTCAGGGTTCAGGTTGCAGGATTCCCAGTGCAAGACATTCTCGTTTCTTTGCATTTGTTTACTTCTAAACACACACTAAGTTCTGGAAGAAATGCGTAGACATGAAAGAAAACGGAGGAGAATTCTCACGGCGATGTCTGCGAGTGAATAGGTGCTGCTTCGAACGGTGCAATTTATGCTTCAGTGTGCCAACCAATTGAGGTCACTAAGCCACTGCAGGCTTGCAGATGATTTTCTTCTCCCCGTACGAAAACAACCATGTTGTAATAAGAAGGTCAGTCATCGAAGTTGAGTATTTCCCTGAAGAGGCAAGCTAGCCGAAGCAAGTGCTTTCGAAACTACATATGGCTTATATAGCCTGCGCACGACGTGTATTCCGGCTGGCAGTTGTCTCAGAGGGAAATTATATTCGGGAACTTGAGCAAGTGCGCCCTGACAGCAAGCTATAAGAAGGTTGTACAGGAATGTGGAGCCTGGGTGTTATAGACTGAACAGAATTTTTTAGGCAGCGGGACACAGGTACATTCGATTTGCATATACTTTCTGAAATAGTTTGCTAAGCGCGGCTATTCGTTTCACCACTTCAGTATGGCGGCATACGCATGTCACCATTCGTTTCACTCATTGCAGGCTTCGGGCAGGACGAGTGCGCAGCGTTCGCTGCACTCACCAGGAAAGTAGTGCAAAAGTAGTGTAGCGTTTCTGCAGAAGGTGTCGTGGCACTGAACGGGCACTGAACTGGTGGTAACTACACTTCACAAAGCGCACGGAGAACCGAATGGACGTCATATAAAGACAAAATTTAGCACTGCATGTGCTGGCCATAATGCAAGGCTAAACATTTCTCTTCTATCATTGAAAATGAATAAAGTCTCACTTACATTTATTTCCTTGCTACCGTGGCATGACTTTAAGCGACGCTTAGCGAATATCTCTATGTACTTGTAAGAGAAATTTAGATGCGCAGTGGCTAGATTTGGATGATTCATAAGAAGTCTCGCAAGCCTATTACAATCGACTGGAGTATTGCCCGTAAGAAATTACCATAGAAAGCAAACTCAACGAACACTAACTCACACGAGTAGGATAGCTGAGCTCGATTATCTGAGCACAAATTGAACAGGCTTTCGCAGTTTTAGCAAATGGGATCTGAAAAGACAAAGTAAGCAATAATTTTCAAACTCCCTGTAGTGTTGTACCCGTGTTCGATAATCGACTCCGAAAATGAACACGTATTGCGGGCGGATCGGTCTGCCGTTCCCCAAAGTGGGTGGTCGCTTTGTTCCCGTCGCTGAAAGTGCGGTGAATCCACGTCGCCTGCGGCCCCGTAGGCCCTCGACACGCGCCATCGCTCAGCCGGATAGAGCGTCAGCGGTCTGCGAACGGAGCTAGGGCCGGCGGCCCGCGTGTGAACTGTGCGTTGTAGCATCGAGTGCACCCAGGGGAGCTGTAAATCGACGCTCGGGAGCAGTCGTGAACCGGCCCTGTGTCCCTGCCGGCAGCGCTATTCATTTCCCGCGCTAACAAAGCCGGCCTCGAATCGATGCGCCTCTCTTGCTTTTTTTTTTATGTTCATTCCATCTCTCTCGCTTCGACGTCGGTATTCCGGCCTTTCGAAGAGTCAGCCGTCACGACATGAGAAATAGCCGGTTACGCACGCCCAGCTCTTATTGTGAAAGGCAGAACGAGAGCGGGATGAACACTACCCCGGCGATCGTCAATTGTGCATAACAGCGGCCTGGCAGAGTGTAGACGCTCGCGTAAGCGGAGCTGTCCGGACCACTCGCGGAGCAATCGTCCCATACCTTTCCGGTATATCGATCGGGGGTGTTTCGTATTTGAACGCTTGTTTCCGGTGTCTCAAAAAAAAAAGTAATCGGTCGTTGCCCCTATACCAGTGCTGTGAACGTCTCCGTGAACGTCATGTTTTGATTTGGGGCTTCGCGGCCAGCTTTGTTGTTGTGCGTCTACTTCTCCCTTTTTTATTAATCTTCTCGCTCTCTTCGTGGGGAGCGACGCTTGCTTTTACAGCTCCAAGCTACGTTTTTCACACGTCAGTTTCTCAGAATCATTATCGACTTGTCGTCTGGCATGCGAGTATTTACTGAAGATTCACTGCCAACTAAAAATGCACCGCAAATCTTCATCGCAATCTTCATCGCAAATCTTCATCGCATCTTCATCATAGAGAATTTCATAGTAAGCGACGCTTGCTTTTACAGCTCCAAGCTACGTTTTTCACACGTCAGTTTCTCAGAATCATTATCGACTTGTCGTCTGGCATGCGAGTATTTACTGAAGATTCACTGCCAACTAAAATGCACCGCAAATCTTCATCGCAATCTTCATCGCAAATCTTCATCGCATCTTCATCATAGAAGAATTTCATAGTATTTGTCCCATGTTGCACCTATCTAGCAAAAAATATTCGCACCATGCTCTTGAAAGCTCGTTATAACGGCAATATAATAGCCAGCAGGATAAGTGAACTTAAGCAAGCCACAGAGGAAGTGCTCGGACCAGATATACTACACGTTGCTTTCAGTTTGAACTGCCTTTATTCGTGTAATGAGTGACGACGCAAACGGCGCGTGCTCTCATGAAACCGCAATTTGGGGGCTGCGTTCGTCGCTGAACACCTACGCAGGCGCACGTTTTGTCGCGCGACGGTTTTGGGGCTTGTGTAGACGCTATGGTGGAGCGCTTGAGAAGGATAGCCCACTCCTCTTCTCCCGCCTCGCTCTGCCTCTCTTGGGTCTGTGGGCAAGGGCTCCGGAGGCTGGAGAGGAGTAGGGCAGTCGTCTTTGACGCCCGTGCTCGCACCGCTAGAGAAAACCCACATAGGACGAATAAGCTTATATGTCAAGGCCACCTATACTGCGGCCGCGCCGATGTCTTGGTTTAACTGTTCCGTTTTCTACGGAACTGCGTAATGAAACAACAAGTTCTGCATAAACAGCCTCACTGCAAGGAGGCTCCAAGTGAATCATTCCTTTAATAAAGCGAATAGCTTTCTAGAAGCATTCTGCTATTCACTCACGTCGACAATCATTACCATTGGTTTCTGCACATTTTTTGTTAACTTCGTTGAGTGGGACCATGTGCGATATATTTTTCTTGCTTCTACTACCGTTCTGTATTATTTGTTGTAGTTTTACTCTACTCTTTGTGGCGTGGCACATTTTTTCTTTGTTCCCTTCTAGATTTTTTTTCCTTTCCGCTTTTTCTGTCTTTCTATCCCCTTCTGCCTGATGAGCAGGCAGATGTTGCACGCCTTCCAGAGGTTGTTTCCAGTCTACTGCTACCATTTTTTCTACTTTGCATCTGTTACTATGCCTCCAAATCTAATAATCGTAATAAAATACTTTTTGCATTGCATAATAAGATAGGACGGCCATTATCTTTGTAATTGTCCGGCTGCTGCAATGCGCGTTGCGACCATTGAGAGCATACACACTTCTTCATATCCTTTAACGATCTCCTCTGGGCATTGTGTAGCTATGCGTTGCATGTGCGACAGCAATAAAACCTTGCAAGTTTGCCAGCAGGCGGAACCTCTCAACCGTATATTTTTCTTTGGTACCATATAGTTAGAATACATATCATCGCGTAATCTTTTTAACTAGAACCATCCGACTCGTAATATGCATGTGCTGTCCGAACTAAATGGGGAAACCGCTCAAACGTAGAATAGCGGCAGCGGTCCCTATACTGTCGAAATTCGCGTCGTAGCTCTGGATTGTGAAAAAAATCCGACTCCATCAGCTGCGCAACGGGACGTAATTCCCGAGGGTAAATGCTGGGTAATATCTGGGCAGAGCAGTTGTACTATGGCACTATAGCCGGAGGATAGTTCACTACGCCAAACTTGTGTGGCGCAGGCTACGCAAGTGCGAGAATATTGAAGCACACGACCGCACTGCTCATTAACATTGTCGCGTGAGCATTTATTAAATTGTGACGGTCCTCTTCGGGCCAGAGGCAAAGTAACTAGAGGCGCAACACTGGCGGAGTGTGGAGACACGAAACCTAGTGGCACTTAGTTTAGAGATTACTTGAAAAACTCAATCGTTTATTCTTACATTTTGTTCTCCTTCAAAGTCCTACCTATTTAACGTGACTAACTCAGTAGTCATGCGGTCCGTGCGACCATGGCACGCGACTGAGTCTTGATATTGATGTAGGCTAAGCTTTCAAGAAGAAACGATGACTACCTTCAGTGATCGCTCGTTAGCTCGGTTGTCGTCATCATCTACACAAGCGCAGTCCGAGTGCGATTGAACCGTGCGCTTCCTTTCTGTGTGATGTAGTTAACCGACCTTCTTGCTTTTACTTGTTACCAGATAAGTTTGCCATATGCGGGGTCTTGTTTTAGTTATTTGCACTTTATGTATCGCTGTCGGTAATGAGGCATTTCGATTACAATCAACCGAGCTTCCTTCGCCCTACACCACGCACAGATAAAAACCCACCACAGAGCGGAGTTGGACAGAGTGAATTGCAGCTCAAGTTATGTCCGCACGCGCACGCAAATAATAACGTCTTTTCCGATGAGGAACTCCCGTAATCGTGCTTCGCTGCAAAGTGTTTTCCGCGTCAATTCTACCCATAGCGCGGCGCGGTCTCTGTATGTGTGTCAGTGTTAGTCGGCGCTGCCGCACGTGCTATAGGACCCGTCTCTCTGTACCAGCATTCTATACAGTCACCCCGACTATACCCGAGGGCGTCGCTTTCACTGACAGCGACAAAGCCCAGTCGGGAATGTATTGAGTTAACATAACCGGCCGGGATTCCGGTCCCGCTCTCGGATAATTGCGCAGACGTGGCTGCCGGGCTCCCGGTGCCAAGCCATTCGCTTTTCTCTGCATTTGTTTATTTCCCAACACACACTAAGTTCTGGTAGAAACGTGTAGGCGAGAAAGAGGGAGGGGGATAATTCTCGCGGCGATGTCTGTGATTGAATGGGTGCTGCTTCGAATGGTGCCGTTTAGGCTGCAGTGTGCCGACCAATTATTGTCGCTAAGCAACGAAGGTTTGCAGATGATTTTCTTCTCCACGTACGAAAACAATCCTGTTGTGATAACAAGGTCAGTCGTCGAAATTGAGCATTTCCCTGAGGTGGTAAGCTAGCTGAAGTAGGTGATTTCGAAAGTATGGGATTTCGCCTCCGCACGATGTGTTTTCCGGCTGGCAGTTGTCTCAGAGGGAAATTATATCCGGGAACTTGAGCATGTGCGTCCTGAAAGCAAGCTGTAAGAATGCTGTACAGAAATGTGGAGCCTGGGTGGCATAGACTGAACAGAAGTTTTTAGGCAGGCGGTAAACCAGGGCTGCGTTGCCTTCCGCTCGATGCGATGCCACTCTTATCATCCCCCGTTCATGGCCGGCTGTTCCAATTGATAACGCGTGTCCAGTGTCACTCTGATCACTGACGAAGCGCGAAAAAATGTGAACTGGAGTAGCGTCAGAAAAAGGCGCCGCTACAAAATCGCGGCCCAGATTTCACTACGCGGACACTTGCGCAACGAGTAAATTCGTTCATCAGACTATATCTGAACCTGTTTTCGCCAATATTGGAGCGACTGTAAAGAATGACACAGGTTTGAGTGTCTGACAGAGGCGCAAGGTTGAATCAGGCGCACAACACTATTTTACGAAAGAGGCCGCGCACGCACCAACATTTCAACATTTCGAAGAACGTAGTTAACAATTGTAACTTCTCCGCGAAAAGAGGATCAAATGTTATGTAAACCGTTCAAAGAGGGTAAAACGAGAGAGAGAGAGAGAGAGAGAGATACGTAAAGAAGGAAAGGCAGAGGGGTTAACCAAGGTATCTCCCAGTTGACTAGCTTTCCCTGCATGTGGTAAAATGCGAAAGGGGGGAAAATAAGAATAAAGAACGAGAAAAGGAGAGCGTAGTATATTGCAATATCTGGGTGATTTTCATCTCATTGACTCGAATATTCTAATAGTCTCACTGACAACATTTGTACATCACACATAGCGAAGTAACGTTTAATGGAGTGCGCCGGCGTTGACGCTTCCGGAAGTGCAGTTCATAGAACACCGGTACTTAAGCACCTGCAAGCCTGTCGTCTGAAGGTTTTAGAAACTTAACAATTTTAGAGAACTTTGCACATGATTTGCAGTTCTTGCCGAAATTCATCTTCCGGCAAAACCCAGTGTGGCTCACTCTGCACTACGTTTACTGTCTCGTTTTTGTATAGGCCAGTCCTTTATTTAGTCTCCTGTGCCTAGCCCGCATGCCGGCCTGTGCAGTGTAAAGTCATGAGGGCTTAGGAACTGCGATGACTTCGTTGGACGTGTCGAGAAGAGCCTGAAAGTAAGCCTAGTTTCTCTGCGCTCGCGCGCCTTTTTCTGTTTCTTTTACCACGCTCCTTACACGAGGCTCCTTGGTATTAAAAGTAGCAACCAGTTTATGAATTTATTTAATGCCTATGCCCTGAAAACAAGTGACGCCTATTCTCGCATTCTTGACTTTTTTTCGTATTTAAGAAATGTTAAGAGCACAGATGATGAGAACGCGAAGGAAGACACACAAAATTGCTTTCACGAACTCGTCAACTATGCGCTTAACCGTTTCCTAGTGTACCCCACCAACAAGTTCGGACGTGGCTCGCTTTCATGTTCTGCTGACTCACGCTCCATAGCTCAAGCTTCTAGTAACTTTCTACCACACGAACACGGGACTCTACCACTAGCGATGGAGCGATGGAGCTTAGCCTGCGCTAAGCTCCATCGCTCGTTTCCCCACGTCCGCCTTTAGATGCACCCAACCAACCAAAAAGCAACTGCGCGGTGCAGAACGAAGCACTACGGGTATCGTGGAAGGCAAAGATGACAGTCAGACCGGGCGGTAAAACCCCCATGGCCTTGGGTATTGTGACTGATTAAAAGTAAGGATGGTCACTGGTGGGCGTGGCTCAATCCCGACCCCGTGCTACTGTGTGGAGATGAAACGGGTGGGGACAGAGCGCTTGGTGTCAGTCGGAAGCTGAGTAGGAAGCTGGTTGATGGGCCGGTCATTTCCCGCAGCGATGAAGGAGTCCTGATTGCACGCTTCGGGCCTTTGGCAGGGCCACGCGCGGTGAGCGTGTGCGGGGGTCACAGTGCAGTCGAGCTCCAACAGTCTTGATGGCGTGGCATCCCTAGCTGCACAATGACTGTATAGTGTCTGGTCGCACGTACCACCGATTCTTGCCGCATGATGCTTTTAGCATGCTCAAAAATTATTACATTGTATAGGTGTGCCGAGCCGGTATTACCGTAACTTCTATTTCATTTTGCCCTAACTCCAGACAACGCCGTCTTGAACACGTAATATGCAGAGAAAAATGTCATCTATCTATCTGTCTGTCTATCCGTCCATCGTTGTTGTATTTTGCGAAGTACATTACTTCTTCTGTACCAATGCATTTAAAAATTCTTTTTTTCCCTCGTACGATTTCCTAATGGAACGCATTACCCGCCACAACTGTTGACTGTCCAACAGTTTCATCCTTTCTTTCTGCACTTTGTGAATAAACCATGGCATTCATCCCGCGTCTCTATACCCGTCAAATCATGATTGTTAAAAGGTTTTTCTTCTGTTGTTTGT
This sequence comes from Dermacentor silvarum, assembly GCF_013339745.2. NCBI lineage: Eukaryota > Metazoa > Arthropoda > Arachnida > Ixodida > Ixodidae > Dermacentor > Dermacentor silvarum. The sequence continues at coordinate 140,152,635 of NC_051159.1, read as the reverse complement.
TATGCAGATTCTTGTTCAGTGTCTGCTATCTTGTTTGATCATATTTCATACTCGCGTTTTGTTTCAAACGCCCACTCCTGCCTAAGGCCTGGTAACAAGGCTGCTAGTACTTGTAAAATAAATAAATAAATAAATAAATAAATAAATTAATAAATAAATAAATAAATAAATAAATAAATAAATAAATAAATAAATAAATATGTAAATAAATAAATAAATAACAACTAATTTTTAATTACAAGGACCAGTAAAGGAAAACCTTAAATTTTTTATAAAATTCCTCATTTGCATGTCATGGCATCATACTGTTAGTCCTTACGCTATCTGTGCAATAGATGCGGCTATTCAAGACTTGCCTTTTTAGTGTCTACAGATGTTGCATCGAGTGGTTATCGATATTTTGAACCGCTCAAGTAGGCTCTCGAGGAAAGAAGTTCAATCAGATGAAGAAGTCCTCCAAACGGTGCATGACCCGACTCTCAGCCACACAAAATGATTTTTCTCCCAGAAAAAATTCAGAACCTTTGCAAGCGTTAGAAACTTGTATTACGTATCGGTAAAAATGGTAGATGCTTAAGCGTTTATTATTCGCTCTATCAGGTATTTTTTTTAAACAATTAAAGGTTTTAATGTGACTTCACCTTATAAGACCCCATCAAAAGATGGAGCGTGTGGACCTCGGCTAGGCACATTACAAGGGTATATGTAGTGCGTAACAAATGAGGAAATTGGTGGCGCGTCATTATCATGTAAGAATGAATCTCAATTTGTAAACCGCATGTTTATCCTTCCTACATTGTTTGCTGATGCTCAAGTGTAGTACCCTACAGACGCTAAGATGATTGCCGTTGTTGGCTTTACTATACACGCACAATGTTATGCAAGGTCCCGCGCATGAGAGGAAGAACGCTGTCGTGAAGCAGTAGAAGAAAGAAAAAAGGAACACCGCAAAAAAATCAACATAAATGCAAGTGGATGGCACAAGCTGGCACCCATCGCCAATGTTTTTTACGCACTTTGCTTTTAGAAGACTTACTAAGTCTCTAAAACGTATACACGGGCGCCGAAAAGTGCGTCAAACCTACTTTGGGGAACTAATTGGAAGTCATTTATCATGACCGTAGCGTCGCGCGCTCCCTCGCTTTCGTTTTAACGAGCACGTTGAGCTTCCGATAGCGTGCTCGGAGAGAGGCGACACGTCTGTTAAACTGTCTTTTAAACTGTCTTTTAGAATACATCCCGCAGGGGAAAAATCTGAAAGCTTGAAATTTATGCCGTGGTATAGAACAAGAGCTCACTCTGATGGCTGTCGTCAGGTGACCCTCTAGGACGGATTATTAACACTTTGTTCCATTTTAATGGCAGCACTGAATACCCAACAGAGTTAGCAGGCTGCATGATAAATTGCAGTGCAGACGAAACTTCAGAAGCACGCACACCTTATCTTACACGGTGAGCCGGCATCCAAACGTGATTCCACTACGAAGCCTTGCTTTATCGCCAGAGCCCACGTACCGTATACAAAGCTTCGCATGTGCTGACACACACTGTCTCAAGCACTGTTCTTCTCAAAATTGAGCAACAGAAGCGTACGCCGACTCCCAATTATAGAGGAGGCGGCTGGCGAGTGCTTCCGTGCTGTAACATTTTAGTTTGCGGATTTTCCCCTGATGCACTTCTCACCTTTCACTTCAGTTCAAAGGGATCTGGAAGCGCATCAGCATGCGCGGTGGCAGCGGTTGCGGCGCGGAAGCGGAAGTGACGGCGCGTCACAGCCACTTTTCCTGATCTGCAATCCAGTGCGAAGTGCTCATTAAGCCGATCGAGCCAGGCCGATGAGCCAGACATACGTGCGAACGCGGAACGATCACCCCGGCGACGGAGTGCGTTGATGGCGCGCGGAAAATGCTGCTGCTGCTGCTTCTCTGCTATAGCTCGTTATCTCCAGACCCCACCTTTATGCGGGAAAGCCTACCAGCGCAATCCGGTGTTCACCCCGCTAAGGATATTTACCCTCCACCAACGCTATAGTTCCAACGAAGCAAAGCTTCCCAACTCATTAGAGATTGCCTGATCGCTTTTGCGCGCAGCTTTGACGCATGACTTTGTCTTTAGGGAGAAAAAAATGAGTAGGCGCAAATACTAAATAATTGTAACATAAATAATAGTATTGTAACTTATTGGTAAGTGAAAAATGTCACGTTGCGCTTACGAAAGCAATTTGTGAAGCAATAACGAGCTTTGCCAAAACAATTTGTGAAGTGGTAACAATTTGTTTGTGAAGCCTAGTGTGTTTTAGCGCGGCTACCCCCAAGATGTTCATTTGATGCCCTGAGAGATTTCCATGTACGCATGCCACCACAATACAGCGTACTATGCTGAAATATTCAAGTGGAGTACTATGGGAACGAATCCAACTATGGCCCTCTGGCCATAATTATTTCACTCAATGGTCATTAGTTTCTGACATGAAGGAGAAAGCGCAGGGCATGTGGAGTAGGCATTGCGTGTGACCATTGACGGTGCTGATTATGCCACATTGTGGCACCTTTGGAGATGTAGTCAAGGTGTGACAATGCAATGTAACGGTGCCAGAATTTCATACTCTTGTGGAAGGAGATGTTTTCAGTTACAATTTATGCAATGAGTGTTGCAAGCATGTCTTTATCTTCCTGATGTAGAGAATGAGGAATAAAACAGACAAAAGGTAGGGAGCGTCTGGTTTGCTACCCTTCACTGAAGGCAAGACAAAGGGAATAAAAAGAGAAAAGAAGTAGAGGGTGAGCATTGCGTGCACGCAGGACGTTGCACAGGACTATAAACGATCACAGAGGCCGATGAAATAAGCTTGAAACTTCAAACTTGAAACAACTATGTTTTCAAGCTTCTTTGCGCGCTATGCCTGTGGCATGCAGGATATTGTCTCTGCATACGCGCGAGGACCGGTGGTAGCTGCGAGACTACCGAAGCAGTCATGACTGTTTATAAAAGGCCAGTGTTTCGTGACAAACATGCTCATCATTGCTGGATTACTTATTCATCTAGCATTATATTAACAACCACTTTTTTTAAGGGCTGTCTGGTAACGTAGACTACTCCTTGAAGTCATACGTATCTTTTGCAGCGATGGTATACTTAAGTGTATATTACCATGAGAAAAGCCTTTAATGTAGTCGAAGATCATCGATAAACTGACTTGGGAAGGTTATTAAAGCTAAGCACTTCACAGCAGCATTAGTGTCGTTTGTTTGTTCGTGTGTTTGTTTTGTTTATTTGTTTGTTTGGTTGTTTGTTTTTTGGTTTGTGAAAGTGTTGGCGTAGACGAAGGCTCTTTCGCTGTTGCTCCTCAATGAAATGTCTGTTGTGTCATTCTTCAAACGCGTTTTCATGGCTCATGCACTCCAAAGAAAAATAAACGCGGAATAAGGTGAACTTTATTGCTAAGGGAGCCATAGCTTTTATTATAGAAATGGTCACGAACAACAAAACACACACAATTTATGCAGTGGCTAATGCCAAGGCTTCCAAAACGGAAGTGTTCTATTGTCGCTGCCTCCCAGCGCCATCCGGTTCTTTAGGCGCAGCGGAAGTTTCGTCGCTCTTGACAAAAAACGAATTTAACAGCTTGCGGAACGCCATTCGAGTTCAACTAAACTATGATTCTTCACTTGAGGTTTTGTCTATGCAAGTTTCACAGACAGTCTACGGAAGCTGTTAGCCAGTTGAGATCCCTTGGTTCATAATTGTTCAAACACTTCCAAATGAATTACATGAAAGAAGTTGTTATACAGTAATCGACAAAAGAAATGTTGCATGGGCAAAGTGAATAGGCAGCTTATAACCGTTCTGTAGATTGTCGAAACAAATTATTTGCGGTACCAGGAACTTTAATAATTCAACAGGATTTAACTTCCTTCGTCGTTCTTTTTATTTCCTTAGACTAGAGCATTGTGTTGCTCTGGGGGGTTCCATGTCTTCCTCGGATTTCTATAGGTTTTTTCTTTTAACTCGGTGATCATCATGCTGGAAAACAAAGCAACAATAAGGAAAATACTATTTAGATAAATCACTACTGGGCGATCGATATTCATTACTAGAGCTTGACATTTGCAGATAGTCCCGTCCGCTGCCTTTTTTGAGGGCGACTGTTCTGTGCGAATGCCTTTGACTGCGTGGCGCTGTTTGTGCGCATGCAAACGCTCAGCAGAGCAATGAACTTCATGGTTTAGAGGTGTACTTTCATTATTTTGTGCTATGTATACAGCTCATGTTAAAAGGGGATGAGAAGAACACCGACAGAGAAGGAAAGCACAAACTGACACGAACAAGCGCTTCTTGTGTCAGTTTGTATTTTCCTTCCTCCTGTAACTTTAGTAATTTTCTACAAAAATTACTTGAGTAAACTGTAGTTCTGTGGTCATTCAGCTACCGGGATGACGATGTGCAATACATGGATTTGTCTAATCATCATGCTTGTGGCTTTTGACGTTTTCGGGACGTTATGTCTTGTGCTTTATCCTTATAAACTTCTAAGCAACCAGAGTTTTCTGTACACGGCAAGGCAATGTCTCAGGACACATGCATAATAATTGGAAATTGTTGCGTTTATGACACAACATATTGTTCAAAGCCATCCGTTCGCAAAGGCTCGTGGCCGTTTGAAGCATGAAGAACGAAGTTTAGGTGAAGTCATGTGTACTGTACTTATCGTTCTCATGCTTGATGAACTGCCATACTTGCAGATCACGTAGACACTAGCACGGAGCTCCCTCTAGTGATTGTTATAAGAAAAACTATGCTTCTGGGTAGATGTTGCTTTTGTACCCGTGTTTGTGTATTGTACATATTGTCATTATTGTTGTAAATCATGTAAACATATAAAAACAACACGAAGGAGGACAAGCGGGCTAGCAATTTTCTCCTAAAAGGGGCATTTCTCTCTCCTCTTCAAGCCCACCCGCTTGATGAGGAGAGTGAAAGAAAACGAGAAAGAGAGGAAGAAGATAAAGAATAGAAAAAAGAAGAGGAATTAAGGACACAGCTCCCACACATCGCATCACACGTAGGGTACGAGCAATACAGACCTGAGCCTATAGACGCGTGGTCTACAAGAAAACCTACGCAGCTTTGTGAGCCTCATATCGAGCCTCATATATAGCCTCGCTCGATCTTTCGGAAACCAGATATTGTTAAGCGCAGTTCGAGCCAGATTATGTGGGTGGAACTTGCTCAGCAGCAAAGAGCAGCAAGTGTGGAAAGTTGGGCATTCCAGTGGCCTGTGCTCGAATGTGTTGTTGTACATAGCGCAAGAAAAACAAATGCACGCATTCAGCGCGCCTTTCCTCCTTCTCTCTCCCGGTCGTCTTTCTATCTTCCAGTTCCCCTCCCCTAGCGTAGGGTAGTCGATCAGACACTTTCTCGATAACTTCTCTGCGTTATCTCTCTTGTCTCTGTCTGGTGCAGCTTTGTCAGCTGAAGTGGACCTTTCCGCAACTCTTCAGATGCAGTGAAAAAACAATGACGCACTCTGCCCAACCTGTTTCAAGCCGGTGACGTAGCCAGGGGGTGGCCCACCAGCCACATGCCCTCTCCCCTTCCCTCCCTCTCAAATTTCTGTGTTAGTATGCACCCTTCCCAGCCCCCCACCCCCTTCTCTCTCCCATCAACGGTCAAGTGGGTGCCACCCCTCCCCCCCCCCCCCTCCTTCAGAAAAAAAGTTCTGGCTACTCCACTGGTTCGAGCCTCATAGTCTGCGAAACCACGCGAAACAATAATTAAGTTATCGACTTGTGTGTTCGAAAAGAGACGAACCTCATAATTTTTCTGCTCTATCTTTCCAACTGTTTATTGATCTTCATGTAACCTCGTTATGCACGGGCGTCCGCTTGGTCTCCTAATGATGCTCGACAAGATCGATTGCCGACCATCCGCTTTTAGACATGTGCGGGTCGTTCGGCGCAGCTTTAATGAATCCATGCTCTTGTCGTTTCCACGTGTTGTTCGTGAGGGGAGACCAACTTCATTTCGACACGGCTCTTGTAATGCGCTTGGAGTAATGATCGTACCTTTCATTCATAATATTACCGTGCACATTTTTTTAAGCGGCACGTTCTTTGCCTACCTCTAGAACTTTACCGAAACTCTTCCTTGAGTGCTTATATATGTTGCTATATCTTTATTCTTTTGCAAAGTGTTCTTTTTTTTTACTTCTTGTCCTATGCTAGCGCGGAAAAGTTACGAGCGTCACTACAGGGCAATGGCTTTTTATACATTTAAATTTTAAGAAAGTGCTGCTACTTTAAAAGCCGAAGTAAAAGTCACTCGGGGAAAAATAGTCTCCTTGTTCATTTCTTTCACAATAACAGGTCACATTTTCCCCTTAAAATATTACAGCCGAATGACGTATACATCGGAGCAGTCTGTGGCCAGCAAAGTAGTCGGAAAGCTATTTAGCCGGTTCATATTCATTAGTTAGAGGCACTTAGTATTGCGAAATTATTAAGCTTTTGAACGTGTTCAGCCCATTGTTGGATCTCTAAGGTCGGGAAGGCGAGTGAAGGGCACTTATAATGTATGACCGCTAATGAGCGCGGATATCACTGCTTTCGCCGCTTAAAATATTCAACACCCACGAAGAGTACAGGTTGCCGATTACGGCAACCTGAAACATTCTGGACAAGGACCGCTTTATTGTAAGAGACTCGCCTACGAATAAATGAAATACAAACATGTAATCACCAAATTGGAAGACTTATTTCGGAGAAAACGAGTTCCAAAATAGTTGTTCATATTGTTGTTAGTGCTTGCGACGTAATGAAACGTGATGTGCGATCACTCTCATACGATTCCAGTAATCATTTTTCTTTCAGACAGGGTACTGTTTCTTGAAGAGCACAGTTCCTTAGCAGCCTATATTTTGCTCTAGCGATTACAAACTGTGTTACACAATGCTCAACGGGATGGTTATGGAAGAGAAATACGCGCTTTCCTTAGAAGTATATTATCCCAGATTTTTTTGTATTTAAATAACACTCATTTCTCGTGACAGCGCATTATATCTCTTATCAACGACAGCACGAAGAAAAATCTGTAGGTGCTTACCGCAAGTTGAAAAGGGCGCATTGTCATGGAACCCATTCTTTCGAGTCATCCGAAATTTTTCGTGGCCGAAGTGGTGACGATTCAGGAAAAGGGCGACGACCAAGGGACAAACAGTCCAAACTTTACCGGTGGTTAGTTCAAGAATTCTTGGGCTGAAAGAAGTTCCTATCCTTTCAGGGCAGCCTAACCCATGTCGAACTGGTGCCGGCGACCACGTCAGCGAGTTCCGAGCTCTCGGAGACAAAAACCAGCGGAGTGTAGCGAGCGGGCCCGCTAATTCACCGATCAAACAAGCGGAGCGAACGGTGTTCGATGGGCAGAATGCGCAGCCTCGTTGCCTCGGGGACCGGTCAAAGAGATTAGCGCCCAAACCCTCCTTGCCTCTCAGCCCTCCGTACACAGCGCACTTTCACTCCTTCCTAGCAGGCAAGCAGCAGCAGCAGCAGGCAGCGCTTCTCCTCCACACGTCAGCGGCACGGGAGCTGAAGCGCGTCGTCGGAGCGGTGCGCGCGTCTGCGCCGAGTGGCAGCGCGTGTGCCAATGCCCCGGGCGCGCGGAAAGCCGGCGTCCGAGCCCCGCCGTGGAGCCCTTCTTCTGGGCACTCCTCCCTCCCCACCACACCAACGGCGTGCGGTGGGTCTCTCAGCCTGATCCCATTCCCTGCTTCGGGACTGTCTGTCTTTTTTTTTTTTTGATGGTCATTTAATATATTCTCTTTTGTCTTAATCTCCTCCGTCACCCTATCCCGTCTTCTCTTCCTAGGCGCCTCTCCCATCCACCGACATGTCCCTGACAATTTCTTTTTGACATTTTCTCTTTGTATGTCACCCTCGTTTCCCCCTCTAGCGGAACGCTCTCCGGGAGGTTTCGCCTTTCCTTTCTCCCTCATGTGACGTCACGTCCGGTGCTCCTCCGTTTTCTCCCCATCGCTTCCTCCGTTTCCGACTCCCCGCGCCGGCGCAACCGGGCCAGTCGAGGCTCGCGTGTCTGACCCATGGAAGAAGCGTCTGGCCACTCGTCTCTCTCTTTTTCTTTCTCTCTCTCGCCTCTTGTCCTCCCTCCAGACCGAAAGAACTCGCTTGCTTTGGCGCGCCGGATGGCCTGAAGCAGCAGCGGGTTCTGCTTTCGAGCGCCGTGCACACTGCATTTCACTAACCCTACAGCAGGAGAGGCTCTCGTGTATTGGTTTGTAATGCTTTGCGAACCCTTTCAACTAAGGGGTGGGCAAAGTGGGCAGAGAAGAAGAACAGATTATAAACAGAACTCCCGCAGACTTGCACAGGTCACAGCGCGCGTAGGACGCTCTGCTCAAAAGTTCTGTTCTTTTGAATGGCTAAACCATGCGCACCATCTCATCGAGAGGGAAGGCACCGCCAACAGCGGAATGATAATGTGTGCAAGAGCGGCTTGCAGACCACGCCGCTCGGACGCCTGGCATGGCGCGCGAGAGCTTAAAACGAAATAACGCTGTCCAGACACGCGTGCACATTTGAAGAAGAGCTACAGGTTAGGCCTGTTTATGTAACACAGAGACACACTGATGAGCTGCTTTCTGCGGGATATTTGTCTGTCTTTTTCTTTCTCGTCTGTGCTGCAGCTACTTTCTTTTCATTGTGATGTACAGCTGGACTTGTACAACGTGTAGGGACTGTGACCAAAATTCATGACTTTTTTTCAGCTTGTAATCACTGCACTGTCCTTAGGCTTCTTGAGGGTCTATTTTCTTAGGCCCGTAGAACGTACAGGGCGCTTTCATTTTTCTTGTTTTGGGGACTGTGAAAAGAGCCAGAGAAAGAAAAACAAAGGCAGCGAAGTTAACTAGGTTGCGCATGGTTTGCTACCCTACAATGAGTGAGAAGGAAGCGGGTTGAAAAGAACAAAATTATTTTTTCTTCTGTGAATACTCTGTCATCTAGCCGGCTTTAAGTGGCACACAGTTCCAGTCTTTCATTGTCAAAAGAAGACCACTACACGAGGATTTTTACTGTGCTGACAGGTGGCATAAAAAAATTGGCCATAAAGTGAAAACTGACACGAACGTAAATACAAACAAAATGCATTATTGTATCACGACAAAGAGAAGCTATCCGAATTTTGGAAATCAATCAATCCAGCTCATTCAGGCCAGTCGACGAGTGTAGTTCTGTAGCAGCCTTGTTATGACAATTATGGGGAAAATATCAAATTATACCCTAAAATCTACTTCATTATTTTCAATAACGCTAGCCTTTTTATTGAGACCTTAGTAGGTGCGCATAGTATACAATGTAAATATACAATTTCGAGCGACACACTTGAAACAGGAGAACAACGTTAAACGTTCCGAGATATGTAGTGATTCTCACACACTTGTATTCAACATAAATATGCAATCTGCTACATACGCTTGCTCTACATGCAGGCGTATGTAGCCACGAGAATAATGTACTATGACGCAATTTAATAATCGTACACCATAGGTAAGTACGCCCATTCACCTGCAGTCCGAAGTGTGGGTAGAGATCATCGTCAGCCTATATTTATGTCCACTGCTGGACGAAGGCCTCTCCCTTTGATCTAAAATTACTCCTGTCTTGCACTAGCTGATTCCGACTTGCACCTGCAAATTTCCTAACGTCATCCTCCCACCTAGTTTTCTGCCGTCCTCGACTGCGCTTCCCTTCTCTTGGTAGCCATTCTGCAACCCTAATGGTCCACCGGTTATCCATCCTACGCATTACATAGCCTGCTCAACTCCATGAATATCAACTAGAATGTCGGCTATATCCGTTTGCTCTCTAATCCACACAGCTCTCTTCCTGTCTCTTAACGTTAGGCCTAACATTTTTCGTTCATTCGCTCTTTGTGCGCTCCTTAGTTTGTTCTCGAGATTCTTTTTAACCTCCAAGTTTCTGCCCATATGTTAGCACCGGTAAATGGCAATGATTGCAGCACTTTTCTTTTCAACGTCACTGGTCGAGATAGAAGGCATCAAAACGAAATTCAAGGTTCGTCTCTTGGTTGCTGTCCAGCTTGTTTCAGTTCAACTTCACGAGAAGCATGCAGGCAGAAAACGGATAAACGTATATGCAGGTGGGCGGTGTAATAAGTATAGCTCACCGTAAATCATTGTCATTCCAACCTCAAGTGAACATTCTTGAACTTAGTGTTTCTATCTCAATGCATTCACTGCAGCACAGAGCCGCCGTGATTCTTTAGTGGCTTTGGCGTTGTGCTGCTAAGCACAAGGTCACGGGATCAAATTCCGGCCGCGGCGGCCGCATTTCGATGGGGGCGAAATGCAGAAATGCCCGTTCATTAGGCGCACGTTAAAGAGCCCCAGGTGGTCAAGGTTATTCCGGAGTTCCCCACTATGGCGTGCCTCACAATCAGGTCGTGCTTCTAGCCCGTAAAGCCGCATAAATGTTTTTACAGCGGAGCTGTTAAGGCCTCGCTAGGTTGGCCTCGTTGTCGTGCGCAGCATCGCCGAGCTTGGAGAGAGTGAAAGCAGAGTATAGGAGGAGAATAGAAAGACAGAGAGTCAGAGAAATAAAGAAATCAAATCGTCTCTTTTGGCGAGGCGGGATTCGAGCCCGGGTACCCACGGTCCGAAGGCGAGCGTCATAACCATTGCGCTAGACACCCACGCTTTCAGAACATGCAGTTATGGGGACCATATGGTTGCATTTACCGACGATTGTAACACAACTTGCTATGGGCGACAGAAAATGAGAGCGAGAGAGAGAGACACAGAGAGAGAGAAAGAAATAGAGAGAAATAAGGAGAGAGACAGAAAGAAAAAAAACAATATAAACTTTCTTGGTGAGGCTGTATTTCAACCGAGGTACTCACGGTCCGAAGGCGAGCGTCATACCCATTACGCTATACACTCACGCGTGCAGAGCTCCGCTGTTTCATCACATTTCACAGGCGTGGAACTGGCTTAATTTTTTTTTAAACTGCAGCGCAGCTATGTGCTAAACTGGAAGCAATGTAGTTTATTAGTGGGAGTGGCGGGCTTGGGAGCTAGGCGGTCTGCTGGGGCTCGAAAACTGCGCTAGAGCTCCTGTGTGACATTCACGCCTAGACATCGTTCAGTGAAATTATTGCCTCAGTCGCGAAATATGTGCACAGCACAGTATCTTGTGCACATTGATGTTGCAGTTAAGTGGATGCCCAGACACACTGGATTATGCAGGAACGACCACAGAGACGAAATAGCAATACGAGCCCATGAAGAAGAAGACATGTGCATTATTGCTCTGTTCAGTCGTTACATATGGCGCATTGTGATGAAACTTTTCACAGAATGATCTTTGACTATATGGATCGATGATGCAGCGAAAATATCTATTCTGTGCGCAGTGGACCCTGAACTAAAATTGAGACTGTCTGGGATTTTACCGAGAGACGTGGAAACTTTGCTTCATCAACTTCGAGTATAGTGTGTAGGTGTGGACTTTACTGACCACTTCCTACGTAAACTAGGGCACGCTGAAACATCAGTACGTGCTTGTGGCGAACCAGGTCAGGACATCTTACATGTGCCATTAACATGTCCGCTTTATGCCTACGAGAAGCGAGAACGGTGCGTTAAGTTTAAAGGAATGAAGAATAATTCGATCTCTTTAAGGACTATTCTCGGAGCGTGGCCTTCTCCTGACATCGCTAAGAGGGCCTTATTTTCTGTGCTGAATTGATTTGTTTCGTGCAGCCTAGAGTCAATGTACTGACAATGTGCATGAGCTTGAATTTTGTTTCTTTCAACCTCACCGCCTTGGTGTAACAATACGTCGCCCTCTATTTGTTTCTTATCCAGGTTTTCTCACGTCCATTAGCATTTCTTTCTAGTACTTTCGAGCACTTACAGCGTCTTAGCCTACATATAAGTAAAGTGCAAGATAAGGAAATACATGCTTCTCCATCGCTCCACCTGATCCCCAGCTAGGAGGAGGAGGAGGAGAGAAAGAGAGAAGGCAAGGATGTTAACCAGAAATGCGTCTGGTTGGCTACCCTACTCTGGGAGACGGGAAAGAGGGAATAGAAGGATGATATAGAGAAAGGGGGGGGGGGGGGGGCTGAGGACGAACGCGGTGAGTTCGCGCACGCACGTGGAGGGCCTGAGCAAGTCAAAGGCGTTCACATAAGGCAAGTCGCCCTCAAGAAGAACAAAAGTGCTTTGTGGGCCGACGAGCGATGGGGACGGTTTTCAAGTAGCACCTGATCCCCAGATAAATCTCTTTATTACGTCCAATAAGAAAATTGCGTGATGATTCAGTCATCTACAATAAAACAAAACGCTGATTTGCTACTTGCACCTACTGTATATGCGGAACAGTCTTCACAGTAAATTACCACAACTCCAGAAAATGATTATACAATATTATAAGTACGGAAAAAATCCAACTGCTCAAGAGGTTACATGTTTCGCGAAAAGCATAAATGAAGTATTTTGTACTAATCATGTATTTGCACCATTTAGACTTAATATTACTTGAATGGAATACATAAACTGCAAGGGAATCGGCGGACCATAGAACACCTTCTGTGCTACGGCCCTTCGTGTGAAGATGAAAGGCTTGCCCTCCGCACAGCTCTATAAACCATCTAGACAGAACATATTTCTCACTTAACAAGATACTGAGACCACGGTCTCGCATATCACAACTGCAGAAGGTCACAAAAATGCAGATGCGATTCTTGAAGTCAACAACCGCGAGTGACCGCGTGTGACCAAGCGCCCAGAGCTCTATAGTGCTTTGGGGACCCCACTGCCCATCAACTTCTTACTTTCCTTCTTTAAACATTTTCTTCTCTCTCCTCCAGTGCAGGGTAGCCAACCGGGCATAGTAGTGGTTACCCTCCCGGCCTTCAGGTTTTTTCGGTTTCGGTTTATTCATCAATAAACCATTGCGAAAACTGCATGGAAAAAGTTGGCAAAGGAGGCGCTGAAGTAGAAACTGTCGGGGGACCTCTTATGAAATTCGTATATTTATCGCACACCCGTTTAGAGCAAGCGCACTTATCTCGACCACAGCCGCCAGCTGTCAGCGCACACCGTTCTGGGCTGCCAAATTTCATGACGATAAAGCCATGGCGCGTGAACATTGGCGGCAAGCGTGCGATAAGAACAGGCTGATCGTCATGGCTGTTTTTCTTTAAATAATATGGCTGCCCCTTGACGCACTGCAAATTCCCGACTAAAATTTACGAGAACGCCGAAAACGCCGTAAAAGGCTGCAGCCACTGTTGCGTGCACTAGCCTTAAAGCGACACTAACAAGAAACATTAAATCTGTTTAGACTAATTAGGCATTCCTTCTGAACGATATTTTCGCTTACTTCCCATTAATACGTTGATTATAACGAGAGAAAATGAAATCAAAAGTTGTAATTTTCGAATTTCACGTCGAAACGGCGCTGCACCGGTACATCGGTGTGACGTCACTGATTTCGAAGAATGTTCCAGTATTTGGCCCCGTTGGTGGCCTAATAGAGCTCAGCCTTTCGCTCCTTAAGGATACAATATATTTCATCTTTACCGATGAAAAATGACTAGTATGGAGCAGATGCCGTCAAAAACCATGACATCACGTAGAGCTAGTGCGGCGATTTCAAGGCGGCGTCGCCAACCGTCATTCGTTCTTGCGTCTTTTCTGGCTTACCAAGCCTCTCCTGGCGGTAAAAGTGATTTTATGTGGCATTGCATAGATGGGTAATTTATGTTACTGCTCAAATAATTTTCTTTTTAGCGTCTCTTTAAACAACACAGCTACCACTGAGAGGTTGCCGTGTACGCTTTGCCGAGAGTAACTTTTAAGACTGCGGATGGAGCAACCAGCGCTGTGCACGAGGCCCAAATTATAAGCGGAAAGACGACAAATTGAAACAAGAAAGGAAGGGCAAGGGGGGGGGGGGGGGGCATCATCCCATAGCCTGTGCTGTTATTTACTGAGAAGAAAAGTAGCAGCAGCACAATGAACGCAGTTGAGCTCTGCGCGGAACACTCGAAAAAAAAAAGAAAGAAAAAAGCAGGCGCTGCTCATGTCGCAATAGAGCGCCTTTATTGCACCGACTGCAATGTAGAAAATGCCTTGGTCGTCGGCACTGGTGCCTTGAGTCCACGTGTGCTGAAACTGCGCACTTGTTCCCGCATTCAGCCCACGTACAGTAATATAGAATATGTTATAGCAGGGTTGTCCCGAGATTGGGGTTCTCGTTTTGGTTGCGTCATGGGATTACGCTGCTTGCTACTGATACACTCCCGCCCCTGCTGTCACTTTTGGAAAGTAGGAGCCTGTCATACTGCGGGATTTCTCGAAAGAGAGAGATTGCTGCCGTATGAATTGCCAAGCCAAGTCAATGTGCCGGGGTCAGTCCTCGTCGTCAGTACGAAGGGCGCGGTCGAATGCTCAGTCGGATTCACGTCTCCTAGGCGACGAGAACCCTCTGACCTATAGGGCCGGTTCCCCGAAGAGCCCTTGCATAAGGAATAAGAAAATGATGCCATTAGAGATAGCACACGGAATAAGAATATACGGAGACCTACTCTTACGCGTCACAGCCGAGTCGTATACTCTCTCGGGACTTTCAGTAAATGCACATACTATGTGGGTAAGCCTCAGTATTTGAAGGAAGTGCCATCTGTTTCACACTTTTAAACCACCTAGTCTATAAAACATTAGGTGTGGAGGACATCCGACTTACTTAAACTGGCACAGAAGTGGCGTCCGCGTACTTTGTTGTTGATAGGCGCCGTACAAGTAGTGCTGCTTATGTCGCACGTTTCTTTCCTATACAAAAAAATTGGAGGACGCTTAAGCTTCGCCTTTAAGGGTGGAACGCGATAGCGTTATCAGGCCCCGATCGCATGGCATGTTTGTTTCAGTGGGCTTCACCGCAACACATAACATGGGAAAGCCAGCTTACAAAGACCAAGCTTACACCGATCCCCTTAAAGTCCGCTTCACTTTTAAATACAAATGCATTGCTGGGAAGACGCTTTTCCGGGGGCAATAGAAATGGTCATATTAAAATGTGAAGGGCCTAGCACCTTTTTTCATTATTTTATTTTTTGTTTGCTTTTGCCCCGAATCGCGCGCGTCTCCAAAACGCATTAGGCAGGCGAAGTCCCAATTTCACCTGCCAAGGATGCGAGAGCCATCTGCACAGCATTTTCGCAAGCAAATTACCCGAGCGCGCCATGTTGGTATGGTAGAAATGCTGGAAAAGGGGTTTGTGTTCGAGTTTCCTCGTAACAGAATGACGTTTTGTCGTACATTCAAATTACAATCCGACGGCACCATGTCTATAAGTTGCGGTTAAGTCGTACTCTACCATTTTTCTGACAGATTTCACTGTGAGAAATTCAATTTTTGTTCACAAAAACCCTGCCCCACGCGGAGAGCCTGCGCGGTGGGGGCGGTTTGGGATGATTTTCGCCTACACTAACACCTTGCGCCACGCGGCGCGCCTGCGCGGTCGGGCTGTTTGGTGATGATTTTTTCCGCCATGGATGCCGACATCCACGCCTGAGCCGACGCCGGATTTTCTGCGACACGGGGCCCTTAACGCTATCGGGTTAAAAAAAAGTCGCAGTTTCGCCCGAAAGGCGAAGCCTCAATTGCGATAGTAGCAAATATACTAGTAGAGTATACGGAGTACGAATAGTAGTTTTATGGGCTGTATAAACTTGGACACATTCGCTTACTAACTGACTTAACAAGCATGGTGTCAGCGCGCTCAAGCAAACATCAATAGATCACACTCGATGACCGCAGACAAGCACTGTCAAAACGTTGGCGTGAGCAAGCACGGCAGGAGCAGTGAGCGAAGGTTAGTGTGGTCTATCGCTTCAACGGAAACTGAGCGGCGAATGCACAGCGCATACAAAGGTCAGAGCCGTGTGGAGATCGCTTTCAAGATATGGTGCGCGCGACAGCCCACACCCACGAATAGTACGCAGTTCCCCCCAGAGTAAAAGCCGCGCACCCTCCCTCCCGCGCTGCCTTTCCGCTTTTCTCCTTTTGCGTGGGAGATTGAGTCGCCAGTTCCCTTTGCGCCCAGTCGCAAGATGCGCATAGTGCCGCAGCTAAACGTCGGCCCCCCTCCTCTCCCCTCCCTCCCTCCCATCCCCCCACGGCCTTTCGCACGACCGGAGACGACGTGTTTGCTCTCCGCCATGCGTTGGCTTTCACTCGCACATACAGCACACGGCGCGCGGCGACGAGTTTATCGCCGTTGGACTTTATACGGAAGCTCACGGCGACGACGACGACGGTGACGGCGACGACAGGAATGCGCTTGGAGTGTCCATATAATTGCTGTCGCATTAAAAGGCGAAAGCTTGCACTAGGCCGCGCAAAGCTCAAGACACAGCGAAGCTGGCCGATTGATTGCGTCTCTTGGTTGTAGCTAGGTTATCTCTCTCTCTCTCTCTCGCTTTCTTTCTTTCTCTCTCTCTCTCTTTCTCTATTTATTTCTCTTTCTTTCTCCCTATCCTTCTTTATCGCTCTCTCTCGCTCTCATTTTCTCTTTCTATCTCCCAAAAGGAAGTTGTGTTGCAATCGTCAGTACAATGCAACCATATGGTTTCCATAAATGCAGGTTTCGCAAGCGTGGGTGAACAAAAAGTCTGGTTGTGAATGGAGAGCTTAC
Organism: Dermacentor silvarum; assembly: GCF_013339745.2. NCBI lineage: Eukaryota > Metazoa > Arthropoda > Arachnida > Ixodida > Ixodidae > Dermacentor > Dermacentor silvarum. The sequence goes on along the minus strand of NC_051159.1, from coordinate 140,135,899 downwards.
ACAGCGCATTGGCGTTCATTCTTCTGTAAGGCAGGGATGTCCTATGTCACCATTGTTGTATGCTTTGTTTCTGGAACCCCTATGTAGAAAAATAATTATCAGTGATGATTTAGAAGGTTTTAGGCTGCAGTCCAGTGAAGTACGAGTCCTGGCCTACGCGGATGGTGTTGCAATCATATGCACCGACAGGAAAAGCGTGGCTGCGGTGCTGCAGATCACGCAGAGTTTCTGTGACCAAACTGGTAACCTGTTGAACAGGGACAATAGTTTGTGATTATGGCATGGTCCATGGCCTCAGTCGCCAACGGTCTTTGAGAACATGCAGTGGAGCACAGTACCCAACACATACCTGGGTGTCCCGTTATATAGGTACAGAGAAAATACGCAGTATTGGACGCAGGGAACTGGATGAATTGCAAACAAAAACGTTAGGCTGGAAGGGGCAAGATTTATCAATATTTGCCCGAGCCACCATCTGTAACGTTTTCTTAGTAGCTAAAATATGGTACGTCCTCAAAGTGCTATATTGCACAAGAACAAATATCCAGCGATTTCAGTAGAGTCTTCGCAACATTTGTCTGGGATTCCAAATACGAGCGAACATCGCAGACTAATCTTTTTCGTAAGGTAAGGGAAGGGGGTTTGAGATTAGGTCACTTGTTCTTAAAACAGGTGAACAACATGTTCTTGTTCTTAAGAGGTCAGCAAGATCCTTTTATCGCTACATACATTCAAATAATGCTGACAATAGCCATACCAGGATTTGTAGTTTCCACCATTGAAAACGGTTCGTATAGGGTATCCCGTTACCTATGCGAGGTTTTATCCTCCTATAAGTTTCTCATAGCCAGATGTTCTATTGAGTACTTAAGCAATGTGCCCAGAAAGCGCCTCCTAAGGGATCTGCCAGACGGCAGTCTTTCCGGTCCCTATGTATGGATCGATTTATCAAAAATAGTTATGAAACGATGTTCTGAAACGTGTCAAAATTATGTTAGTCTCTGCACGGGTCAAAACGTTTTTCTTTAAACTTCACACGAATATCCGGCGAGTAAAAACTTGGCTCCAACTACGAGGCATGTTTGTGCCGTTAATTGTCTTTTGTGCAGGAAACCAGAGTCAATGGAGCATGTTTTCATTGACTGTTGGAATGCTGTCTTCTAGTGGGATGTCCTTCAAAGGACACTGCAGAAGGACCTTCCAATAGATGCGCATAGCATAAGATTTCTCCCTGCTCAAGGAAAGTGGGCGTCCCCTATGATGTATTTATGCTTCTCGGTATTTATAGCATATGGAGGTCACGTATGGATTTCCAAAACGCTGATCCCCAAGCACGATCAGTTAACGCCCATTTTGTTGAGAATGTCACGAAACTCAGAGATGTGCTGAAACACCAAGGCGCTGAAGAGGAAGTGCTTCAAATAGTGGATGCCATTACACAGTTGAAAGTTCATAAGTAAATGCAACTAGTCTTGTACAGGCTTGCGGATGTGTTGTTAAATATTGAAATGAAAAAATGGGTGTATAGCGCAGTGGTTATGACGATCGCCTTTGGACTGTGGGTACCCGAGTTCAAATCCTGCCTTGTCAAGAACATTCATTTTGTTTGATTTATTTATTTCTCTCGGGCGGCGAGCGCAGACGTGCCAGGATGACGTCACGGTGCATTCGCAGTAGCACGCAGCTGGCGGGAGCTCGGCGGAACCGTGTCTGTGTGGCCTCGCCTGGTTGCCATGGCTACGGCGCGGCAGTTTCGTGCCACACGCACAAATTACGGCTGGCTTAAACTGCGGAAGAAGACGTCGAAGTTCGAGCCAATGCTGATGATGATAATGTCGTGGAACACGCACAAAGTCCTTGTGGCTTAAACAGCTTAAACACAAGAGAAGTGCACAACACGAACGATGTGCTCATGTTGTCCACTTCCCTTGTGTTCGTGTTGTGCACTTCTCTTATGTCCATGTCTGCACGCCTTACCTTTTTTTTTGCATTATGAATCCTTACCAACTAGCTCAGCTTTCTGTCGTTCTTTCCTGTACCTCGTAATATGGCGGACAACTTTCTGTGGCAATGGAGGGGAGCCTTTAGGGATGAAGCTTTTGCAGATCTGTTACTGCGTCAAGTAGTCAGGCATAGTTGGACAGCGCCTTCTGTTTTGTCATGGCTTTGGTTTATAGGAGCAGATAGTGAATCAGCATAGCTTGCTACTTGCGACGGTTTCGCATTTGCCAGAAGGCGGAAGTGCAAAGCGAAAAAATAAAATTCAGATTTAACGCTGAGTGTTGTATGTTATATCTTATGCGATATCAGTGCTGTAATGAATAAAACGTTTATGCTTTCTGTTTCCCAGTTGAAACAAACACGTATTGGTTGTGGGACTATTTTCTGCAGGGCTCTCAAGTGTGCGCCTCGCCTCCGTAGCTTTCACGTCGTTGATACACAAAACTGTTCGCGAAAACAGCAACGGCTCGCTTAGTTGCTGAACGAGCCCTAACCACGTGGACGCTCCTGGTGGGATACACGTACTATACGATGCCTTTTTGGCGTGGTTATAACAGCAGGCCGCTATCCCTCCTCGCCGTGAGACCTGTGCAAGGTTCTTCTACAGGTCTTTTCTTGTTACCAAATAAGATTTTCTTCGAAACGCTCTCACGCTTTATTTATCCGTATGTACGCACTTGTCTCACACTCTATCAAAGGTGTCCTAAAAAACTAATCAGTTCTATGCGCTGCTCCTCAAGCACACAAACACTTCTTTGAAGCTACTGTCGTCCAAATTAAAAAAAAAGAATTAAAGAAAACGAAGGGACACATTACCGTTTCATTTCCGAGCACGTCTTGCTATACAGGCTGCTTGCTCCACATTACCCATATAGTCCTTAGTAGCCAGAATTATTAAACATACTTCTTGGGCATAGTTGCAGTAAATTGATCTTTATTGTACCATGCATTCCAACGAAGTTTCATATGAAGAAACAAAAAAGGTAACATTTGGGGAAATTGTACTGCCTGCATAAGAAATAACAAAGAAAAAAATGTACTTCAAGTTAATTAAGGACGATAAATGACACAATTATTAATAACGTGGGTTTAAAGAAAACTGCAATGCTGTATGACGTCATGACTGCCTTGAACTGTCAATGAAAGCGAAAGATTTAAAAGAGAAAAGTGGGTGACAAATAATTGAAGCTTCCGACCTACTCAAAATGGGACACGCAATTGAAAGCATCGCTCAATATCAGTGTCTAATTCCGGTACAAGAAGTTGTATGAATGATGAACTTTGGTTGCGTAACGCAGCATCATCCTGCAAAACCAAGAAACCTCTGTATCCACATATTAATCTTTCTTCTAATAAAGTACAGCCGCATTGCTGTCTCCAGCAGGGGTCACTCGTTGGAGCATGAGGTGAGCTGTGATTGCGGAGCCATAACTATAGCAATGTCTCTTCCCTCTCACCCTTCAAGTCAATCGCGCAATTGACGTAGACTTGTAAATATGCGAACGCTGCAACGTAGCACCACGTATATTTCCTAACTGAAGTGAGACACGTATCCTTCACTCTTCTCGCCATGTATTGTGATACACACTTCCGCGCTTGAGGATTAATGGCCACAACAATGACCATTCTCCCCCCCCCCCTCCCCCCCTCCCCCCGCAATAAAAAAAAATCTATTGCAGTTCATTTTTACGTCATCCTAACCAGCACTTTCAAGCGGTGTTCTGCCTCTTCGTTCATCTTACCTGTAGGATGTGTGACCGTTCTACAGCGAAGTCATCAATGTTCTCCTTCTTTCTCGTCGTCAGCACAACTTTATAGCCTTCACGAAGCGCCTTCTCGGCCTGTAGGGCAGCAGCCATCCCATTCCATGCCGTGCCATGGAACATAATCGAACTTGGGGTCGGCTCTCGTCGCAACTGCCCAAACGTTTTTCTATCGCTCCGCGTGACGTGACTTTGAGCGCCAGAAAGGAAAGTTGATTCCAGCGATCACAAAGACTTCGGAAAAGTAGCGAAAAAGCAATTCAGTAGCCCCGCAACAATGATCGAGAACGAACTGGGTTGTATAACAAGAAAATGCGTCGTCGTTCCCTCGAGGGCCCTCTAGAAGAGCTGACTCAATCTGCAACCCGCCAAAGTTTCGTACTTCTCATCTCTTCCTTTTTCGCTGAACTTTTGCCTATGATGACCCCAGGGTGGCGCTATTTTCCCGGAGGAAACATGCAACCTCGGAATGGTAGTTTCGAAGTGCCGGCCGTCGCCTACGATGCGCTGACATCTGAACAGGCAGGCGACACTGTGCCCGTAGCGGTTCAGAGTAACATGGCCAAGCCAGGAGAGACTCTGAGTGGAGCCCCAGGAAATAAGCCAAAGCAGGTCGAAATGAAAAGGTACGACGGGAAAGGTAGCAGACGTAAAGGCGCCCGAACAAAGAAGGTCAGCAGCAAAGAGAACAAACAGTGAATCCCGCAGCTTTCTTTGTGGACGTTGATGTTGATTCCCGTTTCTATTTTGCTCATCATCTTCCTCGTCCGCATATCTTTCTTTCTCACTGGTTATGCGTGCCATTCACTCGCAAAATGGAAGGCGGTACACATTTGCATTCCCGGCGATCCGGAATTTGAATAACAAAAGAGTTTCGGGGGTCTCTGGTTTGCCGTTGTTGAACTGTCCCCTCGACACGCTCGGCCGGCACCAACGTGGACGTCCAGAATGAAGGACGGAGCAGAAGCGCCGAAAAAAAAAATACAGGCAGCATCGGGTTATCATCCCCGTGAAATACAGGGGGTGTTGACTTTGCAATGTAGGGACGTATCACCGACAAAGACTTGTTTGAAGTTTATGTTCGCACTAGTACTCAAGATTCCGCTCTTGAGTAAGCTATTTTAGCTCTGATTCAAGGACGGAGCTTTCTTAGGGTTGTTGTCACGCTTGTGATGTCATGTTTGTACTCATGTAAAACGCCTGACGCGCTAGCGCGGCCAATTCGACGCTTACAAATTGACTGTATAGTACGGTGCATTATTCGGTAGACTGGAAGCGCAAGTGCCAGCATCTTACACTGGCGACATTCCCATGGTTCGTCAATATCAAGTATACCTAAAACATCAAGCCTGCTGTCAAGAGGACCACTTAATTTGAAACATTAGCAAAATATTTTATTTCTCTGTGTTTTTACACCCAGTGTGTTACTAATAGTTTTATGTCGCGTGGAATTATATCACGAGGTTTTCATCATAGGCTATCACAAAAACATTTGAGCAGCTTTAGCTTTCACCGTGAATCAGCTTATACGGCTTTCCAGGTTCATATACGAAAAAAAAAAAGACAGCTCCGCTTTTACTTTTTAAGGCGAGTCGCGCTCTTTAAAGTGCAAAATTAGCGCCGCAGAAGGGCACAGGCGAAAATAAACGTTTCAAACAAACTTTCACAGCCATACAAATCAGAACAGCTCGCTGAAACACTAGCGGACGCTGAAAGGAAAACTAATGAGCAGTTGTATTTTGTCTAAGGGCTGCATTTTTTACATTTCAGTCTTCGACTTTAAATTGGCTCGAAGCTGGTCGCGTTGCTTAAGTTGCATTTGTAACACGTTACGAAAAGAGACGGCCGTCAGAATCTAATTATTCGAGGCAGGACCATTAAGAATGCAACAGATTTGATTATCCCAGACACCTCACGGCACGAGAAGTTTCCCCCGCGAGAACCGAAAATACATCGGAGGCGTTACGCAATGCACGCGCTCAAAGGCTTTTAAACTTCGACACCGATTTAACGCCGTTTAACGGCATTGCTGATAGGTTCAAAGAAGTCCTGCCGACTTTCCTTCTGTGTGATGTCAAGGCCTGTTCGCATAATTTCTTATCTTTTCCTGATCGTACCACACCTTCTCGATACTTTTTCCTTCCTTTTTTGTATTCCGCGTCAATTAGCGTCAAGAGCACATGTATGGACAGATAACAGTGGAACGGTGACCAAACAAACAATACATTGCTGTGCTGCCTGACAGTGCTAATCTCGTGGTTGACGTATCGGTGGGTGCAGCGCCATCTCAAATGAAGGCAGTGACGTTTGGTCATCGCTCTAGTTTTATAGAAACTATTGCTCCACAGAGCGTTCAATGGCATAGGTCGAGAGCACAGCTTTTGAAAAAATATTTCGAGCGGACGAACGAACGAACGAACGAACGAACGAACGAACGAACGAACGAACGAACGAACGAACGAACGAACGAATGAACGAACGAACGAACGAACGAACGAACGAACGAACGAACGAACGAACGAACGAACGAACGAACGAGATACTCCATCTCATGTGTAGACTCTTCCAGACACTCAGGTACACATGAATACTCACACACAGGCGTATGACCTTATCTGAATTAGCCAGCCCTACATCTAGCGGGTATGATACCTCTAGCTTTTATTACGCACCCTCTCTCTCTCTTTCTTCCTCTCTCACGCTTGTATCCCGTTTACTCTATTATTCTACTAACACGCAATTCAAGAAAAGCGTCCTACTTTCATCTTAAGAACATCTGAGAGGTGAAAACTATCGTCGCGGCGTCCATCAAATGGGCATCAATAAAATGTTTTTTTACATATATATATATATATATATATATATATATATGGGCACGTGTGCGTTGACGACGCACGTACGAACGAAACAATGCTTTATTTTCTACGTTTCAGCCATGGTGTGGCCTTCATCAAACAATACATACATACACGCTCTTCTAAGTTCTTCCATCCCCCCTCTGCCTCTGCCACGTGACCAGCTTGCCACACATCACGCAGACACACTTTTTTCCACTTTAACTCTCCTAATGCTACCGCAATAAACTGCAAATTACATGTACGACTGATAGAAGTAAGGACGCATGCTCTTCTAGCTGACAATGAAAAAGTTTTACACCTGACAGGGACGCCTATGCGATCGCGCCATAGTTTATTCGAGGTCAGATACAGTGAACCCCAATTGTATGGTGCCAGCGTGAGTAAACTGGCTATGGTTGGGAGGTCGTGTTTAGTGAAGCAATCTTTGTGGCACCCGAAGGTGTAGACGCTGTGGTATTTGGTGGCGCTGTAGCGCGTGCGTGTATTAGTGCGACTAGCATTCTTAGCCTAATTTCCCCACTGCAGATTGTAAATAAACATCTATTAGCAATACGGCGAGTCGCTACATTGCTTGAATGCTAATTGCATTAATGTCGAAAGTCGTTGTAAGGCGGGCTCTACCGAAATCTGTTTATGGCATCCCATTTCCTACTAGTACGAATGACAGCATTTATGTGGGTTTTTAACGCTAGCTGAGCAGTCAGTAACTGAAGGTTAATTACACGCGCCTGTACTGCGCCATCGTGGTGTAGAAAGAAGAGCTCATTCAATAAAATAATATATATATATAACGACAGCGCTTATCAGCTTTTCGCAGTGGATTGTATTATTATGAAATATACAAAACATGAAAGCTGCTCTAAATATACATTATAGCATAAAACCTTTTATGGTAAAATAGGAGTCGCAGTTTCTTTGTCTTGGACACATATATAAAAATTGAAAGCTGTCGTATTCTGATTACGGTAGCGGTGCAGCAGGATCGGGAAAAGGAAGCGACTACTTCCACTGAACCCGGCGGCGTTTTTAAATGTCAAACAAAAATGTAGCTTCCAGACTTTCTCGCGTTTCAATTTTCAATGAAAGAACTGTCTGTCATCTCCGTAGTAGGAATGATTTCTGAAAGAAACCGTTGATTCTGAAAGAAAAAAAAAAACAGAAAAAAGTAGCGCCAGCCTATGGTGAAAAAAAAAATAAAAATAAAAGGAAGCAGCCGGCTGTATATGCTAATGAAGACGCCTCACCGTGTAGTCCTGCTTTCATCATACATCATATTTTCTTGTTCTTTGCAGTGGTAACTTCTTTCAGGCGACAACATAGAGACGCAAAACAAAATGTATGTTTCATTTTGTGCAGAAAGACGAACGATAAAATGAAAATCACATCACCATTGTGTCGCTCGAACGACGTCGAAATGACTTCGCGACATCCGGTGCCTAGATGTCAGAATAAGGACGGCCCACGTTTCAACGCGTCGCAGAGCCTGTCGAGGTTCATTTGCCGGGCTAAAACCCAGTTAGAGACAAAAAGCTTCTGCGCTACTGTGTTACTTCGGATATGGCTCGTTCGTTGAGCGACGGCTGACTGTGATGCACCGAGAGCGATGTGAACGGAAGACGAACAGCTTCGAGCCCAGCAAAGTGGATGCTCAAAGGGAACGACGGTGCAGGCTTTGTGAATACCGAGAGGCATTTCCGCATGACTCATGCAATCGCCTGTTCTCTCCCAACGTGGACTTCAATTCGTGCGCAAATGGGCGTGTTGTGCTGGCATTGTGCTAGTGGGGAACCCTCTCCTTGCTGTCACGAAGACTAACCCCCCCCGGTTCTATGCACCCAAGCTACCACACCGTCTCTCACCGGAACGCCCCTGCGTCGTCCCCTTACAGTGTATACCCTGCCTCGTATCAGTTGAAGATTATTTTGTTGCGGTTGAGTTGACTCAAGCAGAGTACATGTTGTCGCAGTAAAGCGCAGACTCGACCACAGCGACCATGGAAAGTGTGTTAAGGGATCTTTAGCTCGCATGTCAACAACGCCTTAGGGCGATGCCTTGAATAGTCTAAAGCTTATATGACAGTAAAATATACATCGCATGCATGCTCAAAATATCACACTGAATAATTAAAAAAAAAGAACGAAAAACACGTGTCAGGCAGCAAACGCCCACTAGACCGAAGAAATTGTACGAGGAAGCGCCAAGATTGAATGGCGTCGTTAATATTCGCCTTTATACCATTCGAGACAAAGTAGAGTGATATGTCACTCTAGGATTCGCTTTGATGACTAGCTCAAAAGTGAAGTATTGGCTTTGTTTTAAAGCTGGAGATGGGATGCGTTAAGTAAAGGACGAATTGCTCATTGACTTCGTGCCTTCGCATTAGCCGATCCCTCTTTCAAAAACTGGTGTCAAAGATAAGTCAGTGTCATAAGATGACTTACAGGCACCGTCTCTCGCTGCTGAGCCATTCAGCGTATCTACAAAGGCAATTTGACTTAGGCCGAGAACTTCACACTTTGCAATAAGTGAGTATGTACAGCAACTCGCTAATGAGCACATGTTTTATTTACCAAATTGGCGATAACATGGTGCTCTGTTCTCCAAAATAGCGCTTGAATTAAACGCATTGCATTTAGATATAGTCAAAAGCCTCAGTCCACACATTGAGTGTAGTTGTTTTTTCCGCAATAAGATATATAAGGACTTTTGCCTGGCCTTGAGCTCAAAGAAGAAACTTCTCTACAGTTTTCAACCTTATCATCAACACATTTATCTCTTTCTCCTTTTACTCCCATTTCTCTTCCTCATTGCTGAATCGCAGGTCAGAACATTGATTCCGGCCAACCTCTCAGCATTTCTACAATAATAAATATCTCTCTCCCTCCCCACCAGCAGAAGCAAAGCATGAAAGGGAATAAAGTGAATAAGATTCAGGCCGGGATCTGCCCTGAGCGACGCATGTATACACAGCGCTCCGCGGCTTGCGCAATCACTTCCGCCGACGTTCTCGACACTTTGATAATCGGGCACTTGTGACTCGCGGTGGAGCTGGATAATGAGACAGGCTTTCTCATTTTCATCTTTCACTTTTACCCCGCGGCGCTACAAGTTGGCCCGCCGCACTGGACTCTGCTCGACCTACGTGAGTGTGCTGCCTTACAGCTCGCTTAATATGCCGCCAGAGGCGGCTGGCAAAGACCCGTCACAAAGTAAGGTCAGACCCGGGACACGGCCCCTGACTGCAGAGCGGGCCCATTTGCAAAGGCAGGAACCGCAGCAGGTCGGTAGCAGCTAAAAAAGGCAAAGAATGAGGCGGCATCCATCAATGTCGCCGCGCTGCCGCTGTGGCTCCCGTGGTGCTGCTGCAGGGCCGTCCCGAGTTCCCTTCGTAGTGCAAATGGACGTTGGCGGACGGGCGAAGGCAGGAGAATACATGAAGCAAAGGCGAGGAAGAGCTGGTGAGCCAGCCGGTCCCTATGGTGGCGTAGGATGCCGTGCACGGAGAACGACATGGCCTGGAGATGAGAGGGCGGCTGGATGGGACGTATGCACAGACATCACATTTCTTCTGAATAGTGATCTGCCACTTAGATCGCTTAGTTAGTTGAGCAAACGTAACGAACGATAACTCAGACGAAGCTCTACTCCGCTTATTGTCAAAATCACCTGGCTGTCACCGCAAGTTCCGCCAATTTTCATTTAACGCCGTGACGCTGCGAATGCCGAAGGCCACATGCTCGCGTTCTAGCCCTGATATTTGTGAAGTCGCAGAAGTGTTGTCATGGTGGCCGACGTGCATGCGAGGTATCTTGAGTCTCGGCCAAGATGCGAATTTTTATATTAATTGATTTGTCGGCTCCTGCTTTCACCGTGTTCTCGTGTTGCTCATCGTCTTGAATTTCCTTCTCCCGCATTCCCCGTGTTTTCCCTAGCATTGGTCACAAACATATAGCGTTCGACGCTCAATCATACAATTATAGTGTTGTGATTAGTGGCATTGCGTAAGAAGATCATGTGAAGAGCACCGGAGGGCAAGCAGTCACAACATGGGTGACGTCAGCGAGGATTTACAACTAATTTTCGGTGTCACTAAAGAGACGACTTCCTTTCTCAACTTGCCTCGCATGCGCCTGCAGTGTTCTTACACCGCCCGCACGAAGTTGTGGTAGAGACCGGCAGGAAGCAAGGAATCACTGACTTGAAGTTTGCTTGCTTACAGCGTTCAAGAGGCTTGCGTTTCGATGGACCCGAGGCGGACAGTTCTACATATACTTATTGCTCGCAGCGCTACCAGAACCGCAAGCAGGTACGCTTGAAATTAAGTTGGATTGCAGACTCTGCAAGGTGTAACAGGAAGCCCATCTTCTTACTTAAGGTACAAGACAGAGACCCCAGTTTACGTGCATTTGGAAAGGGGCTGACGATCCGAGTCACGCCGCTCCAGTGGCGCTGACATATACATTCTTTTCTCTCCTACGTTCAGGCCGCAAGCAGAAGCCAATCAGCGACTTTGCCTTCATGTCTGCCAGGAAAGAAAGGAATGGTCTGAGATATAAAATAAACCCGAGAAAGCCGGATCCACGCCGAAATCAATAAGAACAAGCGATGGTAAAAATGTAGAACGCACTTGTAAGAGGGACGTGTAACTCTGAAATGGGAAGACAACTACAAAATGATGGTTACAATAACAGACGGGGAAAAATGTAAAAAAAAAAAAACATATATATCTTATGGGGCTGGAGACGTCGGGAGGGAAAATGGGGATGGTTCAAGAAACTGTGAGGGAAACAAAAGCGATCATGCGGAGGGGAGGGCGGTGTTCCCACGGGAACATGCCTCCGGTTACGTGGGTAGAGAGATCGGGCACCGTTCCGTCCCGCCAGCTCGTGCGAGCCCCTGTCAGCCTGCGGTTCTAGATCGGCGCTCTCTCTCTAATCATTGAATCGTCTTAAAAGCCCGCCCCTCCCGGTCGGGTCCCAGGGGCACCCCTTTGACGTAGGCGTCCGTTAGAACACCGACGCCACTATCCATTTATTTCACCGCCGTCTGGGCAATGGATGACTTAATTGTGCTTCACATTTTTCCTTAGTCCTTCAGTCGTAGTGCTTACCGGACGGAAAATTCAACAAAATCTTATCTGTAATAACTCATGTAGTGTATAGTTGGAAGTATTTCTTCAGGGTTCTTTTCTTTTTCTCAGCAACTTTCTATCCGACGAAAACAAATTGAGTTAGTGCGTTGCAAAGGTTGGGGCTCGTGAGTCTTGCGCGGGTTTAAGTGGATCGGTAGAATCAATTAAAAGTATGTTGGTATATTTCACGTGTTTAAAAGACGATAGTCTTTCTTGGGCTACCTAAACGCAAAAAACTCCGTCCGTCCGTCCGTCCGTCCGTCCGTCGTCCGTCCGTCCGTCTGTCTGTCTGTCTGTCTGTCTGTCTGTCTGTCTGTCTGTCTGTCTGTCTGCCGCTCGATTCAACCACCCGGCCAAAACCGATTCAATCACCCGGCCAAAACCAACCAAGCTACGAGCACTGGTGGCACTGGGTCATACACGTCAACATTATACAGCGCAGAATAAGCCTGAGGCCTGTTTGAGGCAAAATATATGTAGATAACCATGATCCGCAGGGTTCATTTAATTAAGAATACACATTGGACTGGTTTTTACGTTAGTAAATGAAAAATCGACGCGTTAGAAATGGTGTAGAAGAGACGATACGTGTTAAAAGCAAGCCGACCGAAGCCCCGGCTCTGTAGCCGGCTTTAAGCCCACAGTAATAAAAGGTCCCAACTAATGGCGCGAGAGCAGGACGAACGCAGAAAAATTAAATTGAATTTAGCAAAACCTCCATTGCATCCATCATGGGAGGAGTGAGAGGGGAGGGGAAGAGCGTGAGAGGTGGGAGGGGGGGAAGAGAGGGTGTTACGTATCAGGGGCGGCAGAAGGCTATCGTCTTTCGACATCATTTGCAGCAAAGCAAGCAGGTATGCGGCCAATTTCTTGAAAATTAATCTTTATTAATGGGGCTTAAATGCTTCCAAATGTAATTCAATGTGCACTCTTCGGCTTTCCCCCCATTTTCAGCTAGCAAGCGAAGTTGTAAAAAAAGGTAAGTTGGGCATTTCATCACTGAGATAAAAAGTAATAACGCTATTTAGTTGCAATATTATTCTTCATGACATTACGGTTGATTCGGGCAAGAAAACTTTCTTCATTTTCTTCTAACAAACAGTTTCAATTTTTCGTGATTCACGCTGTACTTTTCGTTAGCAAGTGGCACTACCTCACGACTGCAAGCCTTTTTTTTTTCTTTTTTTTTTGGTAGGAAGCGCTTGCACCAGGGTGAATGATTTTAAACCTAAGGTCAACAGCAGCCATTGCTCGAAAGACAGTCATGTTAACGCTGAAACGGGCGCAAATGGGTCTCAACGCAACAGAGTCTTCTTTCTTTCTTTATACCGCTTTACACCGCTTTCCTTATACGGAGGCCGCCGGTTCGGGAGAAGTTGCCTCTAAGCTTACGTTAACAAAAACGGGGCCACAAAATACGCCTTATTTTTATCAGTGTTGGATTCCCTTCGTGGTTATTTCTTTAGAAAACTCGTATTCATTATGATCAGGACTGAAAGCAACTTGACTTTTCGGCAGCCAGAAGTAATGCACTATATGCGCTGATTGAAGGGCAAGTTAGTCACGAGGAAAGCTTATGAGAGGCACGTTGCGGATATCTGCTTTTGAAGACAGCCAAGATTCTGTAGCAGAGGCAAAGTTGGATTCCCATAGATGGTTTCTCTGCTTCGTTTTTCTACACTGCACGGCCTTACAATCTCGACAAATAAAAATAATCGCTTGCCAGGAGCCTATCTTGAAGTCAATGCGTTCGGCGCCTAAGCCGAGACCTAGATAGTTTCCTGTGCAAATTAAGATTGACGTCTTCATTTCCGGCCTTCCATTGAAGCAGTGTAAGCTCACAGCGTCACCGGTAATCGATAGTGACTGTTTAAATCTTTTATTTCATTTCTTTTTCCCGCGGTTGTCATTTGCTGTACTTTTTCTTGCCTTATATCTCAAGAGAAAATCGATTCTATTCCATTTCATCTTTGCGAATCCGTAGCTTTTTATGGCACATACTATATTAAACATCTACTTCAAGCCATCATTAGAAATTGTGCTGTGCTTCATTCTCATAAGCCCCACAGAGGGACCATGACGCCGCAAGAAGTAATAACTGTCAGTTCGAGTACGGATCCGCCAAATTTGTTATCGCTTGTCCCGCTGTAGTAAATTCTTTTCGTATCCCCTGTGCACGCGAGCACTGCTTTAGATTATTTTATCTTCCTCTGCTTTCCAGTCGTGCTTTACTCGATCGAAATTCAATAGGAGCAAGACCTTTACGCCCAAGGCACATCGGCCATTTGGAGTGGAAACAGCCCAAGCGAAAAGGCGCAGAATGACCAGGATGTGTAGCAATGTTTCGCTGCTCCGCAAGAATAAAAGCGAATCTGAAGCCATGCACCTGAATACGAAAGTCGAAATAATAAATGGTTTGCAGAGACAGCCTAGGTCCTAAAGCGTGCTTAACAAAAATTCCCTTTCTGCACAGTGCCGAATCAAATATTAGTTTCTTTAGAGACAGAATCGATGAGCTGGTTCTTGTATTCTCTTTCTCTAGCTTTTTTTTTATTATTATTCGCGATATAGGGTAGGTCTCTGAGCAGGAGACTTTCTTTTTTGTAGCAGCCGGTAAGCCCTAGGCCCAAGACTGTATTGTAATGTAGGTGATAACCTAAAATAAGAGAAGTCATTTCTTTCTTTCTTTCTTTCTTTCTTTCTTTCTTTCTTTCTTTCTTTCTTTCTTTCTTTCTTTCTTTCTTTCTTTCTTTCTTTCTTTCTTTCTTTCTTTCTTTCTTTCTTTCTTTCTTTCTTTCTTTCTTTCTTTCTTTCTTTCTTTCTTTCTTTCTTTCTTTCTTAAGCGTCGACAGATCCACGGGCCACATACACAGACTTCGTGACAGGAAAAGAGAACGCGCTCACAACTACGTCGCGACAGAACTTTTTCTGTAAGGACCAGTTCGTGCTGTTTCTTAAGTCGTTTTTGGCGCTGTTTAAGGAAGCAGATTTTATGTCTTTGAATTGAAAGCTCTTGGGTGGTGGCTAACTATAGCTGCTGCCAAATGTATTGACTCGTGATTAAATGCTAAGCTTTCGACGTGACTCTCAGACGTTTCTACTGATCGTTATACCGAATATATAGCGCAGTAAGAACACAGGACAGGTCGAGACACCCAAGCGCTGACTTTCAACTAAGGACTTTTAACTAAGGCGGTTTGTCATCATGCCACCTTTACCGTACAGCGCTGCACACTCAAGGATTGTAAAAAGAAATATTGTGCTTTCTTTCTTGTCGAGCGCTCTCTGCAAGTCATGCGATCATTCCATGGAAGAAACCCTTCAAATGCAGGTGGCACGTATGTAGGCGGCGGGTTATCCAAGACATGTTATAGCCTCAGTTGCCGAAGGCTTGCATCGCAGAAGGAAGGCTGAATCATGCGCGAGCGACGAACAGAGAGTGGAAGACAAGAAAAAGAAAATAAGAAAAGAGACAAAGCGAAGGTAGCAGTGGATTCCTTACCTGCATAAAGCACAGGTATAGTGCTTATAGTGCTTAAAAAGGTAGGGCAACGTTCTGGCGTCAAATTGTTCTTGACGGCGACAAATGAGCTTTTAGTTTGTGCAAGTTGAGCTGTCCCACGAGAAAGAGGAAACCAGGCTGCACTATCAAGCACAGAGATGCTTTCGTCCCCTGCCCCCCCCTCCCCCCTAAAGGGGCGTTGTTTACAGCATTCCACTCTCATGTGGAAGACACTGCATAGGTCAGACCGGCAGATGCTGGAATGTGCGTAGACAAGAGCAGAACCATAAAATCAAAGCCCCTTTCTTAAAGAGAGGTGAGTGAACGCGAAGCTTTCGCCCATGCAAGCTGAATCAAAGTCAAAGTCCAAAGCCAACGACCACGTAACGAACCCAGGAAATGCTGTCCAACTCTATGTGATGCATTTGTGATTTGATTGATTGTTTAGGATTGTATTTTTTGAACGTTGAAGTTGAATTTAGACACATTTCGTTAGGTCGCATAGTCTTTGTTTTAGATCCTGTAGCCGTTGATTACACGCACACGCTCAAACTTTCGCAGACGACTCTACACTTGTACAGTATTGCCTTGTGATCGCTGAGGTAGTCGGTCAGAGGCTCTGCCGTTGCCGATACACCGGATCGGCCTTACGGGCACGATCGTGCTCGCGCCTACGTTCGCGTACGCCAACTTCTGCCGTGCGCTGCACCCGCGGTCTACCGATGGTGACGGCTGGGAATGCATTGCGTGACGCGCGTAATGCAATGCAGATATATACAGTTCGTCTGGGTAGCATGGCGTTGCCGTTCCCATTGTTCTTATCGGTACAACTGCGAATGTAAACTGTAGTGTAGTGTTCTACGATTGTGTGCGCAGATTTGCAGATTGTTCTATTGCGTGCGCAGATGCTCCGATAGTGCCATTGTGTAAGTTGACTTTCCTGAAGTGCATTTTCGGCGCTCACGGCCGAATCAGTAAGACATAGAAAGCTTCGCTTTAAAAGTCGGCAACGTTGCTACAGATGGCGTACTGGCTGCTCATTGTAAAAAATGTGACGTGTAGTCACCTTGCCCTCCTCTTTTCGAACAGACTGTTGTTCTATATCACGACGGAAACAGCTTGACTGGGGAAATTGTAGAAGCAACCGAGATAGCATGGGCAGGAGATTTATGCGTCATTCAGCCGTCTGTGCGTTTATTAAAAAAAAAAAGATATTGAATTCTTGACGTAGACGGTACGTGGCAGTTTTCCTTCTCCCTTTCTGTCGGCTCTTTCCATTTGGAGACTCAGATGTGTCTATATACGCGTATATATGCTCAGGATCCGAAATAAAACCTGAGTTGAAAGCCAGCGCTTTTCCTGTCTCGACCTGTTCTTTGTTCTTACTTCGCTATGTATTCTGTAGGATGATTAATTACCAACATGCCCATACCTATTCCTTCCTGAAGTTTTTACTGATTATGGGAATTCTATTGATGGAACAAAAGGTTTCACCTTTGAACCTATTGAACTTTTCTTGAGCGCAGTTTAAAAAAAATGCATGAACAAAAGCCGTGTAGAGTATTTCTATTGCCATGTGTGGAGTACGTTATCGAACGTACAAAATGTGTAGAAAGTAGACTCGAATATAGTGTTTGTACATATTTCATTGTTTATATTTTTTTATTGTGAAAAAATATACTTAACTCCGATGTTCGCAGTCATTCACTGAACACGGGCATACGGAATCTTGCAGGAGTGACGCGTATATTTGCATAGAAACGAGGCATTTGCATTGTATTGTCGTGTAAGCCTTCTTCCTATTCGCGCTGTCTGACATTTCTACGTCTCCACGGAAAAATAAAAAGAGTGATTAGAATTGGTATAAGAAAGTAGTAAGGGGTGAGGGGGGGGGTGAGGGAGGGGTCGTTGAAAGCATATTTTCTGAATTGAAGTACAACTTTGACATTACCGACTTCTGTCAAGCGACGTGCGAAGCCTACATAATTCGTCACATGTAGTATTACCGTGCGTGCGAGACATCAGCATACATAGTGCTGCCTTAAAATGTCAGAGTAAGATTTTTTTTTCTCAAAAAGCACAGCGAAAGTATGAACTCGTGGACGCTCGATGTGTTAGTGTATGCGCTAACGTTTATGCTTCTCATGGGTGCATCTTTGAAATGGGTACTTGGCATAATTACATGGACTCATGCCCGATAAATAAAACAAAAATAAAAGGAAAAGGAAGGGAGTTCCAATTATAAGCATTCGTACAGATCGGTTGATTGCAGGAAGCGCAGTAACGCTTGCACGGCCTTCTGACATAATGAGTGCCGTCACTCCTGTATAATTATTTCTTCCGACAGGAGACGTTAGCCAAACTTGTTGAGCATGACGGAGGGTGATCCCCTCTCCGCCTCTTTCTTCCTTATCTGCACTGTGAGCGTTGGCGCAGAATATGACAGATTGTTTCCTCGTCGCCGCAGTGGTCGCAGGCTGCGGTGTCCGCAATCTTTATGCAGATCACGTAGGCATTGGTGAATGCTACGCACAACTATAGCATTCACAAAAGGATCGTGTCTCTTCGGTGAACTCTCGATGGAAACCGAACGCACCGAGTCTCGGTGAAAACCGAAGATCAAGAGAATATAGTCAGGCATGCCTGAAGTGCGATTAATTCCATTCAAATGTGGTGCATTGGTGTGCAAATACGCGGCGCCTTTTTTAGAAAGTGGTGCTGATAGGCGCCAGCCTTCTGCATGGGTTAAACGAGCATCTTCATCTGCACGCTGACATAGTACACTTCATCTGCACTTACTATGGCACTGCTGCATTTGCAGCATTGCAGCGGTGCGAACCCGACAGCGTCTGCACCAAGCGACGAGCGCGAGGAGTGCTCGAACTGGCGCGCCTACCTTGGCTCGTGAAATAAAGGAAAAGGAAGTGATTTGACTTCCAGAATCGAATGGACGTCTCGAGCCATGTTTTGAGGCAACAACAACAACTACAACGCCTCGTCGCGTTTCTGTCTCACATGCACTCTGCACAACCTCCTTCTTCCCCAGAGAACGGTACTATCGAGCGCACTAAATGTGCCACCGAGTTCATACCTTGAGCTACAAGATGAACTTGAACCATAGGCTATTGTCACCTGTGCGTCACACGCTAGCTACGAAGGCACTTCTAACTTTTCGGAGACAGATTGGTTTCGACGAGATACTGGAATTTTGCATGTATACCATGTGTGTATGAAGTGTTCTATGTCGTTTGTTAATCATTTCATTTATCATAGCTTTCACCTGAACTAGAATTCTGGGATTGCCGCATGGCAGACCTCTTAACCTCTCTCTGTCTCATTTGCATATTCATTCCGATAATGCTGCAATATACCGTTATCAAATCTCACTGTTCTATCCGGACCCTATATCTCTCTTATTTATTTCCAGTTTTTCATTTTCTCGTTTTTTTAAAGCGTGTGCACGTCGACGTAGTCTTCTTTCGCGTGAACTTTGGTTTACACAATTTTTTTTTTTTTACCAAGAGGTCAAGTTGGCCCATCCCGGAGATAGTGAAGTCTTTAATGCAATGTAGTTCATTTTCGACTATATTGGCTCTAATAACGCCCATTTTGTTAATTTTACCCACTCGGCGATTATTTCTCGCTTATTGAGTCATTCCTTTACACTTTGATACCATTTACGGCTCACTACGGCGCTCTGGAGGCGCTCTGGGGGTCTTTTGACCACCAAGGCAAGCTAGATATCCAGATCGCACGTACTCCTAACCGATGTAATGTCGCCAAAGAAGACCCTGTCCTCAAAAATGAGATGCGAAAGGCAGGCGGGTTAACTGTAAGATAAGCATCCGGTTCACTACCCTACATGGGGAGACAAGTAAGGATAGACTTAAACGAAATCACAGACGGGAAACATGTAAAAAAAAAGAACACAAAACAGTAAATTATATTCTGGCGTTTTACGTGCCAAAACCCCGATATGATTATAAGGCATGCTGGAAGGGGGGACTCCGGAATAATTTTTACCACCTGGGCTTCTTTAACGTGCACTCAATGCGCGGTACACGGGCCGCCACCATGGCTAGAACTTGATCCTGCGCCCTAGGGCTTTGCAGCGCGATGCCAAAGCCACTACGACACCACGGCGGGTATACGGAGCACAAGCAAATACGTACTGACGTTTTTTTTTCTTGTTTAAAAGATGACATCTCATCCATTTTACAACGTCATCAGGGAATGACAGAGACACATTCAGGGACGAACCATTCAGGTAGGTGGAGCACCATATTAAAGGTGTATCCTCTCTTGCATGGTAAAATGCATTCGGGAAGGAGTACCGTAGGAAACTACGCCTTCTTATGAGATATGGAGTTTCGGTGGCCCGTTGTACGGGTTACCGAAACCGCATCGTTTAATTATTCTTTTTGACTGATTACATCCCTTTTTTTAACATTCGTTCATCTGACGCGTCAAGTGGGGCAATAACGGAGACGTTGCGGCTTGTGGGCCAACAACGTTTCGCAAACGGAGCAGACAAGAAAGCGAACCACTGCATTATACCTGGTATTTCAATGCACTCTTTCTTCTCGTACATAGGAACTTGGAAATGATGCCATATCATATTTACTGGCCCGCAGAAGCGATCCTCACGCTATAGAAGCTTTGAGAGATTGTGATAGAGCTAAATTTAAGAAAGGGCGTAAATGGCACCTGGTGTTCCACTTTTATATGGAGCTTGGCAATACACTCACTTAGGTGCGTGTGTGTGTGCGGATGCAGCACTAAAATTACTGAGACAGGAGGCGAAATTGACAACCACTGACAGCGCAGCGCCCCTGTCGTAAGCAGAAAAAAAAAGACACGTAACTTTCTGGTGAACGCGTAAATGCACTCCCATTACATGGCTGTCAGAGTTGAGGCAGCCGTAAAGGAAAGAGCCTGCAAAAGAGTACGCAGCTCTTTACACGTGGAAAAGTCGTTCTCAAGGCAACCATGGCCTCTCGTATGCAGGGCTATTCGTGCGTTAATTGCCCCTAGTCAACGTTACCACCATCCTACCTCCGCGCCCGTTTTCATTCCTTTCCCTCGTTCTTTCACGCTTGCGTTAGCCGCTACACTTCCATTTTCCCAGTCGGCGAATCTTGCCTTTCCATAGAACTCCTTGACAAACAACTCACTTCAAGCAGCTTTCCAGGCCGGTGCATGTTTCCCAAAGCAATCAATAGCACTGCGGAGCAACCAGGCTTTCTTGCAGCCCTTGTTTGCTGGACAGCGCTTTTATAGAGAGAGTTGCGCTGTTGGCTTTCGAAACGGAAATTTAAGTTCCATCCACGACACCGACACCGTTACAATAGTTTTTCTTGTTGCGCGCTTTGCCATACTCCCTTCTATATTCGTGCATAAATAGTGAGAAGGCCAAGAAAAAGAGAAATGAAATGAACTCACGAAGACTCTGTGTCCACGAAAAGCACGTCATTGTTGGACAGCAGAGCGTATACACCAAAGGCGACCTCTTGAAACGGGATATACTGCTCCGATAAGGGTAAAGTAGATAAAAAGAAAGACGCGCATATAAAGGGTGGGGGACTTCCAAGGACAATATAAGCCATCGTGCAGAGACGGCGTATGATTGAACGATACAGTAGCGGGCTTCCCGTCCAGGCGGCAGCTACAAAGGCAAGAAAAGAGAGTGGTTGAAGCCGCGAAGAGAGTTTCATCGGCCGCGAGAGGAGGGAAGCCATATAATATACAGAGATGGAGAGGGAGAAGACAAACAAAGACGCCGTTGCGCGCAATCCCCGTGATTGCATACAATCTTCCGCGGCAGCCTTCGCGCATGCAAAGTGTGTAGGACACGGAGATCTGTTTCTAGGCGCATGAAGATGTGGTTCTTTCTCTTTTACTCCGCTTGCAAAACATCTCGAAAAGCACGAGGAGGAGCAGGAAAAGATCCGTCCTTCGCCGTCCATCTTGAGCGTATCTCCGTCGGTTTCTCGAAGAAAAACCCTAGGACTAATGAGAAAAACAAACAAACAAAAACAGAAGAGAAATGGGCACAGGACAGAGCAGGAACGAAGACGGTGTCTCGCAAACTTTTCGTTTCGCACAAAGCCTCCCTATTTCTCGGAGGAACGCATTCAGGAGCCGACCTGCCGCTCTTCCTCCTCTTCCTCGTCCACGACTGTCTACTAACCGGCCGCGCGCATGGGTCGGCCGCGAATTGTTCTGCGTGGGCTTTCAGCGTTCTCCCTAAGCCGCACCACCAACTTGCCTCCCTATTTTCCTTACTTGCCGATCTGAATCTTGTTTCATTTTTTCTTCCTCACACATATCCTTTGCATTCTCACTCTTTTCCTTCGTTTCTACTCGACACCACCGTTGCCGCCGAAAAGAGAACAGTTCACTGACGGCTCGCGAGAAGGGGCTTAAACACCGCAGCGCTGTCTCCGGCACTGTAAACCCTGAACCCGCAATAAAAAGGGATCACGGTTGCTGTCCCTCCGCTGTCAAGCTGCGTGTCGTTTCCTGGGACACGGGCCCGCTTCTCTCACACAAGCGCGGCGCTTTCTGTGTAGATGCTACAAATGGACGGACTCGTCGGCGCGTGCACCACTCGCAAACGAGAAAGAAGCAACAAAACTTAGCAGTTTGATTCTGGAATGAAGTAAAACTGAGAAAGCAGGGGCAGACTGAAGAGCCTGAAAGAAGCACGCACACGTAAAAGATCAATCGAGAGGCATTCTTTTTTTAGCTACTGTCGTTAAGAAAGTAGGCACGTGCGAGGCACACTTCTGGAAGGTTACGAAGGCATCGATCCAGATTGGTCCGTTTTTTAGAAGATATTCTTAGAAACACTTCTTAGTTCTTGTAACCTACTCTTATATGTCCTTTGTATTTTTTTCTTTGTATATGTATTTTTGTGTTCGTAGCTATGCTACATATCTTCAATGATATATTACTTGGCTGATTATGTACTAGCACATGTAATTGCTCATGTGTGTACAGCCTCCCGAACATTTAGCTGTATCGCGCGAGCAGTCCATCACACGTCATTTTAGTGCCTTTAAGCGGCGATAATCAGCGAGACCGGCAAAGTACTCTCAAGTGCACTAAGCACTCTCCTGTGCAAGAGTGGTCTAATGCGATGTTCCCTTCAGGATTACGTACGACCACATTAAAGTGTTCTCGCACGATATAGCTAAAAATGCGGGCAGCCGTGCGCATGTATTGCTCATGTATGCCCTTCATGCAATAATCCCATCGGTATTGGCAGTATGTTGGAAATAAGTGAACTAAATATAAAAGTGGCAGTGCGTGCATGCGACAGCTCCATGTTTTCCTGTGAGTACCCGAATGCAAATACGAGAAAGCTCGCAACTGTCCTTGTCTAGTGAAGTTTTGTATATCTTTGGACAATGCATGCTAGTTCTGATACGACTGGTTAAGCTCGAGCTTAGAGAAAAGAACGTCGAGCCAACGTTGTCAGGTATACAGCGAGATATGGCTAAAAAAACTAACAAAGTCGCCTATTTGGTTTCGTTTATATACGTGCAAATATATCGAGCTCAGCAGAGGATGACTCAGCAGGTTTAGTCGATAGCTACATGGAAGAGCCAATCTAGCGAAGTGGTTATGTATCTATGACTTGACGATTCTCAAAGTGAGAGTGATGAAAGAAGAGGAGAAAGGCAGAGAGGTTAACCAGAAAAAAAAGTTTTAAAAAGATCTGGTTCAGCACTTTACACAAGGGGCCGAGGGAGACAGATAGGACGGCAACAGATAGAGAAACAGAGCATATGCACACGATCACAGCCGTTTAGAACCCAGGATAACAGTAAACACTAGTCAATGATAAAATAACTTGTGCTGGGTTGTTGTAGTATGAAGTGCAACTATTCAGTCATATGCCTCTCCCTGCCTTTCCTTTTGTTTTACTCTCATTCGTAGCACTATGCTGGAACGTCAGTATTCTAAAGTGGCACTCTACCTTTCTCAATGACTAAGCGTTTCAAAACATAGCTATAATGTGATGTCATGTTAGCTTATGATAGTGGCGATGCATTGCGTATACTATGTACTGTTGTAGTCAGTGAGGTATAGCCACTGTTCTGTGGAACCTGACTTGAACTTGCCGGTGTGCCGGATGCACTCCACACAGTTTGTGAAGGTGAGGGCGGTATTGAAAGTATAAACAAGTATTGGAGGGGCGAAAAAGCTTTCTCAAGAAAGCGTTTGGTGATATAAGGCGCATGTCGGGTGCTTGTACTGTGGGTCTATGCGACGGCGATATTAGGTGTGTTTTGGATGGGGCGGAAAAGGGGGGGGGGGGGGGGGGAGCTATAGGCGGCAATAGGTGCCTGAGATCTTTCGACTCCAGAATACTGGCCGTATTCGCCTTCAACCACGTTTATTGTGTGGACCTTCTCTAAGCCTCGTTTTGGACAATTACATAATTCTAAGCAACAAGTCCAAAAGGCCAGGAAACATATAAATAATTCATATGATAGCGTGAGGAAGCTCTTCACTTACCAAGGGTTGAATTACTTGCTCAAGTATTCTATGTCTGTATTTGTGTCGTACTTACAATTCAATCAAACATCCAAAGACTAATAATGGGCAATTTTTCTTAACGATTTTGCATTCAGCACAATAATTGACCACCATAGCTTTTCCTAGAATTACCAGCATTCTTATGCGTGTTTTTTTATCGGCTTTTCCCCGATTTCAGCAATTATATTTTATTCCTAATCGAACTTTCAGTAGTCAGACATCTCTTGGTTGAGTCTTGTCACTGCAAATTTACCGCGGCACATCAATTGTTCCTTGTACAGTCTGGAGCGCACGACGCCACCAAAATGCCTAACACGCCGTCTGGGGCTATGCGGACAAGGCGGCGCCTCTGCTCCGGCGCCGCTCATTTTTGCTTTTGGTCAACGCTTCCTGCCTTTGCTCACGGAAGAGCCCTCGATTACCATCGCGGGAGGCTGATGAATCGAAAGGAAAAGCAGCTTAGGTAAGAGTGAGAACTACAGAAAATACGGGGAAGCGACGACGAGGAGCGGGAGGGGGATATCGGCGTGATAAGGTGAAAATGATGTCAAATTACCGCCGCCAATTTATTCTGGCCAAGCAGAAAAAGGCCGGGAAAGAACGATGTGGTGAGACGGGTGTGTACGTGTCAGCGAGGCCAAATCTGCGCCCGTGCTTGAACCGAAACTGTTACGAAAGATGAAATAAGAGGGATGAGGCCTGTTGGGCCTAACCCCATTGGGTTCGTAAGGAAGATCGGGAGACGACTGCGTGGAACGATGAAACGAAGCGAGGAGCTGGGAAGGATTCCGTTGGGACACATTTGGGGCGAATGATTTGTGCAGCGCTTTCTCCCCGGCTAGTACGTATCCGGTATAAGATGGTCGTAATGAGAGACCGAAGAAAAGACCAAGAGGCCTCAGTGGATGTGACGAGGGGGCTAGACGGAGGCGACCGTGCCTCCTTTTTTCCCCCGCGCCAGCTTGCTTCAGCCTTTTCATCTCTTTCTCTCTCACGCATTTGAGAGATTTGTCGCAGGAAAGTAACGTTCAAACAAATCTGAGAACTATCTAGACTAAATTAAAGTCTCGACCTTGCTCTTCGTCCGGTGACCTTCGTCCATCGACGGTCGCCCGGCGAGTTTCGTAAACACGTCTCGGAAAAGTAGCAAATATTAAACTGCCGCTCCATGCGGGCAGAGAAATGAGAAAAAACTTTATGCCTCGTTTCTGGCGGCTTCTCTGAGCATTTGCCAGTTTTGGCGTTGGCTGCGATATGAAGTTGTGCAAAACATCTAGGCGCCTCTGCGCATTTACATCGTGAAGGTTGTTTTCCGTGCTTGCAGTCGACAACGATGAATGTGGCTACGAATACAAAATGCTTTGCCGTTCTTTTTTTTTTTTTTGCATGGTTACGGCCTTGAAGGAACTTTGAACACTCTTATTCACATGAAGACGCCTTGTGGCTTTAACCAGAATAAGACTATCTGTGTTATCATTATGTCTATGTTTTATGCCTATGCCAAACTCTGTTACGGTAATGCTGAAAAGGGTTGACTTCGCCATGCAGTTCGGAAGGGATATACTAGAACTCAGCTGAACATTTTTACTTAGCATGAATTGACGCGTTTGAAATAATAATCTGCAGGAAAATATGAATGATATAATTTAAACTGACGCATAAGAATCCCGATATTTTTGAAATATTTACATTGCAATTTTCTTCAACGTAAATATATTCGTTGTGCAGTTTTTCAACGGACGCCAGGGAAAATGATGCATATTTATGAAGCCTAATATGTGTATAGGTCCCATTTTTATAATTGTAGGTGACAAGACGTTTGACAAGTATCACGCGTGATGTATTCACAGTTTAACTCGTTTTAACCTTGTGACTAACTTCGATGTTTTAAAGAGCCATGAAATCAGCGTTCTGACCAGAACCCCTAGAAATGCGTCATACTTGAATTGTACATCGAAGATCTAAATAAGCAATAAACCTGCACGCGTAACCATTGCGTTGCACAGTTAAATTCCACACGGTTTGTCAAGATTCCCCCCCCCTCTGACAGAGCAAATAAATTTCTGCACGTATCCGTCGCGCATTCCGCAAATATTTTCTAGGAGTTATCTATGTTCCGGCGTTGAATAGCGCGCTTAACATTGGTATACTTCTTGCTGTGCGTGCAGAGACTGTAATGCCTGAAGCAAATGCTTTCGCGATTACTCTACGATATGTGCAAGGTGATAGCGTCTGTACAGGCTATATTAACATAAAAAAACATGCATAAATATGGTCTGTCGAGCAAGCTTATTTGCACTTTGAAAATCATGAGCTCCAGAGGGCGACAATGAGTCGGGAATGGGGTACTGTGCGGAATAATTCACTACCCTGATACTGTTTCTAAAGTTATCATGCACAAGCGTCGTCGCATTTTGACCTATCTCTTAAGCATTAGGAAGTAGTCTTGCCATTTTTGACCAACTTGTATGATAGGAAAAGTCAATGCCGCTTTCGTACAAGAAGTAAGCGTGTAAAACACGCACCAAAATAATACAGGCTATCAATCTATATTTGCTAGTTCATAGTGTTTCTTCTCACAGTAATTCCGTTTCATTGCGAAGTGTATAATTTATTTGAGCAGAAACTGACTTACATTGACTTTCTTTTCTTAATGCGAATGGGAGACAGAAATGACAAAGGAGATGCAAATGGAACACCGTGGCCACCGACTGTATTGCGGTGTCCGTAGCGCAACGAGCCTTAAATAGCGGCCTACCTCACACCTCATCGCTTTATGGCAATGGCGACGGCCAGTATATTGACTTCGACCACCCCACCATCACCTTCGCAAACGAAATGACATACATGCTCAAAGGGAACTAACTCCGAATGTTCATCACCTGGGGTGGGAATGCGAAGGACTCGAGACACTCCGGGATATGTACCAGCCTAACGAGGTGACGTCGTTTGAGGACTGGCTGTCCGACCACGGGCTAACGCCAAAGAGACACTTGACTCGCTATGGCGCTTGGCATGCGAAGCTTCCATAATGAGCAATATTTAGCTCCCATTCAGTTGCTCACTTCCCCAAACAGGCCTACGGCCATCATTTAAATATAATAATCTCTCTCTCTCTCTCTTTTGTCATACCTCACACCACTGATCCGCACCAAGTGCATTCTATTTTTTGCGGTATTCATTTACGGTCCCGCATCAGTACGCGGGGCGATCCAGCTGAGTGTGTGCAAATAAATATTCGTCGCGGCTCTTTTATTCATCTGTTTGCGACAGTCACTTACAAATCTCAAACGCACTCGTGTGATATACGGGAGTGATCGCTGAGCAGGCATGCCATGAAATGCATGGCATGCCTGCCTTCGTCTCGTTCTGAATAACCCGTTGTATTTCTGGAAGTAACTTCAGTCTTTTCTGTGCTTCATGCTATACCTGTGCAAAGTTACGGCTAGCTACATCGTAAATATCTCTAGTTGTTATAATTACCCAACTTGTATTTAAAAGAGGTTCTGTCTGTAGAAATAGTACACTACATGTGTGCAATGTTTCGTCTCGCGATACCAGGTACCATGTCTGTAACATAGTTTGAAGCCGTTCGGAAACCTGTGCAAGCTGTCTGTACAAGACATACGCGGACGAGAAAGTGAGAGATAAGAAGTCATAGCCAGATTTACTGTACACGTATTATTGAAATCTGTGCGATTTCTCGGGCAAAAAGTTCTCTCTCAAAAAAATCAGGCAAGCTTGCACTCGGTCGCGCAAAGCTTAGGCACAGCGAAGCTTACTGGCTGCTACTGCTTGGTATGAACTTGGTTGCTGCTAGTTGTTAACTTGGTTTAACTTAACTCCGCATGTAGGAAGGTATTCTCGAGTGATAATTTTCGGAGGTACCTTCCCTTTCGCGACATTTCGCGTGACTAGCGCTGGACGCGTGGGCGTCTAGAAACGACAGCGCTCCTGGCATGCCACAAACGCCGGCAGGCTAACCAAGTTTGGTACAGTGCCTAGAACGCTGTCGCTTGCCGACGCCGAACGTGTTGGAGGCTAGCCGCTCGATATAAATCGGCCAGCTTCACTGTGTCTTGAGCTTTGCGCGGCCTAGTGCAAGCTTTCGCCTTTTTAGGGGCGAAGCTCCTTAGGTTGTGGGTCTGTCCCTCCTCTGTAGTATGTAGTAGTAGTAGTAGTAGTCGTCGTCGTAGTAGTAGGTAGCCACGTCTAGTTTTATGAAAAAAAAATTCCGAAAGTTGTGTCCGTAGCGCGGAATCGAACCAGGGACCCCTCGCTTCCGAACGCGCGGCGCTAACCACTACGCCACGAAGCGCACATGCACACACGCACCACGATGACAATAAATACCCAACATTAACGAAAGACTGCGCGTTTCTAACGCGTTTGTGCTCGCGCGTTACGGCCCGTGTAAGAAGCTGGTGTAAGACGCTGTGGCCTCTCCGCCTTACCCCCGTATTCATAAACGCTCCTCGACTTGAACTTGACTTGCCACCGCCGTGGGCAGCGCGTTCGAAACGCGTTGAAGGCGGTGGCAAGTTAAGTTCAAGTCGAGGAGCGTTTATGAATACGGGGGTTATACTCTCTCAGCAGTCATGTGATGGAGTCGGCAAACGCGGTGCACGTTCCGGCATGTGTAAACGGCTGCGTAAGACGCTGTGGCCTCTCCCCCTTACTCGAGAGTACTGCACGTTTCTAACGCGTTTGTGCTAGCGTCCCCTTAAGCGGGAGATGGTGCAATTATAATGAAGGGCGCTGTTATAAAATAGGAATGACGTCACATATGACGCGTGTCATTGGTGGAAGTCAATCGTACGATTTAGTGCGGGGACGTACGCTAGGGGAGCGTTGTAATAAAACCCGCTCGCTGTTGGCGCGCTTTCACTTTCGCTCGGAGTCACCGGATGGAGGCAGGCAAGGCTGTGGAGCGGCGAGCGCGCAAGGCGGCGGCAGCGCGCGCTCGCAGACAGAACGCGACGAGATTGTTCATCAAAGGATACGTTCCCGTCTTGTGTACCGAGGAATCGGAACGTCCTGCAGGTGATGTCGCCATCTACGTGAGGCAAACGGAAACGGCTGAAGATCTCAAACTACCACTCACGAGTCAAAGCCACAACGGAGAATATGCAGCCATCAAACTCTCTCACTCTGGAATCGTCATCATGACCATGTACCTCGCACCCAACCTGTCCACCGGGAACATCAAGACATTCATAGACACTGCGTTACGAAATTATGACAACTACAAGAATGGACCATTTGTAGTAGTTGGGGACCTTAACGTGGACATCATTGACAACAATTGGCTTATCCAACATGTGGCTTCTAGATATGCACTCAGATGTATATCGTTTGACCATATGAAACCTACCACGATCCGAGGAACATGCATAGACCTAGTATTTGCAAATTGTCCACTGCAACCCATACAGGAACCGCTCTCCCTTCATTTCACGGACCATAAAGCCGTCATAATGAAGGGACAACGCAAGCCATCCATCGTCTAAGAACAAATTAAAGTTGATTTTGTATATATACACACAGTGTTTCTCACGTCTTTACATGATGATCGACTGGGCGAATTACACGGAAGATTCACGGTTTACCGATGATTCCCTCCGGAGCTTCGCCCACTCATCATCATTCACCCCGTGGATATGCTGTTATTATTATTATTATTTTTTTTCACCTGGCTCAGCGCGCCGCGGAGAGAAGAGAGGCAGGGGTCGGGAAGGCAGGGAGCTGGCGAGGAGGAGACCGCGTGCGCATGCACGCGTCTCCTCCTCCTCCTCCTCCTCCGGGTTGCCATGGCTACCACAGCTACGCACCACAAATTACGGTTGGCTTAAACAGCTTCGCTGTTAAAAACTATTTTCCAACGTTTGTTTCTGTAAAGCGTGCATTGCTATTAGCACACGTACAATGTGGCGAAGACGAACGCAAGTTAAGAATGTATGTTGCGAGGTTGCACATACAGTGGGCCTAACGGCTCTTCAATCTCGTTTCAACGGTGACGACGGGAATTGTACAACCTTCACTTTGATTCAGCCAAGTATTTTAGAAGTGGACAGACAAAGACTAAGCTAACGCATTGAAGTAACTACAGAGCAAACCAACCATATGACATTGTGCAATATTTGTGAAAGTTTCAAACATGCTTGCATAGAGTTGTATAACAGCGCGCCGTCATAATTAATGTCCGGGCACATGACCAGTAACCAAATCGTTTTTTTTTCTTCTTGTCATAACTGGTGAAAAAAAAAAAAAAAAAAAACATTGAGCAAGTACTGCGCTTGTGGAAATGGCGAAACACAGACGCCTACCAGAAAACGAGCTGTCGCCAATTTACTTGCGTCGTCATCCGCACGGACTCGTCCAGCGCAAAAAGAAAACTAAGCGGTGTTAGTCATAAGAAGAAAAATCACGATTCATTCTGCTCGGAATTAATTTACTGTGACAGCAGCCCTTTCCTACACTGGGAATCACCTTCGTGTCTTTTCTTGCCTGCTTTCTTTTTATTTATTTGTTGTAAAATAATTAAGCTCACTCACTACGGGGAAATCATCAAGAATCCTGCGGTTAGAGGCTTGTTGGTTTGGAGGCGGTGAGCTAAGGTCGGAGCCTTATGTAATTTAAATGAGGATTAAAAAAACTAATATTTCAAAAAATGCCTAACTTAGGATTATAAATTCTGTGATAGAGAAAAATTGTGCAGTTGAGATAAATAACTGGTGATGACTTTATCTTCTTTTCAATGTACCCAACTTGCTCTCTGTGTGGTGCAGTAATGCCTATTGAGAAATTAGGAATACCTGCGCAGACTTTACCACTCCGACTGCCTATATTTAAATAGACTATATGTTTATTTAGTTATTGTACAGCTTTATGGAAACTTGTGTTCGCATATGTTTGGCGAAAGGGCTTATGTGACATATTGATTTGTTCATTGGGGTGAGAATATTTGATTCAGACAACCTAGGCGCATGACGTTTATTTTAGTTTCTTTTGTATGTCATCATGTTGAGGTTGCCACGGTGTACACGTAATAAATTTCGAGAAATTGTATAAAGCAGTCACACTTTCTGTTTCCATCATTCAAGAGGACAACGTCCCAGTACCTACCTTTAGCTACCTGCTCGACGTGTGGATAGTGTGGTATTTGAGATGACCTTTAATTGTAAAGCTTTCTAGCAGCATTTTAGAAATTCAGTGTTTGTGTAAATGAATGCAAAAACCGGTGCCGATTGAGCCATTGCTGCTTTAAAGGCTTCTTTTATTACACGTTCAATGCTCCTTTTAACGGCCCCGGTTGAGGGTTACTATATCCTGAAGTCAGAACATTTTGTATGACTAATGTCACGTGCCAAATGACACAGTGCCACCTACGAAGTTTCAGCAAAAGCTTTTTCTGTTTACGTTTTCATTCCTGCTATATCCGGCACTTGGCGGCTGTGATTCATGTGAAATAATACGTAAAAACTGCGTGGCATTGTCATTGCGATGCTTTTCTTGGCAGTGACGAAGCTCATACATTCGACGTTGTTTTTCGCACTAACCGCTGCATTCTTGGCGCATATTCGATTGCGGGTATGAACCATGGTAGTAGCTCATCATCATCACTGTCGTTCACACCTCTTTTATGACGCATCAAAACTGTTTTCACGACCAAGAAGACAGAGGATGGCGCACCAACACACCGCCATCTTGTCAAGAACAACTTCAAATGCAACGCAGATAATCATCATACTCGTTCGCTACAGTATTGTTTGTTCTGGCCTCCGAAACACATACATGGACGCCACCTATCTCAGGGTCTGTGTGGAGACCCAAACCATGGCAGTTATTGCCAAGCGCTATAGGAGCGCTTTTGCACAGTGGTCAGCATGACCGACTACGATATGCGCGTTGCTGCAGTGACATGGGCTTGAACTCCAGTGGTGGCGTTCGTGGACAAAGCGCTCTTTTTCTTCGCTATGTGACGAGGGCGAAGCTGGAGTTGAAGGTGTGACCTGACGATGGTCGTCGTCGGCGTATCGAAATGAACGAACGGATGGACAGGGCACGTCCAGCTTGGTGCACTTAACTGCTGTCACAGTGAAACAGTGGAAAGAACCGTCAAAGAGGCACTAACCTCTCCTTGCAAACAGTTAAAGAAAAAGAAAAGGACTGGACAATAAAAAATTAACAGAACACAGTACAATGTTCGGCACTATATATATTCTTCGCCTGTCCTTTGTACTACTGCTTTCCTATCGTGAATACAGAATTCAGATGCTGTTGAGGTTTTGCCCGATATGCGTACAAATGCCGTCAGATTTATCCGGTGTCATGACACCTGTACCTTGTGGGAAGAATCAAAGGGCTACCTCTTCACCGCAACGCGAAGCTGTAGTGGCCCTAATAATAAGGCTTAACTGTTTATGATATTCGTAGAATAGAAATGCTATCGCATGTAAGGACAGTCGTGTACTATCTTACGTGCAGGCATGCTTTACATGCTTCGAAGCTGCCTTGGGATAGATTCTAGTCGCAAAACTGCTTTCAACAAGCGTAAAATGGACGCTTCACTGCATTTATGCAAAGTATTTACAACATTTTTGGTCATTTATTTGGTACTAACGATCACCATTGAAAGGCGAAGGAAGCCTTCCAATGGCGCCCTTGTTAGCCCAATAAGTTTAGTCTTTTCAGGAATTCTTTCATCAGGCATCCTTAATGCGTTGTCGACTTGTCTCGGCCAGCTAACTATAGGTTTCCGCTAGTTTAAATGCATGAAAAATCGTTCACGCACAGGCAGAATAATTTCGAACGGTACGTGTCGTGTGACCATGTAAGGTACTGAAGTAATTATACTTGCGCTTTTCCCATTGATTCTTACAACACAACGTCTCGCGTGATTTCAGCGACATCAATCGCACCAACTATTCAGTACACGCGGGACTGCGCCCGTCACTTACCGTTGCAGAAAAATTTAATTAGTGCCACAAAACGTGCAGGCTCGAATGCTTGCGAGATTGCCACAGGAATAATTTGCTACGCCAGACGCGTGCCGAACAAAGTGCTTGGAGCGAAACATGCGTAGTTAAAATGCATGAAGTCATGACTTTTTTGTTCCTAAAACCAATTCTACCACTAGATGTACTTTTTTTTTATTCTTGTCCGGTACAGTGACGTGCTTACGTCAGCCATTCTTGAAAAGTTAACGTCGCCTGAGTACCACAGCAAAATGTAATTCTGGAGCGACCGGAGCGCCTATTCAGAGAAAAAAGGCACATAGCGACAGTCTCGTCTTTGGTACTGTTCGGTGCACGTCTGTGTGATAGTATTCAGCGACAGAGGAACAGCCACAGATAAATGGACGGGGCATTCTACACAACACTTTAAACTCGCATTTATATTCTTTTGAGCTTCGAGCAAAAAAAAAAAAATTGAAGTCGCGTGACAGAGCCTTAGGATGATTGAACACGAACAAATGCATGCCCTCGCGCTTTCTTTTCTGTGCTTTTCTACGACACTACCCAAAAAACTTTTAATAAGGCTTTGATGTCTCAACCATGCCATGTCTCTTTTCCGTAGCTTCCTGATTCCCATATTAAAAAAAATATGGTGTTGAATTATGTATTTGTTCGCGCACGTAGCCTGCTATGACGACGCATTCGAGTAAATGGAATGAGTCTGAGAATGAAGTTAAGAGAAAGGCCTTGGTTGTAAATAGTGAATGTGCGGCATGTAGACAAAAAGAACAAGGCATTCCAAAGGTCAAGCAATGAAGCCCAGAGAATAGTTTTCACTGTGAGAGGGAATGTTCTGTCTTTTGTGTTTACTAGCCAGGCGCCGCTCTTCGTTGCGTTGTGCTGTGTTTGCCTTTGTGCAGTCTTCCCAACGATAGCTTAGAACCATTTTTCAAATTTTGTCGCCCGTAGATTGTATACAGCAGCGGCAGGGAAGTTTCAAGCACGAGCGACTCCTTCCGCTCTTCGGAGTGTTAGAGCCTCCAAGTGCCCTAAAGGAAATGAAATAGACATTGATGTCCCTGCTGCAAAGAAGAGGTAGGTATATTACATACGATGCCGTACACTTAAATCAACATTTTTACCAACTTATTTTTTACGAGTGACACAGTTGATGGTTCTTCTGCATGAGCAAGGCGGACGAATATGCGACGAGCTTGTGATTTAAGTATAGCAGCCGTAATGCTTTAACGTGCCCGTCCCGAGTGCGGAAGCTTGTACGTGTTGAGTTTATTTCTGCGAAACAAGGTGATCTGCCGAAGAAAGTTGGCGAGGCCAGCCACGGCAATAACTGTCTTCTCGATTAATCATTGTGCCTTAAGCGCGCTGATGTTGTATTTATTGTAGTGATACATCATTGGTTCTTCAGTTTTCTGGACGCTGGCTCGCGTATCTGACTGCCCACGTTTTGCGACCAATGTTAAAGCATTTGGTGTAAAACCGAAAGACGGCTCACGATTTTGTATTCGAAAAGTTTGCCTGTCCACTCTCTAGAAGCAAACCAAGTACGTCAGTAAGTGGTTGCTGAAGCATTTAAAAATTGTGAATCATGACACGAATGACGACTGCAGTTATACTAAGTAGCTATAAAGTTCTGCAGCTGAGCAGGAGGTGGTGGGTTAGATTTCGGTCCCGGTGGTCGCATTTATGAGGGCGAAGATCATTTGGCTGCACCTTATGGAAGCCTGGGAGATCAAATGATTGAAAGGCTTGCACGACGGCGTCCATTGCAGTTTTTCGGACGTAAACTTTCATTGTTCAACTGACGAATAGCACATCGATCTCGTATTACTTTTCAGACTGTTTCCTCAGCAAAAATCATTTATAACTAGGTGTGAAATGAGCAGCTTGGCCAATTCGTGTGCATAAATAGAGTAAAACTACAATGAAGGTTAGCTGAATTTTCGAATGTAGTTGTACCACACTTGACTAACGAAATGTAATAACCTGGGCATTTCTATTCTCTTAACATCTTCGGTGAAGTGATAAATATAGTATGTTGTAGTAGGACGAGGAAAAAGAGAGAGAATGCAGGGATGTTAACCAGAAATGCGTCTGGTCGGCTACCCTATTCTGGGAAACAGGGAAAGAAGGAATAGACAGTATGTTGTGGAAGACAGTGATATGCTTCCGTCATCACGCTTTTTCTTTTGGGGGACCATTATCTTGCTCTCAAGTCTGGCACCATAAATAGCCGATACGAGAAAAGGTTAACATACGGTGGTGATCACATTATAGAAGGCGTGCTCGCCTTAGTGCATTTAAATAGTTGAGTATTATCTACGTGCAAGGCAGACCGACATTTTAAGGATTTCTGTTCTATTGCTTGGTGTCGCTTGTTGTACGCAGCCTTGTGAAAGTAATGAACCATTACGAATGTGCTACAAACGTCAGTTTTACCAATAAGAAGCAAGATGCAACAGCTGTAACCGCTGTAACAGCTCCGATTCTTGCTTCGGTCATACACATGTGTACATGGTCAAACCCCTAAATCTGTAACACCTTTCCCTAACAAATATGCGTGTCTTAAACTATGAAAACATGCTGCAATCGTCATACAAATGTAAGAAGCCTCATTTCACTAAGGTTACTTGAAGCTCGCTCTTTTCACAACCAGCCATGAATAACATCCCCAACCACCATTTCTTCCTTTTACAGCGAAGCTGTTTATGCGGACTCTGTGCCGTCGTTGTCGGACTTCGCAAAAAGGGGTCACGTGACCTAGCGCGAGAGGAGAGGAAAAGAAGTGCTCAACAGGGGGAAAGGGGTTGGAGGGACCCCTTTCGCGCCGTCCAATACTCGCGTTGGAGGGGGATAGCGTGAGGCGCGCCAACCAATGGCGGTGTAGGAAAAAAGTAGGTCAACGAAAGAGAGGGGTGTGAGAGGAGTTCGCATTAGCGTTGGTTGGTTATACGGAGCTTTGGTTTAGTGGTTCCGCACATTCCATCCCAGCTACAACTACGGGAAGAGCACGAGAAGTGCGTACTCCTGAGGAAGAAGCTGCCTACCGCGAGCATCAGCGACAGTTGGCTCATGGACGGGCTCGTCGTCGCAGGGCCGACCCAGAGCTGCGCGCAAGTGATGCTGAGTTTAAACGGCAGCGCCGGGAGGCATCTTCGCTGTTCGACCATCTTCACGGAGCGAAAGGGGCGGTGATTTTTTCAAAATCACGAGAAGCAGTTTTCAGTTTTATCGCGGGCAATTTATTTAGCTTGTATGTCGGCAAGCGTCGTTAATAACTTCAAAAGAGAAAATTTTCTGAAAATACCATTATTTATTCCTCTAATCTCCTTCGTTAATGCTGGCGCTTCAAAGCTGCGCAGAAAAAATCGGCATCTCGGTGATTCGTGCAGCACCAGACTGTTTCCTTTGCTCCGTACGTAGCGCTCACTTCCCATTTAAAAGTACGTGCATCAATGAAAAATAGAGGAACATTTACCGGGTAGTCACGCAGCGTAACAAGCACAAGAAACCGAATAAGGACGAAACATTCGCTCTATATGTGCTGTAAAAAATATTGCTCGCACCAAGAACACTTTTCTTGTTCATTAGTTCCAACCTATCATCCTCTTCGTTAAATTCCTATAAAAAGAAAGGAGCAAAACATCTGCCACTCCTTTCCTTCCTTAAAGAACACTTTGGAGGCCCCTATAAAAACAGGATCCTCTCCAGTGAGTCTTATCCTTTTAGCGCGTGGCCTTAGGCAATATTTTCCGTTAGAACTTTCGGAATGAAGGCGGCCGCAATCTTGCCAGGGAGAAAGAAGGATGCTCGTTCTAGTCTTTATTAATCATTTTCTTTCTTTTTATCGGTTAACGAACACCCTCACTCTAGGAAAATTGCTCGCTTGAGCTCCAGAAGAAAACAGCGTTGGAGAGGATAAATATTTGCACAGTCAGATAAAGTAAGCTCTTCGCTTTAGTAGCTGCTTGACTTAATATTTTCTCGTAGGACTTATTCCTTTCGAAATGAATGCGTGTGGTTTGTTACTTGGAGGAACACATTTAGTGTTTGAATTCATTTTCAATCCAGCTTCAACTCTCTCCGCATTACCTTGTCCTGCACGTTTCGCGGGCTTAAATGAGCTTATTTATATCTGCCCGCAACAGGCTGGCGGTAATATTTAAAGGATAATGAGAAAAACTGCGAGTGCTTGCCTTCGCACCATTAATAAGGAAACAGGTTCAGCCACGCCGCTCATTATAATGATTGAAGGCGCGTTAGGTGATTTGCTTCCTGAAAGGGTAAGATGAATACTCAGCGCAAGGAGCATTTGTTTGATACCCCTCTGCCTGAAGAAGTACTTCCGATGCGATACTACCTAATCATTAACCTATATATAGGCATTACAGCACTAAGGCTTCTCCTAACAATCACCAGTTAAATGATTCTGCCTAACACCTGCACATTCATAATGTTCTATCTCATCACGCCATCTATGCTCTGCTCTCTATGACGTCTCCTTTCTCTGGGCATTTATTATTTTAATTGTATATTCAACCGGATATTCCCATCCTTTACACATTACATGGCCAAATCTAGTTCTTCATCTTATTTTGACAAGAATATCATCTAGCTACCTGTGATACATACTGACATTTTCTAGTCGCTTGCGGGTACAATTTTTTCATTTCATTTTTTGCTGTGAGGCCCCTAGCTTCTTTTTTTGTTATCTTTAAAGTTTCAGCCACATAAATTATCATTGGTACACGTAAGCTGTTCATACACTTTCTTTACGAAGGTTATTAGTGAGCTGCATGACGCTACCTTTATGTTTCCAGTTGTGGCTGCAAGCATGGAAGCAAGACCTGCGATTCCTTACAGCACTACAAAAAAAAAAAAAAAAAAAAATGCCGGCTTCTGTATTGTGTCGGCTTGTGTATCGCTTTTCGCTCCTTCGCTCACGGATAAACTTCTACCACTTGTTTCTTTAATAACCCTCACAACCTTCGGTCTCGTCGGAGATAAAGCATGTTCGTGTGCTCCGAAGATTTCTTTTCGATTGCATGATACCATTTTCTTTTTCAGAGATACATTTTGCTTCACCTAGCAGGCAACAGTCGCTACTTGCTATATTCATCCACGCGCTGATGGGTTCTAGTTCTATGTTGCTTTTCAGATGCGAGGAACAGGATTACTTGAAACCGTTTAAAAAATGCGGCTTTGAAGGATTGCGCCATTCTCGGCGACATGACTGGGACGCCCCAGCGAATGCTTTTTAGGAAAATTTCGAGATGTTCACGTCAACGTGCCTAAAAGCATCATTAGTCGATAGATGTTGATGTGAAAGGTCTATTCCAATTTTTTAGCGTTTGCCTAATGTTATGATGACGTGCAATCTTGAGAAGCCTGTCAAGACAAGGAGGATCCGAGACATTGCATGAGTAGTTGAGCTACGCTGGTCGATATCATTTGAAAAAGCGAAAGCAGACGACAAGTCTACTTTTTTTTTACTATTATTGTCTATTTAAGGGGGGGGGGGGGTGCTGTGATAGCCCGCAATGCACTTGTGGCCACATGGATGAGGACGTACAACGTCTTCTACTAGAATGTCCGCGACACTTTGCTCAACAAGAAATGTTTAACACGTGATCACGTAATGGCATGGGACCGCAGGCTCTTCAGGCACAAGAAGATAACATGTTCAATGCGTTAATGGCGCTTACGTGACATCTGAAAAGGAGGGAAATTCTAGTAGAAATGTTGAGTAGAGTATTAATCATATATTCTATGCTCCCTGTATGTGTTCATATGATCTGACATTGTTTCATTCAGTGCCGGATTTCATGTGCCTTCCTGTGAACTTCTCTGTTTCCTTCTCTGCCCTCACTTCATTGTACTTATGCGGCTGAACTTTACGACTAAATGTGTTTTACTTAATTGTGTCGTTTTACCTTACCATTAAGTGTGTTTGACTTATTTATATAAGTTGACACGCCACTCGCTTACAAGAATACAAGTTACTGATTGCCCTGTATTTGTAGACAAATCACCACAAACATGCGCTATCTGTGTGAAAAAAAAATTAGAAAGCTATGTCATTGCTATAGTATCCTTGCCAGCAGGGGATAAGCAGCGTCTTAAAAATAATAAAAAAAGCACATCGGGTCATACGGGATTATGACATAACAATTGACGCTATTTCAATGAAGTTTTATGCTTTCGCGCAGCACCACTACGCGGAGGTAAGTCTTAAACACCGCGTATTTCGCAGTGAACACGCTGCATGAACACTAATTTAATGAGAGCATGTGAGAGAGGACCAGCTGCCCCTCTTGACGATTCAATACTGTTACCGCAATGCTATCAGAAAGATTGTAATGTGGCGTCATATACAAACATCCATTTTGTTCTATGATTCGCCAATAGGGCAGCGGAGACATGAAAGAAAAAGTATGTAATGCTACAAGTGCCAGTGACCGGATAAAAGAGTAGGAAGACTATGTTTTCCTAATGGTCCTGTAATACTGCTATTGCGCGCAATTAATAAGTTCCCTTTCGACGTCGTAGCAAGCGCCTATGGCACGCTCTCTGTGACTGATTGTTCATGGCTGCTTAATAACACTCGGCTTTCCGACTCCTTCATCTCGTTCATCTTGTTCAATTGTCAATCTGGTAACTGCGTGGCACACCACCCTAATTGCCAGCTGTCTCCGTCACTACCATCACTCTGCCATCCCAGTGATAGCGAGCAGGATTTTCACCGCCCCGAGACTTTCTCCTGAGCTATCTTTCCGGCTCGCTGGAAGTATACAGCGGGCTGTATCAGCTTTACTGAATAGTGTCATCGGCTTGAAAAATCAACTTAATCACGAAAGTGTCCCTGGCATATCAATAAAGTACATTAAACTGAAATTGCAGAAATAAAGTAGCACCTTCTTAACACGTCATGGAGAAACTTGAGCAAACAGATCACAACAGAAAAATTATGTCTCATAACGAAAGACTTTCCTAATTTCGTAATTTACGTTAAAAGGCTATGTTTTTTTTTGTCTTTCTTATACTATAATCGCTGCGGACAATTTACCCGAAGCATCACGCGTATTTTTTAGGAGGATTTTAATGTGTTCTACGAGCATTGGCAACGACCGGTACGCAGTTACTTGCAGCTCTCGCTGCGAACTAGAGTGTAGAACTTTAGAGATTGGGAGTCTGAGCCCGGCTTCACGCGTGGAGCTGATCCAGTTCGCTGCACGCAGTATCCGACGAGATCCCGTTCGGCTCAAAGCATTTTATTGTTATGGTGTCGATGCATGCAAACCATTTGTATTCTGCAAAATCTGCAACCTTTTCAGAAGGCCATTTATCTTCTGCTTCTCGCGCTTCCGTGCACCATATACCGACGATTACGGTGTCTGTCAAACACTTCTGCCCCCGCGCGGCATCGATAGGCATTTCAGGGACGCGATGTTCTATCGCCGATGACGACGGCGACGTGTTGCCAGCTAGGCGGCATAGCTTCAGCTTCCCGCTTCCGCGGCTAGCTCACCCCCGATGCCACGTTGCTGCTACTTGGAAGAAACCCATGGTATTCCCGAGAAAGATAATCACAGCGGAGCTATCCGCCTCTCCGTTGCTGCCTTCTCGGTCGCGCCCCAAGGGGGATTGCGGGGTCGTGCGATTACTGTACGCCGTCCGTTCTTTCGCATGCTCTATACTGCTCGACAGGCTGCATATGGTATTGCAGTTTGCGTGATCTCGCTTCTACGAAACTGAGATTAGGGCAAAGATGACGCCATGCTGTCGTGTGCAGTGCATGGCGCGCATATGTAAAAAAGTGACCTGTAGAAACGTTTAGAACGAGACTGTACCTGATTGCTTTATCAGCCCCATCTTGGTACAAGAAGGCTACTCTACAGCGGCTCCTATGTGACTAATTGTTGACGTCTCCTCTCACACGCACAAAGAAGAGCAAAATGTGGGATAGGCCAAGACTCGACATTTCGAAGTTATACTCAGCGTACGCTAGCGTTTAACGCTGTCAGCTTACTGCTTCCCCAAATGGACAGGTGGAGGAGTTGAACGAACGTTTACACTTGTAACTTGCGAACGAACAGCGTTCCGGAAGTTCAACAGTCCTCCGCATACTTTAGCGTTTTATTTTCATTTGATGTACAACTGCGTGCGATTAAATTCTGCTGCAAAACACGTATTAGAAGACACTAATGCGGTGATATCGCTGCAGTGCGGCTTTCAATGTTGTAGAGATGAAGACTCATCAAAATAAAGACAGAAGGGCTGACTAACACACAAAGCCGAATTTTTCATATATGCAGGTCTAGAGCCTTATGTTGCGATGACTCGCACCCATTCCAGGGTGTTGGCCGAGAATCTGATAGACCAATATAGTAAGTTACAATACACAAGAAGCAAGAAAAAGTAATGAACACTAGTTTAGACAAAGAAGGTCTATGTAGCAAAGACCAATTGGGCTCATGACAGAGTAAACATAAGTTCGAAACATAACTTAGCCCAAGACACTGCTCACCATGCTGTTATATTGTGCTCCAGCTGCTCATTTTGTGAATATAGTGTGTTGCTTCTGTCAAATAAAGAAGGAATAATTGTAATAACAATTCAATAATACGATGTCATCCTTGTAAGGCGCATACTAAAGCTTGCACAACAAAATCTTGCTATCTTTATTTTATCGGTGGTTATGAAAGCTGTCATAGCCTGTCCTGTCTTCCTTTTTGTGCCCATTATTTGTTGTTCTGTGTGGCCATCACCAACGGCATCCAGTTCGCCCATCTGCACTGCAATTTCTGGTGCAGTGTCCTTAAAAAAGTTTTGTGCCTCGTCCATTTACAACACGATGACGCCAGACGAGGCTATTGTGCAGGTTCACATTGCGATCAGTTAAGATATATTATGTTAGCTGTCCTGGCTCTGTTACTGAAACTGCTCCACAGGGAAGCTATCTAATGGCCACGCACCACACTATCCCTAATTTCTTAGCGTTCTGGGATGTCTGATCTGTGATCAATTTGCTGAGCACTCGTGTTTCAGAAGTTTGCTTGTTGGTTAAACCACAGCGTGTGATCCTGCTTTAGCTGTCATCGCTCACACATGGCGTTATATTTCGTAATAGACCCTTCATTGAAGTATATATATAGTCAGACGAGCGACTGCGTGCGGAGCTTACCACTGTCCGGCTTTGTGATGTAACCACTCACGCTGCCGGAGTCATTTCCCAGCACTACAATATGTTGGTGAATTACACGCATGGCTCAGTGCAAAAGTGGCGCAATATCAGTACCATCTATACGGTTATGGCTAGTTTAGCCTATGTTTTTGTGCAACACATCTGAAACCGTCGTTGCAGTACTTCGCTTACATAACCGCCGCCGTTGCCTAAACTTTGTAGAAATGGCCCGGCGCGGTTACTCGGTGTTTATCGTGTTGCACTCCTGGACATTAAGCCGTGGGTTTAATCCCGGTCCCAGTGGCGACATCCAGATTGGGATACAATTCAAGTACGCTTGTGGGCCGCGCATGAGGTGCTGGTTAAAAAACCCTATGTGGTCAAAATTAATCAAAAGATCTCCACTACGGCGTCCCTCAAAAGCTACTGCGCAGTTTCGGGACGTTAGAACCACACTTTAATAATAACTTTATTAATGACATTCGGAATACCATAACACAACGGGAAGAAGCCAGGGCAACATGGTACAACGTAAGGTGCACTAAATGTTAAACACATGGGCGGATCAGAGAGGATTTTTTTTTTTTTGTAAATGAAACTTCCCAAACTGTAGACACGAAAGCTCTTCTAATACGGTATAGCACTACAGGAAGCGCCGATAAACTGCAGCAAGTAAAACTAAAGCTGGTTAGATAACTGTTGTACTTTCGCAAATATGGTATGTTTTTCACAAGTATGAGCTGGGCAAGACCGTGCGGTATGATATAACATACCTTGTGTTAGGCAATTCAAACAGAGACAGAAAGGATGGAAGCTCAAGTACGACTGTAGTAGTTTGTTATTCTGCCCCCCTGACGTCAGGCTTTCGGGCACTAGCAAACGCCGCAATATATATATATATATATATATATATATATATATATATATATATATATATATCAGAAAAAGCCCACAAACAATGACACCAAGGACAACATAGGGGACATTACTTGTACTCAATAATTGATTTGAAGAAATTAAACAATCATGGAAAAAGTGGTTGATCCCTCTTATATAGGAATCGGTATAGAACACGAAAGTGAAACGTGTCTTCACAGAAGTAGTATAATGTTTATTGCACATTGATATATAATGTCTATTGGTGTTTTGTGGCTAAAGCGCCCTTAGGCGTTGATGCACCCACGCTGACGCCTGGTGGCACGTCTCCTCCATCACGACTACCAACGTCGATGACCATGAGCAACCGTCGTGCATATGGAAGCTGCACTACGCTGCACACGCTAGCACAACGCGAAAGACGAAGCACGTAACTGACACACTAATACAACGCGCAAGACAAAGCACGTAACTGAATCGTCACCGAGTCAAATCAGCGCGTACAGCGCGTCGTAATTGCAGCCTCCGCGATCAACTTCAGAAACATTTTCAGAGCTAATTGCGGAGGCTACGCTCCGCTGTGCTGAGTACGGTGAACGCCACCTGGCGTTGGTAGTGCTTCTTGATGCCAGCGTCCCTTCGAATGCTGGCATCGAGGCGTCGTAGTGCTGAGACCACCGAAGCGTTCACTGTCGGTGCGCGTTAGTGTCATAATGCAGTACTTCTCTTTTCTGTTCGTAGGCGGCGGCACCACCCCGAGCAAGAGCGCGGGTACACGGAGGAGTGTTAGATATATAAGGCGCGTCTGTGTAGCTCTCTGCAAATGCGTTTGTGGCGCAATGGGTTAAACGCTCGGCGATCTATCGTCGCGGACCGAGAGGTCGTGGGTTCGATTTCCAAATTTTGCATGTTTGTGGAACTTTTTCTTCTGGTTTCTTTCTTTGTATTATGTTCGTGTACATTGTAAGAACGTCATTCCGTATTTCCGTATGACGTATTTCCGTGACGGAAATACGTCAGTGAAGTCTTGGTGGACCCCGGCATAAAACACTTTCGTGTTAATAAAAATAGATGAAAAAACTACTTTCCGCGGGTGGAGAACGATTCCACGTCTTCGCATTACGCGTGCGATGCTCTTACCATTGAGCTACCGCGGAGTCATTTTCCGATCCACTTTCAGGGGTATTTATGTTTTTTTCTTTTACAACTAGAACTAACCACGGGAGTGTTAGCCAGCGCCACCACTCACAAACTTAAGCGGTGGATGTGGAACATCCTTTCTGCCGCAGGCGTCATGGCCTCAACACTCCCATGGTTAGTTCTAGTTGAAAAAAAACATAAATATGCCAGAAAGTGGATGGGAAAACGGCTCCGCGGTAGCTCAATGGTAAGAGCATCGCACGCGTAATGCGAAGACGTGGGATCGTTCCCAACCTGCGGGCAGTTTTTTCATCCATTTTCAGTTCCCTTTATTTATCATTTCTTTAATGCAATGAGTAATTACAAGTAATTTCCCCCATATTGTCCTTGGTGTCATTGTTTGTTGGCTTCTTATGATATGATTAATAAAATCGGGCTCCTTGGTTCCATTTCGTCTCGTTCATATATATATATATATATATATATATATATATATATATATAAACGACACCCTTGCAGAGGAAGATTGCTTACTTTTTTTTAAAGCCAACATTGAAAAAGGTCGCCTTTTCAAATCTCGCCCTCCACAACTTAGGCTGAAGTTGCGCGTAAAACAGACGTTGCTTCGGTCGATGTAAACATTGGACACGGTCTATATCAACCGCCAGAAAAAAAAATCTGTGACTCCTGTCTACAAATTATACCGTGCAATAGTATTTGTTGCTTTGTAGTTGGTTGATTATGATGAAGGAAAGATACAGGGCAACCGAAGCATGAACACACGAAAGCACGCAAGTTCGGGTCTGTTCCTTCATTTGACCTTTTCTATGTTTTGCGGCCTCTTTCCTTCAACGTGCGATGCTGTATTAGAATGTGCTCTTTGCAAGGAGTTTCCTTCACTGCGCTTACACACAGCCCTCTCGATG
Organism: Dermacentor silvarum; assembly: GCF_013339745.2. Taxonomy (NCBI): domain Eukaryota; kingdom Metazoa; phylum Arthropoda; class Arachnida; order Ixodida; family Ixodidae; genus Dermacentor; species Dermacentor silvarum. The sequence goes on along the minus strand of NC_051159.1, from coordinate 140,090,996 downwards.
TAACTAACAGCCTGGCGAGGACCTCCGAGGAAAAGTCTTGGTTCGAAGACAGAATATTCAGCTCTTCATTGAATGACGCCAGTGTGGCCTTATTCAAAGTCGCGCAGCAGAATGACTCAGTGCTCAAATTGTTTGCAGGCCAGCGCTATTTCATCTAATATAAACTAATAGCCTAATCATTAAAACAGTTTTTTACGTATTGAAAGGACTGTCTACAGATTTCTACTTACAAGTTTAATTGCTAGCCACTACTCTCGCCTTTTTTCTTCTGGCATATCCTATAATAATCTTTCCTTAGATATTTTTATGCTTCTTTGCTTTACGTTTGTAGTACCTTTAATTTATGTATTATTATTTATAATGAAATGTTGACCCCTAGGTAAAGAAGTCTTAACAAGGCCTTTCCGTATCACTTCAAAGCTCAAGAGCAGGCACAACGGTGTTATACAGACATTAATTACGCAGAATTCAAAGTATTGGATCACCTACAATTATCGAAAGGAGCTAGAATGGTGACTTCGATCGAGTGATGTGGCCGTTGGGTTGAGTGGGTTGAACAGCCAGAGAAGCAGCGCGCAGTGCCATTATTCTGCCAACTGCCTACGGCGGTGGTGTAATAGAGAGCGAGAGACGCGGTCCTTAACGACAAATATAGATAACAAGGCTGACATTGACTACGCTAATGACGGTGCCTGTCCTAAAAGTCGCGCTGTTATAGGGCGCTTGCCCCTTCGGATTTGGCAGTTGTAACGGCACTCGCCTCTATTGACGCCTCTTGCACGGAGTTTTCCTGTAAATCTTGGTTATCGCCTGTTCATTATTTTTGCTTTGTTCTGTTCTGTTACATTGTACATGTGTTGCTGTGGAGAGGTAGAGGCGTAGAGTACTTTGCCTACTCCATTCCTCAATGTCACACAGCAGAAAAAACAAAACAAAAAGAACATCAACAAATAAAATAAAGAAATAAAAAAAAAACAAGCTGCCCATGAAGCTATTAAGGATAACGCTACCTCTTGACGTGTGTATGTGCCACTAACAAAATGATGTATACACTTTGTACTCCTAGTCCATTGGTGCAAACAGTCCTCCACGTACTAAATTCATGGTAGGTCCCAACACACACCTTAGTTCTAGTTCCGTCCACATTATAGATCGTCTCCTTTACGTTGAATTTAAAATACGGTGGCAAATATTCATCTATATTCGTTTTCTTTGTGTTTTTTCCTGAGCACCACTCCTTTTAGCTCAATTCGCATGTTTCTTCACTGCAGCCTTATCATGGTCATACATTTGCTGCAAATACGAAATTATAGGCTCACAAATTGGCATAGCCTCCAGCGTCTTGCTATCATGCACGCGCCAGCAAGATATTTGTCCAAAAGCAATAAACGAGAAGATAATTTTTTTCATTTCGTTTCCTCTTCATACAGCAATGCGTCTTAATCATTAGCAAGACAGAACAGCTAGCTGCACCGCCAAATGGCGCTCGTTAACCATTCAGGGAACAAAAGCAGATCTCCCACGTCGGCCGTGGCTAAGGCGCTTTGGTGCTGAGCAAGGCATCTTCGACTGCACTCTGATGGGGAAGAAATCCAAACCCACTCGCCTACCGTGATTTCAGAGCATACTCAAGAACTTCATGTCATCAAAAAGGATCCGGAGCTCTCCCAGTCTGCCTTCTCCCATACCCACATTGGGGTTTTGAACTTGAGAATTTATAATTTTAATGTTCTTGTGTTAAAAATAATCGGTGGAAAGTGAAAGTAGCAAGAGATAAAACACGACCCGGGGAATGGGTTTAAGGTGGTAGGCCGCCTTCAAAAGTCAATTTTCTTGACTTCTTGCTTTTTACATTTTATGTATGCCCAAACATTCAGTAACATGTTCAAAAAATTATCTTCCTATCACCATTAGTTTGGGAGTTACAGTGAGTTTTCTAACTCATACCCTTGTATTGTGAAACCGAAAACCATTACTATTTCGTTTTATTTAACCTTTTAATATACCTTTTTTAAAATTTTGTGTTGTCGACGAGCAGCCACACGAATAAAAGGAGACTCTAGTGCATTTCACGGGGGCTCCAGCTATGAAGCTGGTGTGTTGTAGGCCTCTGTGTTGTTCGTGACATGTTTTTTTTTTTTTACCGTTTTTCTCCGAACAAGATTTTGATCCACCTCATGTTATGCAAACCTTGATAACTTTTTGTTGAATTAATATTCTGATATGAAATTTTGCACAATCATTCCTCACATAGAGGTGTGTGCAATGAACAAGAATAAAATAATTGAAGCAATATTTTTGCATTTACAGCTCATGTTGCAAATATATTTTGTCCAAATTTGCAATTTTTTTCACTTTGCTTAGTTTTTTGAACATTACTTTCCTAGTACTTATCACATTGCAGTTATCCTAGTTCATTGCATAGGTGAGTGAATGAGTGAGTGAGTGAGTGAGTGAGTGAGTGAACTTTATTTGGTCCACGATAGACGCGAGTAAACTCGACGTCACCTGGCTAGGCCCACTCGGGGACCATCAGGTCAAACCTGACGGCCCTCTCGCGGGCCCCCTGGACATTGCATAGGTCCCACACTTAGCTGCATAAACGCCAGAGCAATTTATTAGTTACTTATCACTTCTGGCGTGGCTAGCACTTTTACCATTTTATAGCAAATATTGCCTGCCAAATAATAAAATGAACTATTTTCTGCATTTTAAATAGTTGATTAAGTTAAATAAGACATGCTTATTCAATAAAAGAGTTATTTAAATCCTGGCTTACGATTTAAAGAGTTTTGTTTTATGTGGCCTACCACCTTAAAGAGAGAACTTGAACGTTTTAGTCTTCCGTAATTTTCTGAACTAACTTATAGTGGTATTAGTACGGTAAAAACTGCCAGAAGAAGACAAGAAAAAAAGAAAACCCACTGCGAAATTATTCATGATCTATCTATCTATCTATCTATCTATCTATCTATCTATCTATCTATCTATCTATCTATCTATCTATCTATCTATCTATCTATCTATCTATCTATCTATCTATCTATCTATCTATCTATCTATCTATCTATCTATCTATCTATCTATCTATCTATCTATCTATCTATCTATCTATCTATCTATCTATCTATCTATCACAACCTGCCTTTTGCTCCTAATGCTACTAATGGCGGCTGTTACACGAACGTCTGTACACCTTGCGCATAGATCCAGGATGTTGATAGGAAGGCGGTACCTTCACCATAATTAGACAGCATCAAAAAAGCCTTGCTTTGCTGCTGTATAGCCACGTCATTATTGAAGTAGGTGCTTCCCACTGGCTGGCTGTTTTGTCTGTGCCTTAGTCATGTTCCTAAAGGTTAGCGCGCAGAACCTCTCACTGCAACATATGCCGAAATGTTCGATGCTATTGCTGGTTGCGCCACGCACTGGAGTGGAACCAACCCTGCGGCTGCATCAGAGGCAAAGGATACTTGAAAAGAGAGTCCTCCATGTAAGAGAGTAGTCCTTTGGTTCATTAGGTGCACACGACTGCTCCCTGCTACACCTTAGCCCGCCTTCCTTCAAATCGACTATATTTGGGACTTAAATATAGCTCGCGAATGTAGCAGAGGTCTCGAGGCAGACGTTACCGACCCAGTCGGCTGGCCCAACATGTTCAGCCCTTACGGCCTCTGTTGATTCTCCAACATGCTCATATGCCATTTCCTTTTAATGAGACGGCTACTGTCATGAAATCTAAAGCCAAGTCTGTACACGCTCCTTTGTTGAACCTCATCAGTGGAGCCTGATACTGCTCCTCCCGTCCTCTTCCTCGACCATACAAGAATGTACTAAATACAGGTGAATATTTGCTTTGAAATCAAGCAAACATTCAGCGCGACGTCCTTCCTGCCTTTCGTTTCGCATTGTGTAATTTCCCGCTGTAGTTTCAAATATTGACTACCAAGACGCCCGGCATATGAATCTCTTAAAATCAAGCGAAATACCCGTAATCGTTGCTTTAATGAATTTGCGAAGGCTCCACACACAATTCCAGTTACTGTACAGCATCGTGTCTTTTTCTTTTTTTTTGTGCACGTTTTTTAGCGTTCCCAGCGAGGGTCGTAAACATTAGACAAATGTTACGCCCAGACACTCAACGCCGGCTCGCTTCCTTTTGAAACCAAGAGCTGTGCCAAATCCGCTGCTTGCGCGTTTAAACAACGACAGCTGTACTCCCGCGTTACTCTATTTCTATGTGTAAAGAATGGCCACTGGTTGCAAAAAACAGTCTGTTCATTCGTGCCAGCCTCTCTCTCTCTCTGTGTGTGCGTGTGTGTGTGTGTGTGTGTCTGTGTTCAGCATTTCACGCTCTAAAAAACACAAAAGATGCAGAACAGCTGGTCTTAACTCACGCGTGGTCCGTCGTCTTTTTCGCAACGTTGCAACAGCGAAGCAAAACGTACCAAACGGACAAACGTATGCCAAATCTCTTGGTGCAATAATATCGACTTCGCTAGCTCGAAAAAAAAAATAATAAGAATACCAAGGAACAATGGGAAAAAATGCCACAGTCAGCGTGTAAGAAAACAGAATCGAGGCACTTCGCCGATTACCGCACATCCCATTTCCCGCGTTTTCTCTAGAGAGAAAGAGCCCCCTTCTTCGTCTTCCTCGCCACTTCGTCGGGCGACGCACCTCACGTCTTCGTTTAAACGCCTCACGTAAGTTCGCTTAGCCTCACCGAATTACACATTCATGGTCCACCGACACGTGCTGACAGTTCTCAACCCTCCATAGCTGCCTCCTTTTCCCGCGGCAAAGCGCCTGTCGACGTCTTTACTCTGAACAACGCGCTAACGCCTGGTTGCAATCTTCGCGAAAGGGGGTTGCTTCGAAAGGCAACAAAACTCTGGCAGCGTTCCTGGGTGTTTTACACTTTTTGCGAATTCTATCTCTGGCAGAACGTTTGCTACAGAAGGCGTAAGAAGCGAAAAAAAAAGATACTAATAATAAATTAGAACAATGTTCCTCGGAACCAAAGAAACAGGTCAATAAATGGAGGCGAGCAGAACGGAACTGCAGGCAAGCATGTCGCCGCCATTTTAAGACATCACAGCCGTTTCGCACCATCGCGTCATTGTTATGTCGATGACACGCCGTGCACGCGTACGTACGTATACGCACCAACAACGCACGCAGTGTTAGGAATGCGTCTCTTTCTATAGATGGGGCTTGGGTCGGGCCATCCCAAAGATATCTCCAAATGTGGCTACACACGATCTGTTTTTGAGGCTCTAAACCGTTACTAAGTGTCTCTTTCTGCTCCCTGCAGGTGAGCAGTATCCGCAGAATTTGTTTAGAAACCCTTGAAGTGGATACGCTGCCGCATACAAACGCGATAATGAGGAGCTAAATATATTCCATCTTGTGCGGCCTGTTCCATTCTTTATTGCGCAATACATTACTCGCTCACACACCATTCCAATGCCCCCCGGTGCTTTAATGGCTGTCTCTAGGCCTACTGTCCTTCAAAGTAGGCGCGCGCAGAAGCTACGTGTTTAATTAACATTTTTAGCAAAATTTAGAGACAGAGAGATATAAGTTTATGGAGGTTGACGATAAGGACAAAAGAGATGAAGTTTTGTTTAGGCTTAATTTCTGGTTAATACAGCGGTTATTATTTTGATTAAAGCTCCAGCACCATTTATCTCAACTGTAGTATGCTCATGTTATCAGTACAGGCAAGATGGAAAAAGTGCGTTGTCTTCCTTTCACGCCTTTGACTCGAAGTACAGAACGTGCTTCTGGTTAAACTTACGAGCCGTAAAGTCATAGCTTGTGTTGCTTTGTCGATTGACCTGTAATATCTCTGTAGAGTAAGTTTACAGAGATATTGCGGTGTATTTCAATTTATGTCGAGCACTGATGGCTTCCGTAGTGTTCGCGATCTAATGAAAAAGCACGAGACTGTTCCTAATTACCGACAGGTGTGATTAAATCTACGTTTATCAAGATATGCGAGGGTTCTACTTAAGCTTAAGGTGACGATTATCAACCGCTGTGAATTTAACATCGAGCTTTTGTTAAAGATCTTGCAGCTGGGTGAGTTGACTTGATGCTTCCCATAGAAGAGCGTGCTGTCCATTTGGAGCACAAAATGACGTGCTTAATCGAGCGCATGGTAGCATGCTTAACACCACGTCATGTTCGCGCACCATGCTATCGAATTATTAGCGCAGAACTCAGCTACAATGTAAACTTGGCATTGACGCCTGTGGTGTGGCCGGCTGGCAAGGCGCATGGGTTGTCTTGTTGTGGGTTAACTCTGACTGTCGTGTCGCAACCACAGTAAAGTGGATCTCCGCAACTGGCCAGCAATGTACCCGGTGACTCAGATGACTTGCTATTCTGAAGACGTATATATATATTTGAAAACAAACTGGTACTCACAACCAAAGACGGTATGCAGGCGCAGCTTGCGCCTACTTTAAACATGTTTTTTTTTTTCTCGCGATTGGTCTGTCGCCTTCTCTGATAATACGTTCACCAGCGCGATTGATCGGGTCCTGTTTTTAAGAATCTCCTTAAGTATTAACTGCTCTGTGAATACAAACCCAGGATACACCCACACTATATTGCGCCACCTGGGGGAACCACGGGCCTTTACAGGCGCACGCCTAAGCCACCAGTTGTTAGAGACTAATAAAGTAGTCTTGCAGTACACTGCATTGATTGTGTCATTTGAGAATTTGATTACAGACTATATTTAGTAAGCATGGCCATGTCCAAGGAACTGCTATTAATCCAGCTTCCGCTGTACCAGCCTTACTACTTCAAGTGGTGACGTTCTTTATAGCATCGTTTTGCACTTCGCCACAGCGGGATCTTGTTATAACGTTTTTTAATTTTTCGCAGAGTACCCAGCCACGACTCCATTGATGCCCATAAAGGAAAGAGTCACGTGCAGTCACCTCTTTATCAACTGAATCTCTGTTCCGGACATTCTCTCGATCTATGGCGTAGTTCCCAGCATCATGGACAGCGCTAAGCACCAATTCTAGACCAAGCTTTATAGCCACGGGCTCCGTATCTCCACGTCGCTCTGCACTGCCCTGCCTTCGAGGCCAGTCTTCGTAAAACAGTTTCTTTGTGCCCGGTTTCCTTATGAGCCTCGAAGCACTGCGAAGGTCGCAGTAAAATGTGACCACGTTGAGCGTGGACGAGAGTGAGGATTGCTGGTCATAAGCAGGTATCAAAGCTGTCAACCCAAACAACAATCTAGGAAGAATAACTTAAAACTACAGCGTAATAAGCACATCCGCGCTCTGCTAGCAAAAGTCTGCGGGGTCAGGGCAGTCGTAGAAGAGAAAAGTAGGGTGGGTGGGTGAAACTCATAGAGCGCAACGTTGCCTGCAAGTGCCGTCTAGTGGGCAAGAAGGCGTCACCAGCCGACTGCCTCTCAGACACAGGAAGCAGGCTTTTTCTCCCGGAGCATTTCATTGCACTCACGTCTCGTCAAAGAATTGCTGACCAGCAGTTTTCGCGCAGCGGGGGTTAAGGTCTGAGCGAGCGTAGTCCCGACGAGCGAGGAGAAAGAGCGGAAAGGAATGGGCTGACGAGGAGGACGTGGAAAAAATAAGGTTTTGTGGATTTTCCACGGTGAAACAGGGGGAGAACCAAAGCGCTGATGACTGCCCGGGGTAGACGGGTCGTTGTTTTATTGGACGTTGTGTCGTTTTTATCTTCCGTGTATAAGGATGCGTTCGTTACATTTTAAATCTATAAGGAAAGCGAAGGAAACAAAAAAACAATGAAGAAGACACAGGCAGAAATCTGTGGGGACCGAGAACATTACCGTGCAGAGCACGTCCAGCTGGGCGATGCTCCGGATGAGGGATCAGTGAGCGCCTTCCGCAATAGGTTCCCGGTCCTCCTTTCTTTATTTCTCGCATTCGTTCACGCACGGTTCGTCAGAGTACACAGTTTTTAATTTTGGTGCCAACGTTCTTTCATTCTTGTTTGCACTTGTGTTGGCGCCCGCGTAAAGCGACAGATTGCTACTTGCTCAACGTAAAGGCGAATGCGTCGAGGGAGTTGTCGGGTGGAAAGAATCAATTCTTGCCGGCTGTCATTCTTGCCGCGAACTTGTGTCTTGTCGCTTTGGCGAAACAAGCATTGAATCAAGGCTTCCTATAGTTCTTTTGAGGTTGTGAAATACGACATCTACACTTTCAGGCATCAATTAAATGCATTTCCTATAATATGACGGCGAGAACAAGATCCTATTAAAAGGCATAATAGTAGTTTTTAAAAGAACAACGCTGATTTCTGACAGCTATGTTCTTACTTTTATCATTTGGGGTATAAATCCTTTGTTTACGGGTTTTATATTTTTCTGATATTGGGGGAGAGTAAAAATCGGGTGTTAAAAACCGGGGAGAAAGTGTGGGGGGGGGGGGGGGGGGGGGGGGTGTTGTTGTCCGGAATCTCGAAATGTCTGGCCATCCAAACCTTTAAAAACGATCAACACAAGAAATTTCCTCTATTTGGGCACAGTCATTCTATTTAAAGAAGTCAAATTTTTCACAGGAATAGGTAATGGCAAGGAGACCTTGCAAATCATGTGGCCAACTCATCTCTTCAAATCCTCATTGTCAGGAAATATTCATACATTTAAAAGAAACAACATTAACGAAAGCAACAGATTGCTAAAGACTGGTTTGGCGATTCTTCCTTTACTTTATTCTCTGCACTTTTTTAACGAAGAAAGAAAATTTGCGCACATGGTTAAGTTTCGAAGGATGTGACGCCTTTCCTTATCATACAAGTTCTTATTGGCGTACAATATGATATGCATTGAGAGCATTTATGTGTACATCCTACACCTGTCAAGCCTTTAATCCTTGTTCACAATATTCGCTCTTGGAAGAAAACTTTTCAAATACCAACTAGAAGAACCAGCCGCACTTCTTCGAACTTAACGTAGCAGGGGAAAACATACTCTCAACGTCACAGCTTCTGTTCGCAATGCTGAACAGCGTAAGAGCGGCGTTATTTAGCGTCTTAGCGCATTGCGACTGTTTGCAGGTATGGGACGTGCGCGAAATGAGATGCAATGTTCTATTGTTGCGTTCATGTAAGCACGGATGCTAAAGTAAATACACGATTTCGTTCACTCAGAGGCCGCAGGCGCTGGGTATACTATATTTCTATATATGCCAGTTTGCGCTTGAGCGTTAAGCAACAGCGAAGTGCCGTATTCATATAATGATAATATAGTTAATACTTGTCTTTGGCCACTTGCTCAGAAAACTGGGGAAACGCTCATTAGTTTTGGAACACCTGCATTTTCTATTATCGTTAACGAGAGAACCAACTTCGTGGGGAAATCGGTTTTAACCTCCTTTTCATAAATGTTGTTCTGGGTGCAAAAATCGGCATTCGTCGGGGTTTACCTGAAGACTATAAATACTCTAGGTATAATGCTGTTCGGCGTGCGAGCCTTGATGACAATGCCACCTTCAGTCTTTCCCTAACAATTGTCTCGTTTGAATCACAAAAAGAGAGAGAGAGATAAAGATAGTGTTTGGTGGAAGCTGAAGGTGTCAGCCCTGCCACATACAATGCTTGCTACTTCAGATGAGGTGTTTGAATTGGCATTAAGGGTAGAACAATATAAGCAAAATCAACAAAAATACCGCAATAAACAAACAACTCAAACCTGCAGGTGACTAACAAACGGTCAGAAAATATCTATATGTCGTTCTTTCGGAAAATATTTGGAGCTCATTGCTTACAGACGAATATGCTGAACTTACAAACGGCTGTTCGTAAACGGATCGTCTTACGTCCCTATTCGTTGATCATATCACGGTGCTCTTCTTTTGCTAGTCGTGCAGTGGTATGACTAAAAAGAACACACAAGCACACAGAAAAGAAAAAGAGATACTGCGCGTGTTCAGCGATGAAATGCAAAAAATAAATGAAGGAACTACATGGGATACTTTAGAGGAATTTGCTTTCTTTGGACATGTTATTCCACTGGCTTTCTACGCACAACCTGCTTAGGTGCACGAGAATCATCTCACGTTTCTTAACCAAGCTGCTCAAGCGAGCACCTCCTCGAATTCGGGATAAGACAATCGAGAGGAATCTGCATTATTGAATTTATAGAGGTAACTCTGGGCACTGTAGGGAGGGATCCCACTATGCGCGCCCGCGCAGAATGCCAGAAAGCGCTGCGTGTTATTGGAAACAAGAAATAAGAACCAAGTCGAGTAAAAAAACAAAGTTCCTTCTGCGTATATATGCGACTCGGACGCTGGGTTGAATATTTCATCTGGGGCAGCGTTGAACAACTGAATTACAGGGAGCATACGCATATGCTTTATTGAGAAACAATCTGGCACAGTTGAGAGGAAACAGTTTCCGGGGCACGTCACGGCAAGTTAGGCTTACGGAAATGAAAAGAAATGTGAAGCGCCTCTGTTTCAGTGCTTTCATTTTCTTGGCTGTTTTTTTATTTGCTTGTTTTTGTAGATAATATTCTCGAAGAAAAACACCGCTGAACGGTCTGTGCCGAAACAGTTTCTCGGTTGAATTGCCGATTTGGACATAATTTTAGATTTGAAACCTGGCGCACAGATGAGGACACGAGTTTCAGTGAAACGAACACGAAAGCAGATGATGCATGAGAATAACGACATGGGTCTGCCAGTTCCAATGTACATAAGGTCATTAGAATACTTTTTCGTAATACCGATTTGCGATGTGTTGTGTGTTTATCAGTTGCATCGTCTTATTTCTTATAGCAACGCAATGCTAGACGACTCCGAATTGAAAATTTAAGCATTATGTTTATGTTTATTTGCACCCTGTGAGTAAAAATACCTGGTTGCGTATTATCAGTTGCTTTAGCTGCCATTGGAGTTCCTTTCTTTCGTTGTTTTCTAAATTAGCACGTGTCTCAATATATTTCGATCTGGTGTATCGCGATGCGCAGAACTTTCTTGCGCATGATCGGCACGGCTTTATATTACGCACTTTTTCTGAAAATAAAGTGGGTTGTCAGTTACGCCCTGTCCTACCGTCAGTTTTTCTTGATGTGATGTTTTGAGTCTTTTTTTTTCTTTTACTTCCAGTTTTGCTCATGTGAGTTCGCTGTAACCTGATATTACGTTATATCAGTGTGAGTTACTAAGAGACATGAGTGGTTTGTTATTTGCGCAGAGAGTTCAATATTATTGGCAAAAATACTTGGCTGCTTTCATATGCCCTTTGATCGCGAGAAGAGAAGGGGCAGTGTATGTGTATTACACTGCCTTTTTAAAATGTTCAGTGTACTTCCACTGCCAGTGTGCTTCCCTACCTTTTTTTTGAAAAAAATAATTTATTTGTTATAATAAAATAGAATGCAAAAGGCCTGTTCTGCTAACACAATGGTGCTACCGTCTCGCATGAGGAAAAAACGTTCTTCCAGGCTATAGGTGGCGCTTGTTGTGGCTTTTGTATTAATTTACCATAATGATTGCGAAGCTACACGTAGTGGTACATGAAGTTTGCTTCGACACCTACTTTTTCCTTTTCACTTAGGTTATAAAAAGTTGCAGTCATTACCTTGATGACTGAGGTTGCGTCTTTTGTTCGCCTACATAATAGGCAGTTGGAAATTGGCGCTTGCTGTGGCTTTTGTATTAGTTTACCATAACGACTGCGCAATTACACGAAGTGGTACGTGAAGTTAGTTGGGTTGGAGAGGTGTTTTGCCTTTTCACTTACGTGATAAAAAGTTGCAGTCGTTACCTTGATGACTGGGGTTGCGTCTTTTGTTCGCCTACATAATAGGCAGTTGAAAATTGGCGCTTGTGGGGGCTTTTGTATTAATTTACCATAACGACTGCGTCATTACACGAAGCGGTACGTGCAGCTACTTAGCTTCGACAGGTGTTTTGCCTCTTCACTTACGATATAAAAAGTTCCAATCGCTGCCTTGATGACTGGCGTTGCATCTTTTGTTCGCCTACGAAATCGGCAGTTGGAAATGGGAGAGAGAGATAGAGAGAGAAATAGAAGAGAGGAAGAGCAGGGAGGTTAACCAGACGCAAATGAGCCATTGAGTTACATACAGGGATGAAACGGCTGCACCTCTTGCCAACTGGCGTGATAGGTGTGAGGCTGGGCTGACTACCCATGGGCTACAATTTCTTCTAGTGATTATTCAGACGGTTCGTTGTGTTGCTTTCTGTACGCGGTGTCCCTAAAAGAAATAAAAAAAAACTGTTCATACACTCCAGAAATTGACACTGTTGCATGGCAGGTAAAACACCGCGATTTCCTCACATTTATCTGGGGGCTTCAAGTTTGGACTAAAGTTAATTAAGCGCAACTAAACTCGAGGACAGCTCCCGTATGTCCACCGTGCCTTCTTTTGTCCTCGCCTTTATTTGTAATTAACTCCCTTTAGTAAAGGGAGTTAATTGCCAACAAGCCCACATCGGTACCCTTGTCGACCTCAGATATACGGGCCAGTTTTATTGCACTCTCTGGGATTAAAGCTTGTGAACTTAACTGCGCTTTACACTTTCCTTAGTAGGAAGCTGCATGAATTCCACATATTGCGCAAGTGTGCAGAAAATTTTCATTGGGAAAGTTCATTTTCTTTCACAGACTGAAATTATCTTCGCTCCATTAAGTTTAGAAAAATAAACATACCTTAAACTTTCCGTTACTTCAATGAAAGGTCGAGAAGTTAATCGTCTAGTTCTAGTGATTCGATGCTTCGCGAGGCACTATTAATACATAAAAAAATCAAGTTCAGAGGTGGATTTCTCTTTCCACATTCACCAATGTGTGTGACACTGCAGTGTGATTTATCCACAATGGATCAATGTTAGGGATGCAAAGCATTTAGCATCAAGCTATACGTCAACATCACTCAGCATACTTAAATTACTGCTTCTCCCTGACTGCATTTCATTGCAACGTGATTCTATATTTGTCCCTTCTCAGTACATGGCACGTAAATGGAATAATTGTACTACCGTATCCATAGCTTGTGGTGAATATTGTATTTCGTGGTCAGTGCAAGTACCGGCACTGCGCCGAGTACTTGTAACTGCTGTGTTTGCGAAGTTCTTTTTAATCACACGGTGACTGATAACTAAGAAATGCTGTAACCGCAATATATAAGCTGCCTAAATATGAGAATAGGAGAACTAGCGAAGGCGAGCTGTTTGTTTGCTTGAATCGTCAAAAAGCGGGTGGACTAATTGTTTGTTTATTGATGAAAATGTATTTATTGGAGGATGGCCTTCGAGCCATCCTCCAATAAATACATTTTCATCATCATCTTAAAATTTACGCGACTGCTCTGCATCACCAATTCTTTCCCACATATGTCATACACGATATTCTGTCTAATCAATTTATTCATTTCTTTTCATATTCAGCCACATTTACCTTGGAATATTTTAACAATATGTGACGTAGTACGAGCGCGCCCGGTTGACGCTCCGCGGATCCGTCTTGCCTGACATCTCGGATGGCGTATGATGTCCCCCTCGCGATGCGAGCAGCACTCGCGAATGCAACCCTACCGTCTCTTCGTACTGTGCGTAGCCGATCGTCCTTTGGACCCAACTGGCATAGGCATCGGCGAACACGCGTTTTCAATTACAGTCAGCGAGTGTTAGTGCATGGCTGACTCCGTGAGACCAAAGAAAGAGAGGACAGCTGTGGCGGTACGTGGTGGCGTGGAATTTTGCAGGCGGTAAAGTTGCCCTTTTAAATGTGTCTTTATATACACGGCTGTCTAGCAGTTTAAGAATTTTGAAATGTGTAGAATCGTTACATACTCTTTTGTTTTGGTGTATTGTTCAGTACTAGTTCATTGCTATAGTTACTTGTGTACATGTTTTGATATTTAAAGAAAGCGCTGAAAATTAACTTTTACACGCAATAAGTGTGGATGGACTATCGATATGAAAAACAAATGGGATTTATAAGTTAAACAGCGTAGTATGTCGCGCTAGTTTATGGCTAGCATAAGGATGTCTGGCGCAAGGTTAAAAATCCACAGTAGACGCTGACTCTGTCTACGCATTTCTTCTGTTGATTTTAACCTTGCGCTTTACATCCTTCTTAACCCTCTATGGGGCGGCGCTGCCTTTTGGTAACATGCCATGTTCCATGCTGCCTCAGAGACCCACAGCCTGGTATCTTTTTACTAACGCGTCGAGCAGCCCTTTGGTAACGCACTTATTTTTCAATGTTGCTAGTTCAGGCATTCTTCTCCAGAGAGTACTTTCCATAAGTACGGTAGCACGCGCGCTTGTCGTTTTCTTTTAAAGTTTTCTTTTGGTAACTATTTTCATGCCTGACATAGCTGCATGAACGCTAAAATTACGGGCAAAAGAAGCAATGAAAAAAGGACTTGTGATCATCATTTGAATGCCTTGACATTCCTTAAGCACCTGAACCATTCGAATTCATGTTCGTGACCGTATGGTAACATATAGCGCGATAGCGCATAACATTCGGCCTTCTTTTGTCATTGGTGGTTAGTTTCCTACCTTTTTGAATTTCTGGTTGTTTTTTAGCTACAGGCATTCTGTAAAGTCGTACGCGATGGCAGTAATGAGAAATATAGACCCAAACGTTTTTGAAAGCGTAACTTCTTGCACAAAAACTATGCACTCACATTTGTGTTTGTGACCGAATGGTAACATGGTGCGTTATATAGTGTTTCTAACGTTCGGACTTCTCAAATCTTGCGATTTGGCTGACTCTTCTCTGAATCAACGCAGTTCAGTTTATTTTTTCTGCGTTTAGCATTCTCCGGGAACTTACCCCGATTTCGCATGACTGTAGCCGTTTTCCCGGGCCGTCCCCGAAGATAGCGCATATATATAGTCTTATTAGACCCATACGTGCGAAACAACCAGCACTACTTAGAGCACCACTTCCTCAAGGACCAGTTCGGAACGTTGTGTAGCGTCTGCACACTAAATGAATAAATAATCCACCCATCATACTCCATCTATGAAATCCACGACATCACCCATAACAGATAGTGCAATGTAATGGCCCAAATACACCTCTGAAAGCATGCTAAACGCATTCCTCGATAGCAAGCGGAATAGGTTCTTCTTAAATTTCTGTAGTTGAATGCCGGAGTTCGCTACAAACGGCCATCGGTACGCGCCCAGCTCACCCCTATAGGGGTGAGCTGGGCGCGTACCGATGGCCGTTTACGATGGCCGTTGCACATCGGCAGTGACGTACCGATGGCTCGTCACTGCCACTATATTGGCAGTGCCGAGCATAGATTGGCACTACGCTATGGTGTGATGTTACCAAACGGTAACATACAAATTTCTGCTTTATTCTTAAATAAACAAATTCATTCTTGTACAATGGTTTACAACCGGTATAGTAAGCGCGATAAGCCAGCAATAATTTCTTTCAGTCATTCTCTCTATACATGATACCATAGAGGGGTGAGTACGTTATAGATTTGTTTTAGGTGCGAAGCACCTTATGACGCTCGGGCTGTCGGCGTCTGCTGTCGGCGTCTGCTGTCGTCGTGGTAGTCGTGGTAAGCAAGCGGCACGCGCGCCGAGTGCTCCCGCGTTCGTCGTCGTCTACCACAGCTGGCTGTGTTGCCGCTCATCATTCCGGCGTAGAATTTCACTTCTCTTCTATCGTCGTAATGGGAAGGCTGCGTTTACGGGGTTGTGAGCTATTCCTTAAGGTAGTATGAGCCCATTAGTGGTGCATCACTGCATGCTTCGCACCTCCCCAGGTTTCACGTTAGGGCAGCTGAATTTCGCTCAATGGGTCGTTTGATACTTACACATAAAATTTATTTCACTACTCAAACTTAGCCTACGACCTAACTCGTGCTAACTGCAATAATTTACTACATCTTGAGGCGGCGTCGTCGAGCTCGGTATTTTTTTCCTCAGGCGCTTGCTCAGTAGAATACTGGTCACGCAATGCATGCTTACAAAATGACAGCTTCGTGAACTCCGTGAAATACATGGCTCTCCAACGTAACCAAAATGCATTTCTCAGTCATTTACATATTTTGTCCCAAGAACTAACACATTTTGACATTAATTTGCGTCCAAAGAAAGGGCTCAGGGTGCATTGGTATTTAACATTTACAAAACGTCAATTCTATTTCCACACCCCGAAACTTGATTCTCACAAAACCTTAGGTGTGACCAGGGTTTCGGCAAGTGCTGCCGTAACCACGAAACAAGATTTTGCATGTTGTTCTAAATGACACCACGCGAAATAGCTCATACGCTGCATCAGTCTCCGCAGTTTACCCACAGCGCGTACACTCTAAAAACAGTTGCGCCCTTTGGGGTGCATTTTTGCCACACAACAATAATCATCTGTCTTGCTTGCGTTTCCTATCTTGAAAACTCTGCACTTGCTACTTTCCTGTCGAGAACGCTGTGTCACGCTGATAACGCTCTTGTTGTTCCTGATCGAGAAGTGCCGGGCGCACAGCCTTAAAGAAAGGAAAGCCACGCAAGTCAGATGACGATTATTGTTCTGTGGCAAAAATACACCCCAAAGGGTGCAACTGTTTTTAGAGTGTACCACAGAGATGCCGACCGGTAACCCTCGTTACTGAAACCGATTTCAAACATGCCGCTCCCTAAAAGACGAAGGATGCAGACACAAGCAAGTGCCCGGCCGCCCGGCGCTCTGCCGTTTTGATGATGACGTCATGCTAAGCAGCGTCATCTGGAGCGCCGCAGTCGGTGAACGCCGGCGCGCATGCGCGAACTGAAGCCACGCGTCTGGCGCCGCTTCTCCTTCCCTCGGAGCCGGGGATCACCCTACCCAGCGTCCGTGCAAGCGAGAAATATAAAACGCGCTATTGTGTCGGCGTCTTTTTATAACTTGTTCTTTTTCTCCCGCCGCGAAACGTGCTTCGACCAGACGGCGAGCAGCGTTGCCTCTCCGTCGTTGTTCGGACGTGCCTTTCGTTTGATCGCCTACGAGAACGCCGGCAGGTAGAAGCAAAGGTGAACCGACCATGGCGAAGTGCCCCATCGTGACGTTGGCTGACGGCAATAAGATTCCGGCGCTCGGCCTTGGAACCTGGAAGGTAAGCGCGCCCTTACTTATGCACTCGCCTCTCTCCCGGAAGTCTTGAAAGAGTGCCAAACCGCGTCTGCGAGCGCTGGACAGTTCGCTTTGGAAACTTCCAGCGCTACCCTTTCCTGCTCGTTTTGTTCATTGGCGCGGTGTGCTGCAACGCATTGGTGGTAGTAATTACGACCAGAACATGCCAGTAGTTAGTGTTGATGTTGAAGAACTCTTCTTTCAGTATTTACTTAATTTCAAGACAGTTGGTCCTTTAAGAACAAGAAACTTGAAAGAGGCCGGCTATATAGACGCCTGCAACAGAGGTCCCGCTTTGTAGCCGAGCATCGTACTGTCGTTCAACGCTAGCGCTGCCAGATTGCTCCACGTAGAAATCAGAACGTGTTTCCGCAAATGTCATCGAAATGACAGTGATACAGGGTCAATGTCGGTATGACCAGGGTTAATGATTTTGTTACAGCGTGAAATGTTCAGCTGTGTTTTGTGCTCGCGTTGCACTTCAGTTGACATTGTCGCAACATGAAATGACAGCGTGACTGCGTGGGGTTATGCATGTCGCTTCAGTACCGCAAGTTGACGTCGCACTATACCCGCTTCCATATAACAGTGGCCTTGCAGTTGTGTTGCTATAACAAGACAGGAAGTCACAAATCCAGGACGTTATTTTGGCTCGCTACACACTTCTAAGGACCATAAAGTCTGTATACCGCTACCTAATTGGAGACTTGTTAAATATTACTCTATATATGAAAACAAGGTATTTGCCAGCTGAGCTTGATACTGTAACGCTGAGTTGGGAATATCAAAACAAATTATTATGCAAGTTGAGCTTGACACTGTAACGTTGAATATGTATTGGGACACCATCAGCTTCAAATCTATACCTTCTCTACCAAAGATTTACCGCGAAAATTTCTAACCAGAACTTACGTAATGTGATGTAGTTCGTCTGAACTTCAAGACCTCGGCTAAAGTTTGT
This sequence comes from Dermacentor silvarum, assembly GCF_013339745.2. Taxonomy (NCBI): domain Eukaryota; kingdom Metazoa; phylum Arthropoda; class Arachnida; order Ixodida; family Ixodidae; genus Dermacentor; species Dermacentor silvarum. Next base: position 140,072,905 of record NC_051159.1, on the reverse strand, counting down.
AAGATCGGATCGTAATATTCGCAATCATTTCACACAGCCACAAATAAAATAAAGCAAGTAGAGTAAAGCAAGCCGAGGCGCTTTATTTTTCGTTAGACACAATCACAACTAGGCAACAGCCAATGATGCCAAGGAAAGCATACAGATAATTACTTTAAGAAGGCTGTAAGATAGGGCTTGTTGGTGAAACATGCTTTAAAGTTTTGATTAACAGCGTTAGGACGCCAGAGGGCACAAAAGAGAGAACAGAGCACTCTGTTCTCTCTTTTGTCCCGCCTGATAACCATCTCCAATTTTAATTCAGATGTTGAGATGCAGTTAAAAGGAAATCAAAGTGGACGAAAAAACCGCGACTAGGATCTGAAGCCACATCTTCCGCGTTATGCATGCTGTGCTCTACCAATTGCCATGCGGCCAAAGGCCGTTATCCCTTCCACTTTCTTTGGTATTTGTGTTATGTATACGAAATCGCAGCCTTGATGGTCATAGCACCAGTGCTGCCAGATTCGAGGCCCTCGCTACGAAAACAAAGATTTTCACATGAAAGTGGAAAGCTCTTTGCAAAACTGTGATGCAGAATAAAGATTCTTCTCGCAGAAACTTCGTAATACCCCCAGCTGACAAAATAGAACTGATTAACCGATCCAAAATAATTCTTGCGTTATCGGGGCTGCACGCATCTAAGCGCACAGAAATTAACATGATTTAGAGTTGCTTAAGTAGTGAATTACCGACAGAAATCATATTCCAGCCACCGCCATCAGCATGGTGATCACTTTGTTCAATGAATTCGGTCACCGTTATTTTTTAAATCCAACCAAACTTATGAACGTAGTGATCCACACCTCGCTCCAGTTTAATGTGTCGCCTTTTAACAAGCCACGAATAGCACAAGACAAAGCTGTCTGGTGGCTTCTGCTGCGGTGTCTGCATCTGTTTTCTACTATAGTTACCGCATTACTTTTACCTTAACGTGCACGTTATTATTGCATCACCAAGGTCATCTCTTCGCCCTCTCTCGACTCTTTCGCTTTTTGCAGTCGGCCCCCTCCCAAGTCTATGAGGCCGTGAAGGAGGCTATCCGCATCGGCTACCGGCACATTGACTGTGCGCTCGTCTACCTCAATGAGCCCGAAGTGGGACGCGCCATTTCGCACGCCATCAAGGAAGGCCTTATCAGCAGGGAAGAGCTCTTCATCACCAGCAAGGTGGCTGCAATTGGCGTATTTCTCGCCCGCTAATTTACTATAGAGAAACACTAAATGAATTTATCCTGATGAAGTATTCTTTCACAACTCTATTTGCGTTAATGGCGCGGTAATTGGTTGGCTATTACAATAGCAAATTAAGCTCAAATCCATTTATTGAACTTTTTGCTGAAGCTAAACCGCCGGTACGTCATCGTCACGTCATGAATTTCAATGTAACATATCCCCCTCCCCCCCACTCTCCGTTATTTGGGTCGTTATGTTTCAGTAAAAATTCTTACATCTTGCTAACTTCAGTCTTTGGCTCTCTTGGAATACAATGCAGTCAATCTTTACCGATAAAAAAAAATAACTAGGGCCGAGGAGATGTCGGGGAAATCCATGACGTCATATTGAGTTGGTGCAGGAAGTTTAGCTTGGCGTTGGCAGCCGTTTACAGCTTCTGCGTCTTTACTGGCTGACCAAGCCCCGTTTCATTGAAACAGTGGCCTCTTTTATGATTTACTGAAATAGTTCGAAACATTTTTTCTCTTTACTGTCCCTTTAACCATCTGTACAGTCCACAAACCCGGGCTATTTATTTATTTATTTATTTATTTATTTATTTATTTATTTATTTATTTATTTATTTATTGTTATTGTATGACTACTTGTAAATGGTTTCGATTCTGGGAAACTCATATGCTTGAGCCTACTGCGCCTACATACGGTTCTCTTCCGGTTCAGAGAATGGCGTCTCAGAAAGACCTTCAATAAGCGTTATGCACTGCCCTTCAGTAGATTATTCTTCATAGTATATGAAAGCATGTTCATATATTGTATCAAGTTCTCTCATCGGTCCCGAGTTCGTTTCTAGGCCGTGGCGAGCGCATTACTATAGGGGAGGAAGCTCGGATGGTCAAATAAAATCGGGAGCTTTTCACTACGATGTCCCTCAAAACCCACTGAGTAGTGTAGGATGGCAAACCCCATAATTTATTATCGGTAGGGTGCAGGACGACGTGGGACAGTTGAATCGGCGGGTAGCTTCATGCAAGAAGAATTCACCCCAACTTATATGATTGGTGAGGATAGCCTTCGCAATTGGAACAAAAGTTCAAACGTGTCATATAACCAACACTGTATTGTATGATAGAGTTAGCTCCATCTTAGACAGATGACGTCAACGCTGAATACAAAACCAGCGACAAAAAGTGTACATGAACTTAAATGCACTGGCTTCTAAGCAGTCTTGAAATGCCAATCGAACGAGGTTGATGTAAGTTTTAGGAACACAGAAATGCATGCAAATGACTAAATCTCAATACTGAAAGAGCCAAACTTATAAGGCGATAAAACTCAGATTTAAATGTTATGCTGCTTCGTAATCGTAAGGTTCCCTTATATAACAGCGAAGCCCTCTTTGTGAAGTTTCATTGCAGTCAGATATACTGTGTTGCATGGGTTCTAGACAGCGCTTAGTGGCCCAGAAAAATTCTGTCTCATATTTCAGCGTACATAAGCACTTAGCACCGAGCGAATTGTTCTCTCCGTGCTACTTCCCTTGCGAACGCCACTACATGTCATGTATGTCACGAAAGCTGGTGCATATAGCGCACAGGTGGTTTTCATCCACTTCTCCAATCTTTCTCCCCGTCAGTTCCGTACGTCCCTTCATTCTCCGTCCCGGCTGCAACGAAAGCTTTACGCCCTCGATCGCACGATCTCTATGACGGTAGCAGCTGTTCGCTCGGAGAATGTTACATGTACTGCCTTTCATACGGAGTGAGGGGAATCTCTACAACGGGTTTGACTGCTTAAGAATAGCCGGGTAGTCAGTTGCACCTGTATCGGGAAGCGTTGCGCATACACACCGACAAACACAGGAAAAAAAAAAAAAGGAGACGTAAACGGATAGATTGCACCTGAAACGTATTGCTAGCTTAACCTTTCTATTTTCTGACATTAAGCGCCTGATCCAATCGCACAGGCTATATAGGAAATCGAGCTTGCGACATCTAGCATCGTGTTCGTTTTTTAAAGGTACTGAAGTTGTTTTCTTGCTGAAGGAATTTTACACATTGTTACCGAAAAGTTGCTGCCACAACGGTCTGGATTAAGACTCCCAACTTTGTGCATAGCAGAAAATATATACGGCAGTGGCTAAACTACCACTTCATGCCAAAACAATAACGTTTTTTCGACCATTATGGAATTGAGTGAAAAAAAAAGAGGATGTCGACTACATTACTTTATTTTATCAGTAACAAGTTCTTCATTGAATGTCGAGGTTTACATGTTCATAAAATGCCGGTCCAGGTCGGTCACTGAGACATTTTATTTTAGAAGTGTTTCCATATGTGGGAGTCTTTGAAGTGCTATAGTTTTGACAAGTTAAATGAGTTGTCCTGTACACTGAAATGAACTTTATTCCACATTGACCCGATCCTGGCCCGATAATGTGCCATCGAAATCGTAGATTTTGGATTCTTTACTGACGTAATTGTAAGGCTATGAGCCATATAATTTAGATGGGCTGGTAGACGCCCGAATAAAACGTATCTTAAGATTATTAGACGCTAAGAATATACGACAAGGGCTAGCGGAAACAATAAAGCAAGCTTTTGTGAAAGGCTTTGACTAAAGATACATGCAACGTCCTCCCTCCAGCTTTCTTCTTTTTGTTTATGCAGGTACGTTAGATGGTGAAGTACTTCCGACGTATCTTGTTGGTTTTGGCATGTTTCGCGTTAAGATACGTCGGGCATATATAAGCACGATGAACAGCTAAATACACGATTTGCTCCCGTCAATGCTCATCATGTGTATGTTGCGTACAGCCTGATTGGGTCGGCGCAGCGTGTTCATCAATGCTGCAACAACTGCCGCATCCTCTTCTGTAGCGTTGATGCGCGCCTTCACAGAAAAAAAAAAAAAAACTCATTCCGTTGGGTGCCGTTAGGCGCGATGCAATGACAACTTGTGGTTCTCGTAAATGGACCAGTGATGCAATTACGCTTCGCAACTGATCAACTTTAGTGATTGGTGGAAGTGCGTCCATGTTGCAGCATTTCGCACTTAGGAAGATGTTGAAATCCATGCGGTGATCCACAAATTAATAAAAACGTTAACTAACCGTCGCGGCGAAGCGCAGCTCATCTCCGAACAATGAGCTCCGCTGAGCGCTCTTCACGTCGCCATCACTTTTCGTTTACAAATTGATGTTACTCTAACATGTTGATGCCGCTAGTCATGCGAACAACTAATATAGTGGTCTTTATAAGGCCTTTGCTGTCTTGCCCTACCTCCCAGCCTTTGCGACGTGACCGCCAACATCATAACAAGAACGTTTGCTGAGCGATGTGCTAAAAAGGTTCACACAGCTGTGAGGTTGTAGGTTTCCGCGTGATGATAAAGATTCATTAAAACCTTAATTTGTATTGTGATGCCGCACCATCAGTTAAATAAGTGATTTGTTTTATGTATGGTACGTCTTATTTGAGGTCATTGAGCCTGACGAAATGCAGAGACGTTGGCGATGGTGAGCCGAAGACAGAACGATATGACAACGTATACGATATGACCGGACGTTCGTCTGATTGCTGTATATATTGACCGCATTTCTGGTCGTCCTCTAGTAGTGCTGCAGAGTTTGTCGCCGTCTGCGCAACGGATAATAGACGGCCTGATTTGTGCTGATGCAGCAATGGAATCTCGAATGTGCGTTAATGTAACGCAATGGCAACATAGCACGAAGGATGGCGTCGTATACAGTCCACATGGCGGCGGAGTCGAGAAGGAGCATCTATGTCAACGTGCGTTTGTCGATGTGACCGTGTGGGGCGGATCGCTTCGGCTGTGCCTGGTGTTGAATGAAATTGTAGGGTATAACGTCGCTAAACTGCACACTGAGTTGTGTGGGACAGCCTTAACTTTTGTCAGTCGTGATAGCATCCAGGAGGCGTAAAGTGAAGCGTTTAATTTGTTTATTTTTGTTTTGCAGTGCTGGAACTCGTTTCACAGTAAACAAAAAGTTGTGGAATGCTGCAACAGGAGTATGCGGGCGTTGGGAGTTGATTATATTGACCTCTACTTGGTTCACTGGCCTCAAGCGTACAAGGTAAGCGAGGGAAATGCACGGCAAGAAACGTTTCACTTATCACGTCGCGATGCGCAGGAGGACGGCGACCTCTTCCCGAAAGACGAAAATGGCGACATCCAGCTGGCCGACATTGATTACCTGGAGACCTGGGAGGTACGCTTGATCCCTTTAAATTTGTGTTTCGTTGTACTACGCGCAATGGTTCCACCCACTGGTTTCAATCGAAAACTTCCGCTTCCGCCTTACGAAAAAGAAGATCCTGAAACTGGTTAAGCCGGAGAAGAAGTGGTTTATCGGCTAATATAGTACAATATGTACCTTAATCTGAAGATACTATGAAGTTAGAAATGACGGGAAATCGGAGGGGAGTGGAGTGTGCGCAGCCATGCCATACGAAACTTGGTGCAAGCATATCCAAATCAACAAGACGAGCTTTAGATCTTTAGAAGAAATAAAACTAGGGCCCCTTGGATTGTAGAACCGACATTCCTTGTTCAGTCTTACGCTGCACTCGAAGAGAAATCATTATTGTGCCAATATCTACTGTTTGTCCGCTCTCAATCAGTGTGGTGTGTTGTCGAAACTGTAATGCTGGCAGTATTTTGGTGCCAGCCAAATTCATGGCAGAAACGTTTGTCGCACTTATTCCTGAGGTGGTACAGTTTGAAGGTTTGATGTAATCCTGAAACTGACTAGCGTTGAAAGTTCAAGTAGTTTAATTGGACACACAACGAAGCATGCATGACGCGTGCGCCATAAATGTCGGGAAGATCACACCATCCTGGTGCATAAATGCAAAAGTGTAAGAAAAACTGGGCACCCTCTTGTCTTATACTTATGCGCCTGAGGGCATGCGAGTCAGGAATAAGAGCGCGGAGCTGGTTCGGTTGACCAAGCATGAACACCCGGGTGTATGCATAAACGAAACAAGTACCCACTCAAGCGTTCACCAATATAACCTGAAAATGAAAGGGAAACCGAATGAAAGAATAATGAAACATAGAGTAGAGCACTGCACGGGCTCGGGCTTACCCGAAAGCCCGGGCCCGGCCCGGCCCGGCCCACGGGCCGGGCCGGGTAGAGGAGTTTTTTCACGGGCTCGGGCTGGGCTCGGGCACGGCGTGTGCTTTTTGACCCGGGCCCGGGCCGGGCTCGGGTCTTTAGACACGGGCCCGGGCCGGGCTTGGGCTTTCTGCGAGTTATTCTCGGGCTTCTCAACTCTGAAAAACATGTATTTTTCGGTCTCGGGCCGGGTTCGGGCCGGTTTCGAGTCGGGCTCGGGCCGGGCTCGGGCTTAAGGTAAAGGGGTGGCGGGCCGGGCCGGGCGGGTAACGTAGATTATTTCCGGGCCCGGGCCGGGCCCGGGTCTCGCCATAAATGTTTTGATCGGGCTCGGGCGGGCCACCCAATGTAAAAACGGGCCCGGGCCGCAAAAATCGGCCCGTGCAGTGCTCTAACATAGAGTACTAGATTTTGGGCTACAATAAATACAAGGTGGTGCGAGGAATTTGGAAAAGTGTAATGGGTGCCAGCGCTAACGTTCGCAAATGTAATTCTGCGCTATAAATAAAAAGCTGGCAGATCCCACGCCCTGTGGGAATCGATGTTATGCGAAGCAGAGGGCGGATAGCCTACCAAGTTAATGAAACGACCATGAGAGCACGAAGACATAGGCGGCTCTTTCATGACCTACATTACACGCATGTCATGACATGTCATGAGTCCTCAGGAGTCCCTTTAGCTTCACTTAAGAGACCTTAAAGTGAATTTAAGCCTTAGTCATGCTCATGACTATGAGTTCGACCATCAACCTTTAGTGTTTCCTTCACTTAGTACCCACGTCCGAACCCATTTCAGTGGTTTTTGAGTGTTAATCTTTTTTCGCTGAGTCATTGTCATTTTGCTGAGTCATGCTCATGACTATGACTTCTACCAGCGGCCTTTAGTGTTTCGTTTGCTTCGTACCCACGTCCGAACCCATTTCAGTGGCTTTTGAGTGTTAATATTTATTCACTGAGTCCTTGTCATTTCTGCTGAGTCGTGCTCATGACTATAATTTCTACCATCGTCCTTTAGTGTTCCCTTCACTTGGTGCCCACGTCCGAACCCATTCCAGTGGTTTTTGAGTGTTATTATTTTTTGCTGAGTCATTGTCATTTTTGCTGAGTCAATGCTCATGACTTACTTCTACCAGCATCCTGTCGTGTTTCCTTCACTTAGTGCCCACGTCCGAACCCATTCCAGTGGTTTTTGAGTGTTATTATTTTTTCGCTGAGTCATTGTCATTTTGCTGAGTCATGCTCATGACTATTAAGCGCCGTTTATAGTCCGACATAACGGCAGCGCGCGCGTTCGCTCACGCTACGTCACGTTGGCAAGCACCGGCGCAGCCAACGTAACCGGCGGCTTCCTACGCGCCCCGACAGGCCCGGCGCTGAAGAGGTGACCCGTAAAATAGCGAGGGATTGTGAGATGCGCCGTCTGCTAGCTGTTTCCGGTTCGAGTCAGCGCAGCCGCCGCCACCGCTTCGCAGTTGAATTCCACTGATGCGCTTGCAGTCCGTTCTTCTTTTGGGGGTTTTACGTGCCAAATCCAGTTCTGATTATGAGGCACGCCGTAGTGGAGGGCTCCGGATTAATTCTGACCACCTGGGGTTCTTTAACGTGCACTACAACGCAAGCACACGGGCGTTTTTGCATTTCGCCTCCAACGAAATGTGGCCGCTGCGGCCGGGATTCAATCCCGCGAGCTAGTGCTCAGCGGCGCAACGCCTTAGCTGACTGAGCCACTTGCGCTTGCAGACCGGCTTTGTCCCACTCGAAGATTACCCGGTTGCAGGTGCCTAGCAAAACCATCGTCAGCTGTTCAGCCGTTGCCTGCTCAAATTCAAGCGTTAAAGGGGAACGCATGTAACTACTGCCTTGCTGCAACCCTTGCAGAGTCAGCTGTGCACAAGCATCAGAGGAATGGCTGCCACTTCCAAAACTGTAACAAGGCAGACACCATCCTTGAACAAAAAGAAAATGAACGTACAGCGCCACTTATCAGGCGGCGTTTAGCTGTGTAAGGGCCAACACGGAATGATTCCCCAAGATATTTCTTTCTCTAACATTGACTCAGGCAACCAGAACTATTTCAGTACTCGCATGCACATATAGAGGTATTATGAGACGAGGTTTTACGGCGCAAATTTAGGTGGGACACAGCGAGATACATACATAATACTCGTAACCAACTATAGCCCTCCTTAGCTCCTTCAGCACGCATAGAGATAATGTGTAGCCGTAATATGACGGCGATACGGCCATTGTTGACAAAAAAGCGAGAACGTCTAACTACGTACCACTTCAAATGAACCTAGAGTTTCGACCGAGAAATGCCGTTGACAGAGCGCCAAGTTATCATTTTCAGCGCTAGCTGCGGCGTTATACCCACGATATCGGTTTTTAGCTACGACCACAGAGCAGCATGCACCGCTGTAGCCATCGCTTCAGCACCCGATTTTCTAAGTAATGCTTCTATACGCTTGATAAATTATCGGATAACGATAACTTTTTCACCTGTCTGACTGACCTCACGCAGGCAGAAGCAGTCAGTGACGGTGCGTCCAAGCAACGGCAAATGTCGTAGAGCTAAACCTGGCAGAGACAAAAAAGGCCACCGAAACGACAACCAGAGTTCCTTTATGAATAAAAGCATATCCTTGCCTTTCTTGTCTCGTAAATGTCACGCCCATAGTGAACTAAAACCTAGAAATCAGCTGCATGAGTGGTACAACATTGCTGGTCGACAAAGCGGACGGAAAAAAAAAAAGCTCCGCACGACTGACAGTTTAAACCGCGTAGAAAAACACGTGCGCCGGGCATGCCGCCGATGCCGCCGCGTCGTCCGTCGAACCGGAAGCCGCTAGCAGACGGCGCGCCCCACAATTCCCTCGATTGCTCGTTTTACGCATGGAGGAAGGATGTATTTTTCTACCTCCATGGTTTTACGGGTCACCTATTGGCTCTTGACCCATTCGCGCGTTGGTCGCGCCGACCGCACCAACACA